>NW_006785943.1:947562-998624 GCF_000442215.2 Lipotes vexillifer
AAAAAAAAAAAAAAAAAAATCAATTAATGTAATCTACCACATCAACAAGCTACAGGAGAAGAGTTGTATGATCTTATCAAGAGATGCAGGAAAAGCATTTGACAAAATCCAACACCCATTCATGATAAAAACTTTTTTTTAACTCTCAGAAAACGAGGAAAAGAGGAACAGAGGGGGACTCCCTCAATTTGATAAAGAACATCTACAGAAAACCTATATTCTTTCTAGTGAGAAACTATATGCTTTTCCCCTAAATTCAGGAGTAAGACAAGGATGTTTTCTATCACCATTCCTATTCAAGATCATACTGGAAGTTCTACCTAAAGAAAAAGACAAGAAAAGGGGATAAAATATTTACAGATTGGAAAGAAACAAAACTCCTTGTTCACATATAACATGATTGTGTAGAAAATACCAAAGAATTGACGAAAAACTCTTGGAACTAATAAGCAATGATAGCAAGGATATAGGATATAAGGTTAGTATAGGATACAAGGAAATAAATCTTGGTGAGGAATGTTTAGAAATTGGAATTCTAATACATTGCTGGAGGGAATGTCAATTGCTTTCCTGTATACCAACAATGAAAAATTGGAATTTGAAATTAAAAACACAATACCATTTACATTAGCACCAAAAAAAGAAAGGAAGGGAGGAAGGGAGAGGGAAGGAAGGAAGGAAGGAAGGAAGGAAGGAAGGAAGGAAGGAAGGAAGGGGAAATAGGTATGAAGGGCATCTGTAAAAAACCCACAGCTAACTTCATACTTAGTGGTGAAAGAGTGAATGCTTTCCCTGTAAGATCTGGAACGAGACCAAGATGTCTGCTCATACCATTTTTATTCAACATTTGTACTGGAGGTTCTAGTCAGGGCAATTAAGCAAGAAAAAGAAATGAAAGGGTTATTAAAGAAAAAAAAAAAAAGAAATGAAAGGGCATCCAGATTGGAAAAGGAGAAGTAAAACTATTTTTTTTGCCTATGACATAATATGATATATAGAAAATCCTAGAGGGACTTTCCTGACGGTCCAGTGGTTAAGACTCCTCATTTCCAATGCAGCGGGCATGGGTTCGATCCCTGGTCATGCAACTAAGATCCCACATGCCGTGTGGCATGACCAAAAGTTAAACAACAACAAATATATATATATATACATATACATATATATATATATATATATATATATATATATATATATATATAACAAAATTGGGAAGAATATTTGTAACATACATAATTTTTAAAATTAAAAAAAGAAAATCCTAGAGAATCAAAAAAACCCTGCTATAACTAATAAATGTGTTCAGAAAAGTTGCAGGATACTAGATCAATATACAAAAATCAATTGTATTTCTGTACACTTGCAATGAACAAGCCAAAAATAAATTTAAGAAAGCAGCTCTATTTACAATAGCATCAAGTAGAATGAAATTCTTAGGAGTAAATTTAACAAAGGAAATGAAAAACTTATACTCTAAAACAAAAAAACATTGTTGAAAGAAATTAAAGGAGATCCAAAGAAATGGAAAGGCATCCCATATAACACTGGTACCAAATTGATCTCCAGTATCACAGCAATTCCTGTCAGAATCCCAGCTGACTTCTTTAGGTAAATTAACAAGCTCTTTCTAAATTTCTTATGGAATTGCAAATAACCCAGAATAGCCAGAACAATTTTGAAAAAGAAGAACAATGTAGGAGAACTCATACATTTCAATTTCAAAACTTACTACAAAGCAACAGTAATCAAGAGAGTGTGGAACTTGTACAGGATAGGCATATAGATCAGTAGAGTAGAATTGAGGGTCCAGAAATACATCCATATATCTATTAATATTTGACAAGAGTGCCAGGACCATTCACTGGGGAAAGAACAGTCTTCTAAATAATCACCTCCAACACCTCCCACACTGGTACTATACTTTTATTAATTAAGCCTAATATACAACCTAATAAGAGGCAGATGGTTTCTCATTGCAATAATTCTGAAGAGTGACTGCTTTGTTTTTGTTTTTGAAAATAAAAATGCATGGCAAATCTTGGAATTTTTGAAACTGGAAGAGACCAAATTTATCATATAAGAACTCGTCTAATCTTTGCATTTTACAGCTAAAGAACTCTGTGATTTGCTCAAGAACACACAAATAACTGTCGTAATTGGGAAAAGGACTAACTAGTCAGGTTTTCTGCCTCCCAATCCTGGGTTCTTTCCGTCTAATGGGTTTGTCTCTAAATTATGTCTCTTCTATGCAGGTATGAAGAAAATGACTAACCAAGGCAATCTATCAGAGTGACTAAACACACACAACACAACACAACACATCTTATTCTGTGTAACTAGCCTAGAAACTTATGAGAAAGATCCTCTTCTTGTTTAAAGCAGGCACAAATCTGGAAAGATGTTTTAAGAAGAACATTAACGGTCTTAGAAAAAGAATTGATTTATTCAAAATGTAACTCAATATTCCATATGAATTAATGCCTGGGTTTATGTATGAGCTGTCTAGATTTGATTTTTTTATTAGTCATAAAGATTATTTGGACCACAGGTTTTGCCCTACCCGTTTCTAGTTTATTCCCTCCTCCATCCAGGTCCTATGCTCCACGGTTCACTTCTAAGACTAGGAGTTGTGTCAGGAGAGGGGAGCAGTGCCCCATGCCATGGGTGTTTGTGCTTTTATGCTATCAGTTTTACCCTATATTGACAGCAGAGAGAGTTAAAAAACATCTTCCCTCCCTCCCTCCCTTCTTCCTTTTTCCCTTAACACAAAGTGTGTAACCTCATTCTCTTTGTAAAAGACTTAAGTAATATGAAATTACGAAGCATAAAATGTGACTGTTCCTTTACAAACCCTCCTACTGCCTTCCCTGGACATAACAACGATTCATAATTTGGTGGGTCGTCTTATTCCATAGTCTCTCTCTTTATTCCTTTTCATCCACACATATGTAAGTATGAACATATTTTTATTGAAAGGAAACCACACTCTATACATTGTCCTGCTTTCTTCATAATAGTTTGAGATGATACTGAATCATTGCACATTGGCCCACCTCATTTTTTTTAAGTGCTCTGTGATAAAGTAGCTAGTACTTAGGTAGAGGTAACTATGTGTAAGGATCTGTTCAAAGTACTTTACATTATTAATTCATTTAATCCTCAAAATAACTCTATGAGATAAAGGAAATCCTTATGCTTAATTTATAGATGAGGAAATTGAGGGCGTGAGGTAATTTTCCCAATGACACATAGCTAGTTAAGTGGTGGAGATGAGATTCAATCTCAGGCAGTCTGGCATCAGAATGCCATGCATTTAACTGCTAGGCTGCATTACTCCTCCATAATGTAAATGTTCCATAATGTATTTAAATAGTACCTTATTAAGGAATCTTTAGATTGTTCCTAATTTTTCACCATTATAAACAATGCTGTAATTACCTCCTCATACATGTAATCAAGTCTATCAATCTTTTCTTTCACAGCTTCTGAATTTGCATCTTGTGTGGGAAGGCCTTTCCATCCCCAGGTTATAAATAATCCTTCATTTTCTTCTATAACTTTTATGGTGTGGCTTTATTCATTTAACACTTGAGTTCTTCTGGAATTTGTATTGATGTATGGCGCAAGTTAGAGGTCTAATTTGATTGTCTTCCATATGGATAGCCAATTGTCCCAATATCATTTTTTTCATCTTTTTTTTTTTTTTTTTAGTTGAAGAGATATTTCCCAAGAAAATCTTTTAAGACTTAAACAGCTTACATCAACATATTCAGATCTACCCATGCTTAATCAACTGTTGAGAAATATAATCATAGGGCTTCCCTGGTGGCACAGTGGTTGGGAGTCCGCCTGCCAATGCAGGGGACACAGGTTTGAACCCTGGTCTGGGAAGATCCCACGTGCCAGAGTGGCTGGGCCCGTGCACCGCAACTGCTGGGCCTGCGCTCTGGAGCCCGCCAGCCACAACTGCTGAGCCCATGTGCCACAACTACTGAAGCCCGTGCACCTAGAGCCCGTGCTCCACAACAAGAGAAGCCACTGCAATGAGAAGTCTGTGTGCCGCAGCGGGGAGTGGACCCCACTCACCACAGCTAGAGAGGGCCCGCACACAGCAGCAAAGACCCAATGCAGCCAAAAATAAATAAATAAAATAAATAATTTTTTTAAAAAAGAAATATAATCATAAAATGTCTCATTAAACCTACAGGAAAACGTTTACAGGATGGAGAGAACAAGGATAGAAACCAGGGATTTCCCCTCACCCCCCATATCAAATGCACTGAATGGATATTTT
Organism: Lipotes vexillifer; assembly: GCF_000442215.2. Taxonomy (NCBI): domain Eukaryota; kingdom Metazoa; phylum Chordata; class Mammalia; order Artiodactyla; family Lipotidae; genus Lipotes; species Lipotes vexillifer. The sequence goes on from NW_006785943.1 coordinate 951,857, forward strand.
ATCACGGAAAGATTTTGAACTTAGTTCAGACCCTGTATCTGTCCCTTAAAAAATAATTGGTCTTGAGTAAATCTTCTATGCCTCTGTTTCCTCATCTGTAAAAGGGGAAGATAGTAACACCTGTCTCAGAAAGCAGCTGTAATGATGAGAGCACCTGGTACTCATTAGGTGCATCATCTATGTGAAAGGTTTGATTTCCCTTTTTTTCGTTAAAGAACTAAAGTGTCCCCAAAAGACAGTCCTGTTCTTATACCCAAAAGCCTTTAGGTGATACAGTGTCTGTTATTTGAGAGCATTTGCTTTTATGAGACATTGTACAATGTTCTCAGTTTGACCTTGGTTTCAAGGCACAGAGTTCCAGAAGCAGATGTAAAGGTTATTGTTGATTTCTTGGTAAAATAAAGAGAATTCAATTCCTTTTATTTATCTTTACTGGCTCAAAAACACTAGGAGAAAAAAAATTGTTGGGCTTCCCTGGTGGCGCAGTGGTTGAGAGTCCGCCTGCCGATGCAGGGGACGCGGGTTTGTGCCCTGGTCTGGGAGGATCCCATGTGCCGCGGAGCGGCTGGGCCCGTGAGCCATGGCCGCTGGGCCTGCGCGTCCGGAGCCTGTGCTCCGCAGCGGGAGAGGCCACAACAGTGAGAGGCCCGCGTACTGCAAAAAAAAAAAAAAAAAAAAAAAATTGTTGAAAGTCAAGTTATGCCTCCCTTTGTCCTATCTTTCTCCTCCATAGCTGCTATTTCAAACCTTGTTCTTTCTCTGACCTTCTACTCTGCCACGACATTTGACAACTTGCCTCATCTCACCTCCTCCATCAGAGAAAATGAAACTCATCTTCCCTCAACTTCCTGCTGCCAAAGTCACCAGCACTTGCATCTATACTTGATCCATTCTCCTTCCCACCAGTCCCTCCTGCCCAAGTACTGGTCATTTGTCTGTCTCCCTCACTGGTTTATGAGCATAAGGACCAGGTCATTAGAATACTGTTTCCCATCACCTAGCACAATGTAGGATCAGAGTAGACACTCAAAACACTAAAGGAAACCAGAATATGTCACCCCAAAATACATCTCTTTGACATAAAAATTATTTTAAGCTGGCAGTAAACATATTAAGAAGCAGTAAACTGGGCTTCCCGCGTGGCGCAGTGGTTAAGAAACTGCCTGCCAACGCAGGGGACGCGGGTTCGAGCCCTGGTCCGGGAAGATCCCACATGCTGCGGAGTGGCTGGGCCTGTGCGCCACAGCTACTGAGCCTGTGCTCTAGAGTCCGCGAGCCACAACTGCTGAGGCCCGCGTGCCTAGAGCTCATGCTCCGCAACGCGAGAGGCCACGGCAATGAGAAGCCCGTGCACCGCAATGCTGCAACTGAAGAAAAACCCACACGCAGCTACCAAGACCCAGCACAGCCAAAAATAAAGAAAGAAAGAAGCAGTAAACTTATGAAAAGCTCTCTCTAACCTCCTCTTTTTCTGCCTAGAGGCTAGATATAAATTCTACTTTTACTGAAGCCAGACTCTTGACAGCACCAGGAGAATCTGCAAAGAAACCTAACTGCACTAGTATCCTCTCATATATTACCATCCACAGTTTGCTGCCCTTTGAAGCCTAAAACTTCTTTCCTTAGTCCTGTCATTTCTCTTCAAACTCATTGTTCTTTGTTGAAGATGCTACATAAGCCAGAGTTCTAAGCCACTATTTTGAGTTACTCTTCATTCAGTTTTCTCCCATGTATGCTGCATGAGTTAATGAACAGTTTTTCTCTTATTAATCTGCCTTTTTTAAAAAGGAATCTAAGCTGAAAACCTAATATGGGTAGAGGTAGATGTTTGCCTCTCCTACAACGCATTTTTAAATGAATGAATGAGATCTGCTTCCTTGGTACTCACTATTTTATCAGGAAATGTTATACCTACAAACATGGTACTCTAACCCGGACAGTTAGTCAAGGTTAAGCGGAACATATAATTGATATGGTCTTTTTATTTGAAAAAATTGCTATCAGTATTTATCAAAATAAATTCTATTTAAAAATTATAATAAATGAGATGCAATTTACGGCAAAATTTGTCTTTTCAAGGAACATCCCTGCACACCTGGAGATGCATTCCACCTCTCACTACATCACAGATGACTATTTCCAACCTGACTCTATACAGAATTCTTGCTAGTTCCCACCTGAAATTCCCACTCACAGAGCCCAGGAGCCTGTCCATGTCCTCAGGAGACCTGGGACATCTTGCTCCAAAATGGATCAGAGGCATCAGGACTCAGCAGAAAAGTGCCTCTTCAGGATTTGAATCCTCCGTTTTTGCAGCTTCAATATTCGACATCAAATGTCTTTACATCCCAGCCGTTTTATTGGACATACTAACAAACAAACGCATATCTTCCTGATATGATTCACCTGAACTGAAACTAAAGCTTTACTAACCCAGCATTCTACATGGCACCCCTCTCTATGCTCATCAATAATAATCAGTCATTCATCACAAAAACTCTCAATGCTTTTTCCTAGCATGGAGCCATTTAAAGAGTCACCTTACAAACAATGGGTGGTTACTAATTTATCTTTCTACTGCCCCCTCAAAATCACTGGAAATGTGCACTTTACTCTGTCAAACTGCTCTATTAAGAATTGAAAGAGGCAACATTGTGCAGAGAACATGGAGTTGCAATAGTAGAGATCTGAGTGTGACCTTGGCAATTTACTTAACCTCTCTGAGATCCAGTATCTGAAAAAAATAGGAATAGTACACCAACTTCATAAGGTTGATATGGTATGAGGATATTACCACCAGCGATTTTGGCTTAATTATCCAGGTAGTTTCAAAGCATCTCCAGGTGATTTTAATGCACAGCCAGGGTTAAGAACCGCTGGGTAAATTGTTCTCAAAAGTATTGTCTCCATGACCACCCTTCAGAAACTTTAAAATGACTTTTGAATATTAAAAGCGGGATTAAGAATATAAAACAACCTCTTTTCACCTGTGTAAGCAAAACTGGAATATGCTTAGGAATGGGAAATGCTAACGTTCATAGTAAAACTGTCCAACAACTGAGTTAAGAATGAATATACATACAGGGCTTTTGAGGAAAGCTTTGTCTTCAACAAAGAACCTAGAGTTATATATCTGAATTATTATGTCCCTCCAAAGTATTAGTACATGAAGATAAGCTATAAAACCTATTTTAATGATGCTGCCACTATGGAAAAATAAATTTATTAGAGGAAAATTGTCCTTTGAGACTGAGGTAGATTTACTAAAATGTCTTAAATGGCAAAAAAATTTTGATCTTTGGCTGCAGATTTAACTTCTGGAATCAATAAATTATCATTTGAAATCAAGTCAGGTGAGTTGGTAGTTAACCAAGATGGGAGCTCTCATTGTAGGCATTGGGCCCAATGTCTCTGAGGGGCTCTTGCTACATATCATATCCCTCAGTAACTAGCACTCAACCTAGCACCAGTCACGGCTCAGTGATTGAACTTAAATGAAATATTCAATACAAAGACAGATTATCACAGGTGGCCTTGAAGGTCATTCTCAAAGAAAAGATTAGAAATGGTTGGAGCAATATTGACCTCATTAGAATAAGGATGTGGTTTTCCAGACAGGCAGTGTTCATGCCACATGTTTGTTACAAAGACCATTTCAGTTCTTCCTAAATATGTTTGGATTAAAGGGGAGTGACCCGTGGCAAAACCATGGTATCACTAAGAGATGGTGGTGGCTGTGTCTTCAGAGCTTTCACAGGGGGACATTCATTATAGTAAATAACCCAAAATGTAGGTCTGACACTTGGCTGTGCAGGCTCAGAACAAAAACTACCAGTTTGTGGATAATAGGTCTGACTCTCGAGGCTGGACTCCCATTAATCAACATGATGAGAATGATATATAACACCAGAATTCCAATTAGTTATGTTACAAAGAGAAGTATAACAGTTGTAGGGCCCAGTGACCTCTGGTAATTATGACCAGCACACTTTCTTTCAGAAAGCAGACCTGGGTGGGAAGTTCAGGTCCATCAAAAGGTGGCACAGTGAACAGAAACTTGAAATTGGGTGAATGAGTGAAGGCCTCCACAGCATCCAGTTGGGATTACCTGAGGACTATTTCTCACAATAGGGAGAGCCCTTTGGTGGGAATGCCACACTCAAGTTCAATGACCAGGATTGCTTCTCCCCCTTATTTAGGAGGAACTGGCTCAAGTTCACCTCTCCACTATCTTTTAATGTTCATTTCCACCACTGTCCAACTTCTTTTCTGACATATTTATAATCTATATTAGTACATTCAGTCATGTTATATCAAATCTTGTGAGCCCTAAAAACAGTGTCTTTTTAAGATGACTTTGCACCTTTTGCTCTGATCTGTTGTGAATTGACCTTAATGCTTGCCTCTTATTTCCCTATTTCCCAAATTTATGAAGTTCAGGAGATACCTAGCCCATTATGTTCTGACAATACTTATAGTACCAGAAGTCTCCCATGTAAAAAAAAAATTTTTTTCAGAAGAAAAATCCATTAGTCTCTCAACAAATATCAATTGCATCAGATATTTTTCTAAATGCTGGCAATTCCATGGTAAACAAAACAGATAAAGACCAAAACCTCATGGGGCTTACATTCTAGCTGAAAAAAGGAAATAAATGAGAGAATAAATACTTATATAAAATAATTTCATATGGTGATAAATTGAAAATAAAATTAGAAACTCCTACTAAAATGTTCATTTGTAAATTAAGAGAAAATTAATTTGTAATTAATTTAATTAATTTGTAAATTAAGAGAAAATTCTTACCTCTGGGAGATTTTCAAGTCTACCTTACATGGTCCCAAGATGACTAGAAATACCATGGTCAAAGTAGAAAAATAAAAGGGAAGGTCCCACTCGAAAAAAAAAATACAGAAAAATATGAGATCAGGGACCTTGGAAATTCACATACCCATGACAATGAGAACAAGACCGGTGTGGTTCTGCCTGTGAACTTTCTCCCTGCTAGCGCTGCTTGTATTTTTGACAGTTTCCTCAGGATCTATGGCCTTAAATGATGCATGGAGAGGAGGAAAGTGGAATTACTCCTTTATGCCATACCTGAATTTAATGTCTTGCAGCAGTGCCCCAGATTTTTACTCTGGGTCTTGCAAAAGTAATATCTCTTGGGGAAAAATGGAGGTAAGAAGTACCTGAACATAGAACCATCATATTTAGCCTAAGAAAAAGGGAAGTGGCAGCCAGAAGTAATTATGATCGTTATAGCATGCATCATTTACTGAGTACCCACTATGTCTCACATACTGAAGAGGCGTTTGCGTATTTTACCCAAATAAACTCAGAGACCCTGTGTAATCTGATTTCCAGGCAAAGGCACATTCAAAGAAATGCAAGCCAGTAGTCAAAAGAAATTTTAAAATAGTTCTGTTCATGACTTGCATTTGAAATAAACTCCTTAAAATTTCCTTTTGTCCCTCTCTATTCTCATACACCCTCTGCAGTTCTACAGTCTGCAGTCCACTTCTGCACAGAATGCACTGAAAACCTGTCACCACTGGGATAGGCTCTGGTCTCTCCTTTTTCTTGCCCTTTTCTGCCTGTTTTTCTGGTTCTCCATCTCTAACCATTCTCCTGATTCTAAATCACAGACACCCAGAGAGTCAGACAAGCAAGGCAGAAATTATAAGAAGGGGAATGGGTGAAATTGGAAAGACAAAGATAATATTATCTTTATTAAGTTGGGACAGGCGGAAGTAGCAGGAAGGGGGAAGGCTGAGAACATTCACATGTTAATAGGTGTGAGAAATGATTATAATTATGGCCCTGGTGAATCCCCTTCCTTGCTCCCAGCCCTTCTGCAATGAGACATCCCTCTTCTTAAATCTGGACTGGCCTCGTGATTTGTTTGGGTCAACAGTATGTGGCAGAAGTGATATTACGCAAGGTCTGGAATCTTGTCCTAAACAAGTTTTGCAGTTTTTGGTTTTGCTCTTGGAACCCTGAGACCATCGTGCTGTGAAGAAACTCAGCCCAGCCTGTTGGAGGATGTGGAGGAAAACCAAACCATCCCAGCTGCCAGCCAACACCTATAACCAGACGTGTGCTTGAGGCCGTCTTGGGCTCTCCAGCCCCAGCTGAGCCATCAGATGACACAGTCACATGAGGGATTTCAGGCAAGACCTGAAGTAGAACTGACGAGATTGCTAACCCATAAAATTATAGGAAGCAAATCATGGTTTGGGGATGGTTTATAACAGAGCAAAGGTCATTCACATATAAGTCATTAGCTCGTGTAATTCTTACAACACAAAGTAGGTTATTCTTATTTTATAAATGAGAAACTGAAGTTCTACAAAATTAAGTATCTCATTCAAGGTCACAGAACTTCCAAATGATAAAACTAGCTTGGTATCCTGGTCTGCCTGCTTTCAAATCTCATTCTTACATGGTCCTTTTACTCTATCTCTGAGATCTATGGGTTACGTCTACTAAGAATCATTCCTTCTGTTAAACTCCTAGAAGCTGATCACTGAAAACAGTCTCTCAACATCTCCCCCTTCCCAGAAACTTTAGGACTTATACCTGCACATCCATACTGTTGGAAATCTGTACACTTTGTGTTCCAGTTTATATCTCCATGGCACATTATATATGGTTAAGGGCATTGTTCAATTTGGACTTTTAAGGCATTTTAATGGCTGTCTAACTTCATTTTTGTTCATTTATTTACTCTCATTAATTAGCTATCATAATTATTATCAACTATTGAATGTTTACAATGGGTTGGACACTCTACTAAGCACTCTGCATGCGTTATCTCATTTAATCCTCACAAAAACCCTACCGTGTTGCCATTGTCACCCCCGTTTTGCCAACAAGGAACCTGAGGTTCAGAGAGTCATACAGCTAGGAAGTGTTGTAGCTGGGACACAAACCCAGGCCTGTCTGATGATAAAGCCTGTGCATTTAACCAGTGGATTATACTCAGTGGTGTTCTGGTAAGTAGTTTACAGCTGGCTCTATGAGAAAAAGAAAGCCATGATTTGTAGCTTTTGTGATTCCCGTGGTATAAATACTCATATTATCATTGACGTCAAGCTAATAGACTGACTTCACTGAAGGCCTAGTTGGGGAAAGCAGAAAATCTAGAAAAGCCCCTAACCCCACCATCCTCTCCAACAGACAGACATGGCTTATGACATGGGAGGTGCAAAAACTTGGCTGACAGCACAGCTGGCCATCGTGAAGCAAGAAAGCTGATAAAGGGCAGTGGCACAATCCAGAAAACTTAACCAACAGTCAGACGTCCCAAAGATGTTTCTGTTTTCCCGTGACACCCTGCCTATTCACTGGCCACTGTTATGGCCGACCATGTTCCAAAAAGCATCACATGAATCACCTAGTCCAAAGCTTTCAGAGCCCTCAAAAGACCCCTCATCCAACCTCCTTCTCTGAATAAACCCCTTTCTCCTCATGGCCAGGGTATTGGCTTCATGGGTTGGGGGTTCCAAAGGAGCTGAAATGAGGGAATGGATTTCTTTCTTTCTTTTCTTTTTCATAAATTTATTTATTTATTTATGGCTGTGTTGGGTTTTCGTTGCTGCGCGCGGGCTTTCTCTAGTTGTGGTGAGCGGGAGCTACTCTTTGTTGCAGTGCGCGGGCTTCTCACTGGGGTGGCTTCTCTTGTTGCAGACACGGGCTCTAGGCATGCGGGCTTCAGTAGTTGTGGCATGCGGGCTCAGTAGTTGTGGCTCGTGGGCTCTAGAGCACAGGCTCAGTAGTTGTGGCACACAGGCTTAGTTGCTCCTCAGCATGTGGGGTCTTCCTGGACCAGGGCTCAAACCCATGTCCCCTGCATTGGCAGGTGGATTCTTAACAACTGTGCCACCAGGGAAGTCCCAAGGGGGTATGGATTTCTATTGAGTCAGCATAGGGCATGGGCACCCAGAAAGTGCAAGTCAAGTCAAAGGAGCAGGAGAGGAAATATGGCCTGATGTCTAAGAGTGTGAACTCCAAAATCAGAGAAATCTGTATATGATTCCCAATTCTACTTACTATTAATCATGGGACCTTGGAAAATTAAGTTAATTTTTCCATGCCTCAGTTTCCCCACCTATAAAATGGACATACTAATAATACCTTCCTCATAGAGTTATGAGATATACATACGCTAATGTACATGAAGATCTTAGTGCAGCTCCTGGCACATGTAAACATTCAGTAAAGAATAGTTCTGAGGGACTTCCCTGGTGGTCCAGTGGTTAAGACTCTGAGCTCCCAATGCAGGGGGCACGTGTTCAGCCCCTGATCGGGGAACTAAGATCCCCCATGCTGCATGGCACAGCCAAAAAATAAATTAAAAAAGACACATTTTAAAAAACTAAAAAAGAATAGCTCTGAGCATGATTAGCTACTACTCTTTGTTTTTTGTTTTTTGTTTTTGCGGTATGCAGGCCTCACTGCTGCGGCCTCTCCCGTTGTGGAGCACAGGCTCCAGACGCACAGGCTCAGCAGCCATGGCTCATGGGCCTAGCCACTCCGCGGCATGTGGGATCTTCCCGGACTGGGGCACGAACCCGTGTCCTCTGCATCGGCAGGCGGACTCTCAACCACTGCGCCACCAGGGAAGCCCAGCTACTACTCTTTAGGGAATGCCAAAACCCTGGCCGGCTTTAAAAGTATGTTAGACCAGAGAAAAGGAGACCCCTGTCAATCCAACCAAGCGATCATGAAGGCTTGAACTAGGAGTGGAGATGGTAGGAGAGTTTTGAGAGGAATACCAGGGATGTTAACAGTGAGAAAGCTTCCAATCTCTGGTGAGGGCAGTTAGGTAGATGGTGAGGCTGCGGGAAGCACAGGAAGGCTGAGGGTGTGTCTGATGAGGAAAGCTGTGGCCATGGTAGGTCAAGATTATGTGGCAGGTGGCTGGGGAGGTGAGTCTGGAGCACTGGATGTGGAATCAGGAGCCACTGGGCCTGGGGGCTCCTATCTCCTGCAATCAGCCACCCATGGTTTCTCCTTCAGGTGCCAAAGCTCTTGCCAACATTGATCTAAACCTCAATAGAGCATGGAGTGCTGAAAAAGGTAAAAGAGTTCTTGTCTGAATAAATAAGGAGGTGATGAACAGCAGCTGCTGGAAAGATAACAGCTTTACATGGTGGTAAATAGGATCTTGTAGAAATTAAAAAGTATGGAAGCAAAACCTCTCGAGATAGCGGTAAATATAACAGAAGTCAAAGAAATTAGAAAACCAAGATTCCATTTTAGGAAGAATTTTTTCCCATAAAATAAGTTTTCCATTTTTTGTGTATATGAGAAGATTAGAAAATGACTGAAAAATGGAAAAAAGGAGAAAACTATAAAACACAGTTTCATACAAACAATGCAGTTATAAACATTTTAGAATTGTTTTCTTCCAGTCTATGTTTACTATGTGTAAAGTTCTTTTCTTGTATAGTTAAAAATATATATATGTATTATATGTATATATACATATAATACATATATATCTCTTTGTATTTTGCTTTTCCACTTAACATTATAACAAAAGCAATTTTTGCAAGAATATATAGGATAATTCATTCAACAGAAAAACTAGTCTTAAAATAGACCATTTCATATAGAAGAATTTATCAAATTATAAAAGGAGTGTTAAAAAACAATGAGAAAGGGAAGGTTTATCAATATAGTGCTGGAAAATTGATTAGCAATTTGAAAAAAGCATTCATTTAAGACGCTATCTTCTCCCTTGCACTAAAATGAATTACTGGTGGATTTTTTTTAAAAAAAGAATTTTTTAAATCAAATACAAAAACTAGAGCAAATAAAATTAAATATTTATTGGACTTCTGGAGAAAAAGGACTGTCTCCTTTCTAAGCTAAGACTTGGTAGAATAAATCAAATGTAAATTACAAAGGATTAATATCCTCTCTCCTTTGAGAACTCAATCAAATCAATAAGAAAATCACTAAACCCCTAATGATAAAATGGTGAAGGCCATAAACAGACAAAGGAGATAGTCAACCAGTCAACAAACAGGAAAACGTGTGACTCCAGTAATAATCAAAGAAATGTAAACTAAGCACAATGTTACCTTAATTTTTTTTTTTTTTTTACCCATTAAATTAGCAAGCTTTAAAAACTGTACTCAAGAAAGCAATTAGGAGAAGCTAGTTATGCTGTAATAACCACCACAAAAAGTAAGGGACTGAAAACAGCGATTGACAAATTTTTTCTGTAAAGTGCCGAACAGTAAATATTTCAGGCTTTGTGAGCCACACAGTCTCCGTTGCAACTACTCAACTCTGTCATTATACCAAAAAAAAGCCCCCATATATAATTCATAAATGAATGGATATGGCTCCGTTCCAATAAAATTTTATTTAAAGAACAGGAAATGAGCCAGATTTGGCCTGTAGGCGAATAGTTTGCCAACTCCTGGTAAATTTTTTTTTTTTTTGTAGTGGGGTATAGTTGCTTTACAATGTTGTGTTAGTTTCTGCTGTGCAATAAAGTGAATCAGCTATATGTATACATATATCCCCTCCCTCTTGGACCTCCCTCCCACCCTCCCCCAACCCACCCATCTAGGTCATCACAGAGCACCGAGCTGACCTCTCTGTGCTATATAGCAGGTTCCCACTAGCTATCTATTTCACACATGATAGTTTATATATGTCAATCCCAATCTCCCAATTCATCCCATCTCCCCTTCCCCACCCACTGTCTCCACATGTCCATTCTCTACATCTGTGTCTCATTCCTGCCCTGCAAATAGGTTCATCTGTACCATTTTTCTAGATTCCACATATATGCGTTAATATACGATATTTGTTTTTCTCTTTCTGACTTACTTCACTCTGTATGACAGACTCTAGGTCCATCCATGTCTCTACAAAGGACCCAATTTCGTTCCTTTTTATGGCTGAGTAATATTCCATTGTATATATGTACCACATCTTCTTTATCCATTCCTCTGTCGATGGACATTTAGGTTGCTTCCACGTCCTGGCTACTGCAAATGGTACTTAAATTTTATTTCTCCCTCATGCTACATGTACATTACAGGTCAGCAGGGATGTTCAGTTCATTGTAGACACTCAGGGATGCAAGATGCTAGAGGCTCCAAATCTGCTTCTGCTTCTACGGTTACTTTGTCGGGGGAATTCTAGAAAGTCACACACAGACAATTCAATGCTCTGACCTAGAAGTGACATACGTCACTTCTGCTCACATTTCACTGGCCAGAACTCGTCATCTGGTCCTGCCCAACCACAGTGGGGCAGGAAGATCAGATTTCCTTCTAAGCAGAGCTGGTCACCAGTGAGCAGCACTAGTGATAACCTCACTTGGTACTAGTAAGGATGAAGGGAAGCAGGCATCATCATCTGGCTGAATTTGGATGGCTGTCCATATGCAGTAGCATTGCCTGGCGTAGCAAATCAAAATACAGGACAGCCAGTAAACTTCATATTTCAAATAAACAACAAATAACTTGTTTTAGAATAGACATTCCCAGCCACTGCTTTCTGCCAACTTGCATTAAGTGGCAGAAACTATGTCTGCCACATTGGGACCACCACGCTGAGGATACCGGAATGAGACAGCAGCAAGAGTTCAGGTTTCTAAAACTACTCATACCAAGTGCTGACTTTGTGCTTGGCACCTGCATCGTGCTTGAGAGCAATCGTTTTCATTTTACCGGAAACAGAGACTAACAGAGTTTAACTAACTTGCACAGATCATAAATGTGGCAAATGGTGGATCAGAGGTTGCATCCTTAATCTCCATGCTATGTGGGCTCCCTACTGCGCTACCAGAGGGAGTGTCTGGGCGATGCAGGATTCTCCTCCTCAGTTTCCTATCAGTGAAGCAAAGGGGCGCACCAGGAGGTCTCTAAGGGGCCCCCGGTTCTGACAGCCTCTGAATCGAGGATGGTTTGAAATCAATCATTTCAACACAGGAGCGTTGCAGGACAAGAGATGTGTATTTTTGAGAACTGTTCTAGTTTAACCAATATCATCAGCAGTTTTGGGGATTTCAAATGATCAACTGTGCCAAACCCAGTGACTCACTTACACCAAAGAAAGTGCCTGCTCGGTGGAAGACAGTAGGAACTTCGATGTGGAAACCTAAAGAAAGAGCCCATGTGTTGGTCTAACCTGGGAGCCAGACCCCCTGGAACTGACACCAAGCTCAGCCCTTAACTAACTACAAACACTCAGGCAAGTTACTTATGCTTTCTGTGTCTCAGTTTCCTTCTCAGCAAAAGGGAGGTAATAAGAGACAACGCCTCGCAACGTTTTCATAAGGAGTAAAGGAGATGATACATAGAACGCACTTAAAACACATCGTCTGGCTTATGCATTACAAATAAGTAAACAAAAAAATAAATGATAAATAAATGCTATACTTTATTATTACCGTCTTCCTCCTGAGTTCACTCTCCTTGTTCCTTCCTTTCAGCTTTTGACCCTTTGACCCTAGAGTGACCCCGCAGATTTGAACATCACACTTGCCCTGCTAAGACTCTGGCACCTATTTTTAAATGATCCTGGCCCTAGCTTCATCTCTCCTGCTAGGATAAGACATATTTCCAGGGCTCAACTAGGATCACCCCAAACCCTGACTTTGGCTTTACACATCTACTGTGGCCCCAGAATCCCATATATGACCACCTTCCCTGAGCTGCAGACAAAAACCCGTCCATACCTAGTTTGGTCCCATAACTAAAGATTCCCTCCCCTGAGGCAGGCACTGATTCAGGGAGTGAAGAATCCAGCGGGGAGTAAACAGGCGGTCTTCCTGCCCTTGAGAGTGACAAGGCAGGTGGCAGGTAGTAAACCATCAGGGACACACCTGCAGGTGGAGATGAGTGCAGAGGGATACAGTGACCAGCAGGGTACTGTTTTTGCAGACAGTGTGGTCAGAGTTGAATGACAGAGTTAATTTGGTTCTGCCAAGTACAGGGAAGAGCCGGGCTGCAGCTGCCACTTGGAAGAAGACAGCTGCGTGTACCACACGTGGAGAAACAGGGAACACTCCATACTATGAGAAAGAAGTCTTTCAAGGAAGTCTAGGAGCCATTCAGCTTTTCCAGTGGGAGTACATGCTCACGGAGGCTACAGCCCTTGTAAGTATCAGGGCTTGGATCCTAGTCAAATCTGTCTACTGCTAGAACCCTAGAGGTTTCAATGGGACCGGTCATCTGTGGTCCCTGGGTTAGTTGTATGGGACTCCATGGCCCTATCACAAGTCAGCATAAAGCTCTTGGCTTAAGAAGCCACCTCAGGATGCCGAAGCCAGGCTCCCAAAGCAATGTGGGCATCACCTCCACGTGGGAATATCTGAGCAAAGCCCTCTTGATTCCTTGAGGACATTTGCAGCGGGTCCTTATGAACCCAAACCACAGAGGAGGTGCCTCCTTTCAAACCTTCCTCGTCCTCCGCCCCCGCCTCCTCTTCCTCACACCTCTTCAGCAGCAGCACACAGAGGGAAGAAACCTGATCTCTGAGAATCTTAGGCAAGAGGATGGTTTCTGACGGTCACTGCGACTGCCTCACCTTCCCTGAGAGAAGTAACCAAATGCCAGTGTTGGACGTTGACCCTGAGAGGAACCTGGGGGAAGGGCCTTGGCGGAGGATCCCTGTCTGCAAAGCCCAAGTTGCAGAAACATCACAGCCCCCCAGCCTCCTCCCTGACCCACACAGACTCGTCCCCTTCAAAAAGACAAACTGTATAGGAAAACACAGGCATGCTTCGTAGAGCCTCTTATTCTAAGCAGAACAATTTCGTCTTGAATTGGCAAAAAAAAAAAAAATAATAAGTTTGTAAGGGAAGTCATGTGCAGCCAGGGGCCTTGGGCGGAAGGGGACCATAACATGCCCAAGGGCTTCCTGTCGGTGAGGTTGGCAATCATTTCAGAACAAGGTATGAAAATGCGTTTCATTCATAACCAAATTAAAAGGCTTCAAGCTCTGTGAGTAATCTTGGGCTGGTCTTCTCTCTCTCTCTCTCTCTCTCTCTCTCTTTTATTATCAGTCTCCTAATTTAACCATCTGGAATTCTTCTAAAAGTGCCATCCTATTCAGCATTTAGAAATGAAGGACTTGACTTTAAATGGGAAAACCTCCATTTCATTTTGAAGACAGAACTCAAGTTCTCCTATTCTGCACACGTCACAAATATGTATGCTTAGTGATGGTAAAGGTTAACTCCAGATAATTCATTTCACACATGACAGAAGACATGGTAAATGTAATGAACTGACTGAAAAAACTGAAAAATGCACCCTCTCTCTAGGGTCCCCAGGTCCTAAGATATCTTTTCCAATCATGTGGTGTTGTCTATACTAAATAATATTCAGGTGCAGGGTTACATGTAGTGTGTGATGTAATCGTGGGCTGAGCTACTTGTCCTGGTCCTGCCAACACAGTTTAAATTAGTCTTGGTTTCTTGATCTCTAGATTGGAGCTGAAAATGAACCTCACAGTGTTTTTATGACGCTCAAAATTTAAATAAAAGCATATTCCTACATTCTTGGGAAATCCCAAAGCACTATATAAATGTTACTTTCCAAATAAGTATAATTCTAGGGTCTAAGAATTGGAGGTCCCAAAGAGCCATGGAGGTAGGAAAGAGGTGTTTGAGTCCCCTTACTAACTCAGCTGTCATTTGGTAAAAGCGAACTCTGTGAAAGAAGGCAGTGGAGCCGGTCAACTGCTATTGTGCAACAGAGCCAGGACTGGGAGACTGGTTACATGAAAGGGATTCAGTAAATAAGTCACGATATTGCAGGTAACTGGAGCCAGGTTGCTCACTGTCAAAGAAGAAGGGTGGCAAAGAGAAAGACTAGAATATATCCTGGGGCAGTGGATTGGAATTGGGGTATCAGTGTGAATTTATGATTTTTAATGGAGAAAAAGATATAAACGTCTTAGCCCCCCAGGACCTCAGAATGTGACTTTACTTGGTCACATATCTCTTGACCGTGATAATCAAGTTAAAATTAGGTCATTAAAGTGGACCCTGATCCAGTGACAGACACAGGGAGAATGTCACGTGAAAATAAAGGCAGAGGGACTTCCGTGACAATCCAGTGGTTGGCTTTGCCTTCCAATGCAGGGGGTGTGGGTTCGATCCCTGGTCAGGGAGTTAAGATCCCATGTGCCTCGCAGCCAAAAAAAAAAAACCAAAACATAAAACAGAAGCAATATTGTAAGAAATTCAATAAAGACTTTAAAAATGGTCCACATCAAAAAATCTTTAAAAAAAAGAAAAGAAAAGAAAGGCAGAGCGTGGAGTGATCATTCTACATGCCAAGGACCACCAAAGATTGCCAACAAACCATCAGAAGCGAGGGGAGAAGCATGAAACAGATTCTCTCTCATAGCCCTCAGAAGGAACAAACCCTGCCTAGATCTTGATCTCAGACTTCCAGCCTCTAGGAATTATGAGAATTAATTTCTGTTGTTTAAGCCCACCCAGTTTGTGGTACTTTGCCAGGGTAGCTTCAGCAAACTAATATGATATATGTGCATGTGTATGTACTTACATATACATATTTCCTAGCTCTTTCCACTAAGAGGGCCAAGACCTCCCAGACCGCAGAAGGTCTTCCAGATCTTGGCTTTTAAACACCATTCTTCACCAAACAGAGCAGGACTCCATGAAGAAATGGCTAAGTCCAAGGCTGACGCAAAGAAAATACAAGGTGAACCTGGAACACCTTGATATGCCAGAAAGTCAGGAAGAACTCAAAGAATGATGAGCATATCTCAAAAGGACATAGAAGCTAGCCTGAAAAGTCTCCCACTCACCAAAGATGGAAAGATTTGAGCATCAAAATAACTGATGATAATAATGGATTAGATTCCCTTCAATAAAATAAGAATCCACGAGTCTGCATTGATATAAATAAGTAAATGAATAAATGCATAAAGGGAAAGCTCTACCTTATAGTTGAATGCCAACTAATAAAGGTAGAAGAAATGATGGAATTAGAAAACACTACAGTGATAATTATTTGGGCAAGAATCATCAGTAGATGCAAAAATCTGCCAGTAAAAGTTTGATGAGGAAGAAGATATTTACTTACTCCCAAAGAACCTCTCCATAAAATACATTTTAATCACTGAGCACAAGGCACTTATGAATTTACACACACACACACACACACACACACACACACACAAATATATGGGAAAGAGAGATTCAGAGAAAGAATGATAACACATGTGTAGTAAAATGTTAATAATGGGGGAATCTGGGTGAAGTGAGTGTATGGGTGTTCATTATATTCTTGCAACTTTCCTGTCAATTTCAAACTATTTCAAAATAAAAAGTTAATTTAACAAAATGGAGCACACACACACCTACCTCAGGATGGTATAAATGTTGTGATATGCTGACCACTTCTCCAGATCTTCAAGGAAAGCACAAGCCTTAGGTCCAGCTGCCTTTTCCAAAAGCGGAAGAAGACAGGCACATGGATATTTCAGGAGAGCTCCTTTCTGCCTGTGGTCAGTAGTGAGATACCACTGTCCATGAGATAATCCCTTGTCTTTGGAAGTGTCAAAGCCAGCTCCTCCACCCCAAGATAAATGTAGCACAGATATCATGTAAGTGAAGAGAAAACATGTAGAGGATAAGACTGAGACCTAGGCGGAGCCAGAGAATGAGGCTTCTCTCAAACCTCTCCTGCTGACAGATACAGGTGGGTGAGCCCATCTATGATGGTGCTATCTGAGGTAAGGGCCTGACCTCCAAGGTCTATTGCTTCATGTTTCCCCAGGCACTATCTGAGGGAAATTATAAAGCAAAACATCAAGGCATATTGCTAAGATGGAGAATTCAAAAAGATGAAGGTTAAATTCAAAGAGAACTTAACATTTACTCAGCACTTTTCTTATGTAACAAGAAGGCAAGAGGTAGCTGGCTGCTGACATTGATCCAGTAGCTTTAAGATCGTAGGGCTGAAGTCTCTGAGATTTACTTGGCCTTTCCCTCATGAACCCAAAATAACCACTGCAACTCCAGCCATCACATCTGCATTCCAGGCAAAAAGAAAAAGCACATCAGCTGAATCTGTTCCTCAATAGACAAGAGAGCTCTTAGAGAACAAAATGAAAGGTAGTCACAATGACTGATGACTCACTCCACTGTCAGAGAAGGGAATTGTTGTTTTTCCTATAAAGCATGACCAGTGACCACAGCATGCTGTTTTTCCTTCTTTCCTTTCTAAGATGAGGTTTTGTTGTGGTTAGCCAGTAAAGAATTATATTATGTTTCCTGCAAGTAGTAATGCATTACAGAGGCCTAAGCAGTGAAAACATTTAATTATCTCACATAGCAAGATGGCTGGAGGAAGTAAATTCTGGTTTTGGTGAGCAATTCAAGTATATCAGCAAAAACAAAGCTCTTTCTGCTCTGCCATTTGCAGTAGGTTAGCTTCTTTTTCTTAACCTACTATAGTACTGAGATATAGTCTCAGGAGAGATTTTCTCTCTCTGCTGGGGGTTTCCATGCTGGGAAGATGTGAATCTGAGGCCTTTGGAAGCCAATTTCCCACATGAAAAGAGAGTGTTAGCAGGAGAAAATATGCAAGAAAGAGCCAAGACTCAGAACAAGAGACAGCACCCTGGAACCCCACTGGCTGGAAGTTCACCTCCAAGTGTCCCTGTTTCTGTGCCCATGGGTCATCTTCCTTTTTAGTCTTTCCTCTAGTTTTTGACTAAAAAATTGAGTAGTCCAGAGTCCCACTTCTGTGTACAAACCCCCCAAAATTAAAAGCAGTGTCTTGAAGAGGTAGTTGCACACCCAAGTTCACAGTAGCATCATTCACAATAGCTAATATATGGAAGCAACCCCAGTATCCACAAATGGACTCATGGATAAACAAAATATGGCATATACATGCAATCGAATATTACTCAGTCTTAAAAAGGAAGAAAATTCTCACACATGTTACAACATAGATGAAACTTGAGGGTGTGAAATGAAATAACTCAGTTACAAAACGACAAACACTGTGTGATTCCACTGATACGAGGTCCCTAGAGTAGCCAAAAATCACAGAAACAGAAGGGTGGTTACCAGGGGCTGGAGGAGGAGGGAATGAGGAGATGTTTAATGTGTATTAAGTTTCAGTTTTGCAAGATGCAGAGTTCTGGAGTTTGGTTGCACAACAATACAAATGTACTTAACACTGCTGAACTGTACACTTAAAAATGGTTAAGATGGTAAATTTCATATTATGTGCATTTTGCCAATTTTTTTAAAATTTCTGTCATATACAGTGGTGTGTTTCTGTCATATACAGCTAAAAGTGGTGTTTCTGTCACATACAGCTAAAAGTTTCCTGACTTTAAAACCCCCAGTGTAGGAGGCCTGGGTTCAATCCCTGATCAGAGAACTAGATCCCACATGCATGCTGCAACTAAGAGTTGGCATGACACAACTAAGGAGACAGTGGGCCACAGGTAAGGAGCTCACCTGCCTCAACTAAGTCCTGGCACAACCAAATAAATATTTTTTTAAAAAAAGAATAAAAGGAGGAGGAAGAGGAGGAGGAAACATGCTGTAGAGAAAGAAGAGAACCCATTGGAGAACCCCAACATTTAAGGTCAACCTGCAAAAAGAGTAAGAGTGTAGATGACAAGATGAAGTCTCCCAGAAATGAGGGTGATGAGCCAGGAGAAAATGATGGCAAGGAGTCCAAAGCAGAAAAGTCTCAGGATGGAGGGGATTCGTCAACAAATTTGAGTGGCCTTCTAGAGGCTAAATAGTGCAAAAACTGAAAAGTGTCGATTGGATTTGACGATTAGAAAGTTTTTGCAGAGCAGAAGCAAGAAGAACTACAATCCTGCAGCCTGTGGAACAAAAACTACATTCACAGAAAGATAGACAAGATAAGGCAGAGGGCTATGTACCAGATGAAGGAACAAGATAAAATCCCAGAAAAACAACTAAATGAAGTGGAGATAGGCCACCTTCCAGAAAAAGAATTCAGAATAATAATAGTGAAGATGATCCAGGACCTCGGAAAAAGAATGGAGGCAAAGATCGAAAAGATGCAAGAAATGTTTAACAAAGACCTAGAAGAATTAAAGAACAAACAAACAGAGATGAACAATACAGTAACTGAAATGAAAACTACACGAGAAGGAATCAATAGCAGAATAACTGAGGCAGAAGAACGGATGAGTGACCTGGAAGACAGAATGGTGGAACTCACTGCTGTGAACAGAATAAAGAAAAAAGAATGAAAAGAAATGATGACAGCCTAAGAGACCTCTGGGACAACATTAAACGCAACAACATTCACATTATAGGGGTCCCAGAAGGAGAAGAGAGAGAGAAAGGACCCGAGGAAATATTTGAAGAGATTATAGTAGAAAACTTCCCTAACATGGGAAAGGAAATAGCCGCCCAAGTCCAGGGAGTGCAGAGAGTCCTACACAGGATAAACCCAAGGAGAAACACACCGAAACACATAGTAATCAAATTGGCAAAAATCAAAGAGAAAGAAAAATTATTGAAGGCAGCAAGGGAACAATGACAAATAACATACAAGGGAACTCCCATAAGGTTAACAGCTGATTTCTCAGCAGAAACTCTACAAGCCAGAAGGGAGTGGCATGATATACTTAAAGTGATGAAAGAGAAGAACCTACAACCAAGATTACTCTAACTGGCAAGGATCTCATTCAGATTCGATGGAGAAATCAAAAGCGTCTGAAGTCAAGTGTCTGAAGTTAGCCCTGTCCACACTGCAGGGTGGCCATGCCAGGCAGA
Organism: Lipotes vexillifer; assembly: GCF_000442215.2. Lineage (NCBI taxonomy): Eukaryota > Metazoa > Chordata > Mammalia > Artiodactyla > Lipotidae > Lipotes > Lipotes vexillifer. Next base: position 971,652 of record NW_006785943.1, read on the forward strand.
GTCCAGAAATATGAGTTCATCCATGACTTCCATAATGTGATAACACAGTTTAAGACCTTTAGAAAGATGCTGTCTCTGTAAGCTGCATTTGTATGCTTCTTTTCTTGGGTTCCTTAGTAGGAGTGTGAGTGTTTGCATCTGGAAGCGATTTTCATTTTTAGTCCTCTATAAATAAGCCAACACATGATTTCCTTCATTACACTCTGCCTGGGGCCCCTTCACTCATTCATCAGCACCCACAGCTGGAGAAGTCCACACCCCCACTTCCACCCTCCCCAACCCACAGGATCAGTGTAAACTGTGGATTTGAGGCTGCAGTGTCATCACCTGTCCTGTGGGCCTGGCCTGGACAAAATGCCGGAACTCACAGGTAGCTCCTGCTGGACCCCCAGTCAACTTACCTCAGCTTGTACTTCCAGGTCGAGGCTTCATTCCTGAGTTTCTGTTTTGTTACCTGCCCATACCCATTCCCCCTTCTGGAGCCCTACACTTCCCTTCATAAGCTCCTCTTGTTACTGTGGCTGAATCTGCCAGACGCTTAGCTGTCAGGCTTGGCTCTCCTGCTAGGACACCTACCAATTTATCTCGCCAGTTGTTTGCCAGTATCATCCAGAATCTGTCATAACTTTCCAAACTCTGCACTGATTTAAGTCTCAGACTGACTGCTCGAAGAGAGGACACACTTGGCAGGAGATATGGGAGGAACTTCAAAAGGACTCGTCTGGTTAATGTTTTTTGAGGTGAACAGAATGGATTTTATGTCACCATAGTTTTCACATGAATTCTTTATACCATACAAACTGTCCTACTTAATATCACTTTCTTTTCAAGGCTGTCTGGATGCCCCTGGAACAGTAGATTGCCCAGGGTTCTGGCTAGGAATCACACCTCTGGGACCTGGATGGTGCCAGAATTGGGAGGGGCTCAAACTCAACTCTGGGGCATGGCATAAGTTTGAGCCAAAAGAGCCCTGGGATTAAGGTAGCTCTGGAATTGCAGCCCAAAGATGTCAAATGGAAAAGGGAGGCAGGCAAAGAAGTAAAAGTCAGGTCTAAAGTAAAGAATCTACCATTGAAATCAGCAAGACAGGACAGAAACAGGAAGAAGAATCTGCAGAGATTCCTGGGGATGCAGGTCCTAAGAAAGTGGGAGCACAACTTTAATACAGAGCCCATAAATTTGCCATAGGTCGGGCGAGAAATAAAAGGGCTAACCTGATTCAGACCAAACAAAGCAGGGCAAGGGATGCTAGCTGATGCTATAGTACATAGATCCTGGACTGATAGCTTCATTGGAAAAAAAAATTGGATACAGGTCATTCTACCAAGCTGACATACCAGCCCAAAGTCAGGAGGATAGCACCATGGAACACTGCACAACATGGCCAATAAACACACAAAAAAAGTTCAGCATCATTAGTCATTAGGAAAATGCAAATCAAACTACAGTGAGATATCCTCCTACGGAATGGTTAAAATGTTTGAAACTGACAATACCAAGTGTTGGTGAGAACGTGGAGCAACTGGAGCTCTCATAAACTGCCAGGAGGAATGTAAACTGGTATAACCACTTTGGAAAACCTCCACTCCCAGGTATGTACCCAAGATAAATAAAAGCATATGTCTACACAAAGATTTGTACCCAAATGTTCTTTTCACCATTTGTAATAGCCCCAAACTAGAAACAATACAAATTTCCATCAACAGGTGAATGGATAAACAAGTTATGGTATATCCATACAATGGACTACTACTCAGCAATGAAACAGAATGAACTACTGATACACACAAAGTATGGATGATTTCTACAAATCGTTTGCTGGGATGAAGGAAGCCAGTCAAAAAAGAGTACATGCTGTATGATTCCATTCATAAAAAATTCTAGAACATTCAAATCAATCTAAAGTAACTGGAAGTAGGTCATTGTTGCCTGAGGATGAAGGTGTGGATAGCAAAGAGGATGAGGAGTGTTTTGGGGGTGATGGAATTGTTCACTTTCTTCACTGTAGTGATGGTGTCATACATCCATTTTGATCCATTTTGCACGTGTCAAAACGCATGAAGTTATACACTTTAAGTGTATGCAGTTTATGACACTTCAGTTATACTCCCGCCCCAAAAACACTGAATAAAAGCACAACAAAATAAAACAAACAAAAAATCCAGTGTGCAATTCACCATGTTCCCTTTATTCTTCCTGCCATGGTGACCAGCAACCAACGGATGACAGTGAAGCTTCTGTCAGTCTCCATTCCTGAATGAGACATGGAAAAGGTCTGCCAGCCAAGCTGGGACAAACATGTAGCATAAGCAAAAAATAAACCTTGATTCTTCTAAGCAAGTGAGACTTAGGGGTTATCTATTACCGCAGCATAACCCTAACCCATCTGACTGACAACAATCCCCAAACCCAACATGTTATCCAAAGTCTCATTAAAAAAAAAAAAGTTAACAGTCCAAAACATAATAGAATATGAAACACTACAGTATATAAAATCTGCCTAAGGAATTTATGAAACATAAATCAGACTTGTATTTATTCAAGTAACAGAGTAATTATCAAGGTTAGTTCAAGATAGAAATTCTTGAAGACATCCATCAATACCCATCACAACTTAGGTGGTTAAAGGAGAGTTAGAACATGATAGGGACAGATGAGAATTTTGAATATGCCACAAGCCACTCCTGTATGACACTACGATACTATTCAGAGCAGACTTGAAGAACACAGAATACACTCTAAAGAAAGAAAAAGACAGTAACATGATGGTCACTAGCTGTGAGATGCACTGAAACATCTCCCTACTCCTGGGGAAGAAATTTGGTTACATAGAGACTATTGGAGGATCCATCCCAGATAGTTTAGACAGGACTTTCTCAATTAATACGGGGGCTCCTTGGAATGAGAGCTGGAAGGAGATCAAGATTAATGTTTCACACGAAGTAGGGCAAATGGAAAGGCAAATTCCTGACAAGAGACTAGCCTGGCCTTTGGAAGAAAATTAATACTTGATGTGATAAAGTATTTCATCTTGGGCATTTCAAGAAGGAAGCAGATGCCATCACCACTAAGAAAATGAGACCAGAGTGTGGGTCTAAGGCAGGGTCTATCACGGGAGATGTCAGACGGACCACTATGCTCAGCCATATATTTTCCCGAAGGCCTCAAAGGTACATATTTTGACGTCATCTCCAGGTGAGACAGAGCCACAGAGCACACTGATAGGACAGAGAGATGATGCTTTTGCCAGAGAGCATTAGACGTGTAGCCCATCATCAAATCCACTGTACAGTGTTAGCTATAGGACATTTTTGTAGTAGAAGTATTCACTTGTAAAATGTAAACTTTAAAATATGATCATTTTTGCAACCACACTTCATCTTCCCTTCATTTTTACAAAAACAGTGCCCCTCTAATAATGAGAATGGCCTGGGTATTCTCAGTTGCTGAGAAGCTGCAGACAAAGCATTCATATCCATACCCCTACCCTGCCAACTACCCATTCCACCCCCAACCTACAGGACTAGACCTTTTCACTCCCTGCTTCGGAGCCAGTAAAAGTTTAGGGAAGAGTAATGTATTCTGAGGGAGGATGCAGCCATCAGGTGACAGATCTCTCATAAAGGGGGCTGTGGGAGAAATAGAAAGAGGACCAGGGAGGTAAAATTAAGAAAATAAGAAAGTGTCCATGGAGGATGCCCTCTGAAAGTCTCAACCATAATGTCTAGTCCACCTTTTATCCCATGAATGGTTCAAGGGACATTGTTCATATAAACTTTCCAATGCTATTCTGCTTGCTCCAGGTTACTGGAATTTTCTGTAAAGTGAGTCACCTAAACTTTCTCCTGAATTCAAATCTTCCCTTCCAATCTCCTCCCAGTTCAGTCTTTGAATGCCTCTGGTTATATGGCTTATCCATGGCAAAGTTAAAATGCTCTTCATTCCTATCTCTGTTCACTTTTCCCAATACCAGACACAGTAAATAGATTTCATGTCACAAGTCAACTATCATTGACTGGTAATGGCACCTGAAGGAGAGTGTTAAGAAAGGTTTTTGAGATTATACCTAAGCTTGATGTGAAAGAGCATCCTAACTGATTACTGATTTCTTCCATGGGGAGGAAGAATAAGGGCAGAAATGCCCGGGATGTGCTACCCCCTGCACTGTCTTACACTCACTTCCTTACCCTGGGTCTGGACTCAATCTTATTTTAAGACAAATCTCTAATTAGACTTCACACTGTCTCTATCTCTAAACCACACAATTCCTTTGGGAAGTATATGGGTATAACTCCTAAATAATAGAGCCAAGAAAAATATATGTGTAATTAAAATAGCAAGATTATAAGGAAAAACTCTGCAGAAGTTGGTGTTCCTCTGGAGACACGCAATTCATGCCGCGTTAGGACAGCGTACCTTCCTTCCCCTGAGAGCACACATTCCCTTGACACAAAAATAAAACAACGGGTGGGGGAATTAACCTCAATTAAATTCCAGATCTGGGTGGGATGCAGTAGAGAGCACGGGCATGGTTGTGTCAAAGACAGACACCAATTTTCATTTCCAGAAATCCATTATAGAGCAAAAAGCATAGTTATGACAATTACACAATAAACACAGAATATGCTCACAATATACCAATATAAATATGACTGCCCTATGATGAAATTTTGTGTGGCCATGGGCAAAAGCTTGAACAGAGCATGAATAAATATAAATAGCTTGATTTGTTGTAGTCGTCAGAGCACGGGTTAACCTTTACTTTCTTTTTAGTTTGGTTTCCAACAATGTTGTTCGTACAACAAATAATTTGTAAGAAGCCATTAAGGTGACTTGGTGACAATTGGAAAAGCAATTATAAACTCCTGCATCTCTGAAATGAGACTGAACCAATGGTGCAGAACCAAAGCAGTGAGACGCAGAGCCTCTGCACTCAAATTTTTTTTTTTTTAATTTTGCCTGAGTAAAAAGAAGGTTTGATTTAAAGAGAAAAGACATCTTTATCTGAGTATCATTTATCTATGTTTTATTCTAAGAACATGACCTATTTACGAAGGATTGCTCAAATGGCCTCTAAGCTTTACCCCATGTATTAACTGCTGAGCAGTTTTGTTAGGCACTGACCTACTGCCACAGTGCCCCAAGTTGTACTATTAATCACTGCCTTGGGGCAAGCTGTGCATCTCCTCAAGGCTCTTCTGCATGCACTATTCTGATACCTGAAGGAGCCACATGATATCAACTGCTCCATCATCAGTGCCTTAGCAAAGCTGGATTGACTGCTGGTCCCCGAGCAATGTCCTCAATGTCCTGAGGTGAGGGAGGAGCCAGGACTCAGAGCCAGTGAGTGGATTCCACCCAACCCCCAATGTGTAGCAGTTTGAGGGTGCATCCTGACTGGTATTCCCATCCTCTTACCAATGAATGGGTCAAGACCCCTGGAGGACTTTAATCAGCACAAGGTTTTCCTATGTCCTTACGATCGACCTAAGTGGGGCCAGTGAGACTCTAGAAAAGCTTGCTGGGCATTTCTTTCTTTGGATGTGGCTGCATCCACATGTGAGATCTAGAACTCTGTTGCTAGCCTGATTAAAGCAGAGTCAAGAGGATTACAGGAAAATAGAAAGTGTGCCACTGGATTAAGTCAACCTCTAGATCACCCCACCCTTGAATTTCTAGTCATATAGCCCTCCCTGTTTACGACAGCTTGAATTCCATCTTCTGCTGCATCCTAACTGATGGCTAGACCTCATCTCTGACCTCCCTGCTGAGCCAGACAAAGGAACCCAGATGACACTGAAAGTTGAGACAGGCAGGCAAGACACACCTCCAGGGGTTCTCTTATCCTCTTTATCTCCACCCATCTCCTGCACATTCACACACATTTACCTGGAATTCAGATGACAAGAGAAGTGAAACAGGCTGTAGAGATCATCTTAATTAAACTTCTCATAAAACTGATGAAGAAATTGGGATTCTGGAAGGAAAAGGAACTTGCCAAATACCATTCTGAGAGGCAGAACTATATCCTTTGATATTCAACCAAAATTTCAAATTCTTGGCAAACTCCCCAATAATCACCCCCCCACACACACTTTTCCAAGCAGAATAGGTTACTTCTAATTCATTGGCATCAATATATTTGTACCCATCTCTGTTTGAAATAACCCTATAACATTGTGTGATTACTGGCCCCCACTAGACTGTGCAGTGACATATAACATTATATTAGCTTCAGATGTACAACATAATGATTCAATATTTGTACGTATTGCAAAATGATCACTACAATAAGTCTATATAACATCCATTAGCATACATACCTACAGAATTTTTTTCTTGTGATGAGAACTTTTAAGATCTACTCTCTTAGCAACTTTCAAATATGCAATACAGTGTAATTAATCATAGTTGCTATGTTGTACATTACTTCCCCATGACTTGCTTATTTTAAAACTGGAATTTTGGGGCTTCCCTGGTGGCGCAGTGGTTGGGAGTCCGCCTGCCGATGCAGGGAACGCGGGTTCGTGCCTCGGTCCGGGAGGATCCCAGGTGCCGCGGAGCGGCTGCGCCCGTGAGCCATGGCCGCTGGGCCTGAGCGTCCAGAGCCTGTTGCTCCGCAACGGGAGAGGCCACAGCAATGAGAGGCCCGCGTACTGCAAAAAGAAACTGGAATTTTGCTCTTTTTGACCCCCTTCACCCAATTCCTCCAACAGATTGGCAGCCATCAATCTGTTCTCCGTATCTGTGAGCTCGGTTTTTGTGTTTGCTCGTTTTTATCTTGTTTTTGTTTGTTTGTTGTTAGATTCCACATATAAGTGAGCTTCCATGGTATTTGTCTTTTTCTGACTTATTTCACTTAGCATAATGCTCTGTTTGTCCATCTATTTGTCACATATGACAAGACTTCACTTTTTTATGGCTGAATGATATTCCATTTTTTAATACATGCCACATTTTCTTTATCCACTGATCCATTGATGGACATTTAGGTTGTCTCTATATATTGGCTATTGTAAATAATGTTACAGTGAACATGGGGGTGCATATATCTTTTTGAGTTAGTGTTTTCATTTTCATTGAATAAATACCCAGAAGAATTACTGGATCATGTGGTAGTTCTATTTTTTATTTTTTGAGGAACCTCCATACTGTTTTCCAGAGTGGCCACACCAATTTACATGTCCACAAGCCATGCACAAGGTACCCTTTTCTTCACGTCTTCACCAACACTTGTTATTTCCTGTCTTTTTGAGACAAGCCATTCTAACAGGTGTGAAGTGATATCTCATTGTGGTTTTGTTTTGTATTTCCCTGATGATTAGTGATTTTGAGCATATTTTCATGTACCTGTTGGCCATCTGTTTGTCTCCTTTGGAAAGACGTCTATTCAGATCCTCTGCCCATTTTTAATTAGATTGCTTGGCTTTTTGCTACTGAGTTGTATGAGCTGTTTATATATTTTGGATATTAACCCTTTATCAGTCATATCATTTGCAAATATTTTCTCCCATTCAGCAGGTTGCCTTTGCATTTTGTTGACGGCTTCCTTTGCTGTGCAGAAACTTTTTAATTTGATGCAGCCCCACTGTTTATTTTTGCTTTTGTTGCCTTTGTATTTTGAGTCAAATCCCAAAAAATCATTGCCAAAACTGATGTCAAGGAGCTTACTGCTTATGTTTTCTCTCAGGAGTTTATGGTTTCAGGTCTTACATTCAAGTGTTTAATCCATTTTGAGTTCATTTTTGTATATGGTACAAGATAGTGGTCCAGTTTCATTTTTTTGCATGTGGCTGTCCAGTTTTCCTAGTACCATTTATTGAAGACACTGTCCTTTCCCCATTGTATATTCTTTGGCTCCTTTGTCATAAATTAATTAGCTGTGTGTGAGTTAATTCTGAGCTATTCTGTTCCACTGGTCTATGTGTCTGTTTTTATGCCAATACCATACTGTTTTGATCACTATAGCTTTGTAATATAGTTAGAAATCAGGGAGTGTGACACCTCCAGCTTTGTTCTTTCTCAAGATTGCTTTGGCTATGCAGGGTCTTTTGTGATTCCATAAAAATTTTAGGATTGTTTGTTCTATTTCTGTGAAAAACACCATTGGAGTTTTGATAGGGACTGCCTTGAATCTGCAGCTTGCTTTGGGTAGTATGGACATTTTAACAATACTAATTCTTCCAATCCAGGAGCACAGAATATCTTTCCATTTATTTGTGTCTTCTTCAATTTCTTTCATCAATGTCTTATGCTTTTCAGTGTACAGGTCTCTCACTTCCTTGGTTAAATTTATTTCTAGGTATTTTATTCTTTTTGTTGCAATTATAAGTGGGACTGTTTTCCTAATTTTTCTTTCTGATGGTTCATTATTAGTGTATAGAAACATATTTCTGTATATTAATTTTGTATCCTGCAACTTTACTGAATTCATTGATTAGTTCTAACAGGTTTTTGGTGGCATCTTTAAGGTTTTCTATATATAATATCATGTCATATGCAAATAATGACAGTTTTATATCTTCCTTTCCAATTTGGATGCCTTTTATTTCTTTTTCTTGCTTAATTGCTCTACCTAGGACTCCCAATACTGTGTTGAACAAAAATGGTGAGTGTGGGCATCATTGTCTTTTTCCTGATCTTAGAGAAACAGCTCCCAACTTTTCACCATTGAGAATGAAGTTCGCTGTGGACTTGCCATATATTGGCCTTTATTACGTTGAGGTACATTCCCTCTATACCCACTTTGTTGAGAGTTTCATCATAAATGGATGTTGAATTTTGTCAAATGCTTTTTCTGTGTCTACTGAGATGATCATATAATTTTTATCCTTCATTTTGTTAATGTGGTATATTACAGTGATTGATTTGCAGATGTTGAACCATCTTTGCATCCCTGGAATAAATCCCTCTTGAACGTGGTGCATGATCCTTTTAATGTGTTATCAAATTCGGTTTGCTAATATTTTGTTGAGGATTTTTACATCTATGTTCATCAGGGATATTGGCCTACAAATTCCTTTTCTTGTGGTGTCTTTCTCTGGTTTTGGTATCAGGGTAATGCTGGCCTCATAAAACGAGTTTGGAAGTAATCCCTCCTCTTCTAATTTTTGGAAGAGTTTGATAAAGATAGGTCTTAATGTTCTTTGAATGCTTGATAGAATTCACCAGTGAAGCTGTCTGGTCCTGGACTTTTGGTTTTGGGGTGAGACTGTGCACTTCTTGAAGGCAGAGACTACTGTCTTCAGGTGCCTGGTACTAGTAGGTATTTCACTGTTTGTTGAATGAACAGAGAAAAATCTTTAATTCAGTAGAACCTCATCATGTTAAACCCATTAATTCTAACCTTGTTCACATAGAATCTGTGATATTTCTGAATGGGGATATGGTAGGCAGAATTTCTAAAATGACCTCCCAAATCCTTCATAACCTGGGAATATAATGAGATACCACTCCTGTGATTATGTTATGTCATATGATACCATTGGCCTTTAAAAGGAGCCATTAACCAGATGGGCCTAATCTGATTACAGGAGCCATTAAAAGTAGACAACTTTCTCTGGCTGGATGCAGAGAAGGAAAGCAGAAGAGAAGTCAAAGAGATCTGAAGCATGAGGAAGATCTGATGCACCACTGCAGGCTTTGAAGACAAGAGGGGTCATGTGCCAGGGAATGCAGGCAGCCTCTAGAAGGTGAGAACAGCTCCCAGCCAATAGCCTGCAAGCAAACGGGGACCTCAGTTCTATAAACACACGGGACTGAATTCAGGACTGTCAACAACCTGAAGGAGCCTGGAAGCAGACTTTCTTCTAGAACCTCCAGATCAGAGTCCAGGCCACAGACACCGTGATTTTAGCTTGGTGAGACTCTAAGCCCAGAACCCAGCTGAACTTGCCAGGACTTCTGAGCTAAGAAACTATAAGATTATGAATGGGAATTTTTTAAGGAGAGGAAATATTGTTTTAAGCTGCTAAGTTTGTGGTAAGTTGTTACACAGCAATGGAAAACTAATACAGAGGGTTATTAGGACAGTGGGGGAGGGGAGTTTTGCTAAGCAAATTAGAGTAAACCAGATTTCAATTCTCATGTTAACCTACTTAGAAACAACTGGTTTCCAGGCAGTTTGTTGAAAGGACTTTGGGGATCATTTGACCCTGAGTAAAGAGGTTGCATCTCAAGCCAAGTCCAATCTCAATTCGCACAGCTACCAGGAGTGCCCTGTGGAGAGGAATTGTGAGGCCAAGCCTGGATTCGAGGTAAAATCAATCTGTAATTGATCAACAACATCTTCCAGGAGCAGAGAACATAGCAGTGACTGTCTGCATGACAAATAGCTACTATTCCAACTCTAATCCTAACCTACCCATTTGGGAACTACAACTCCAGGGAAAGGATAAGATCACGTAGTCAGTAAAGAGTAGAACTAGGACCCCAAGCCTCCTAGCACCCAAATCTAACTTTCTTCACACTGTGCAGAGTTTACTAACTTCTGCTGAGTTAAAATATTGATCTTGTTCTGATTCACACCTCAAGACTCCCCTGGCCATGGCAGCAGCCCATGGCTCACATCATGAGTATTGGTGTCTGCCTGGGGACAGAGCCCATCCTGAGAAGCTTACAGTCCTGCAGCCCACTATGTGTGGTCAGAGCTGGCCAGTGGAAGGAGACCGTTTTTCCTTCTCCTTTCCCTCTCTTCTCCTAGGAAGGTGGAAACAAACTACAACCCTGGCATGAAATGAGAAGGCTTCGGTCCATGGAGAACACCAAAAGGAACTCAGAGACACACGGTGAAAGTCAGTGGACACAGCAGAGAAGAAGCAAGCAACTCACAGACCCTGGGGAACTCCCCATGCCACCGTGTTTATTGTTACACACGGGGTGGCAGGCCTCACCAGGCAATACAGAGGCTCCTCCTGGAATCTTACAAGGGCCCTGGCAATGGCCACTTCTTACTCAGGGAGTTGTCTGATATTTGGTTTCTTCTGGAAAGCCTGTGATTATGACTGAACAAACTCAAAAGCAGCCTCTGCAAAAAGCTGTCCAAATTCTCTCCAAATAGTTGTTTCTGTAACGAGATAGATCCCAGACCCATCTGTGTGCTCCGGAAGGCTCCTTCCTCTTGCTGGCTTCTTCGGGTTCTGCTTAATGGACTTCTGATTATAGCAGTCCCAGAGTGAGCCCGGCTTATATATGAGGAAAGGAAATCAGCAGGGAACACTCACCTTATGATGCATAGAGAATGAGCTTCTCGCTGGAAATGCAAATTTTGAAGGATGCAAATCTCACTTCCGAATACATAATGGTCCCTAATTAGCTCACAGGTAATTAGCGCAATTACCAAGGGCCAGCACACTCTTAAAGCTGTGTGCCTAGGGTATTTTTCCCTAGGGAAAATAAACTCAAACGTTAAAATTCCCTTTCGGCAAAGATTATGTTTTTCCACACATTAACATTGAACCAGTGTTGGTTGTATGTGGTCATAAACGTTCCTGTTTACAGCCTTCCTTGTAAGTCATTGCCAGCAGGATCTCAGCTCCACCCTTAGTTCAATAATGAGTGAAGCCGGTCTGACAAAGACATAGAGATGTAAGGGAGCAAAATTTGCCACACCAGAATGCCTCTTTGGCATGGGATGATTTGGAGCTGAAAACAATCAAGGCCAAAAAGACTCACGAAGAAAATCTGACCTTCTCCCTAACTGCCTAAAAGAGGACCTGTTCCAGAAGGGAGCTGTCACCACAGGTAATCGTACTGTGAACCAGGTGTGGTAGACAGGGCGGAACCTAGCAAAGTCTGTTTCTTAAAATCCCTCTCTGTGTCCCACTGTCTCTGCTGGTGCAGCAAACATTTGTTTACCAAACACTTGCTTTTCAATCTCCTGGTCAATTGCTTTCCTCCCCTTTGAAGTCACAAACCACTATCCCCAACATCCTCTTTTGTCTTTTGCTGAAGATGGTATTTAAAGTGGGGACTTGGCCATTTTAGCGAGCCACTCAGCTTTCCTGGACCTCTCCCATGTATACATGTTATTAAACTTTCATTTGATTTTTTCTTGTTAATCTGTCTCATGTTAATTTAATTCTTAGATCAGCCAGAAGAACATAGAAGGGTAGGGGACAATTTCTTCCTCCCCAGCTATAGTCATCTATTGGGTGAGCCAAGGGCCGAGGTGGGAGGTGGGGGTAGATTTGAAGTTAGTTATAAAGTTCTCAAAGGCATAGGAATATTCATACTTTTAAATTCAGTAACCCCACTGTGGGAACCCTTTTAGACAAAGGTAATCATCCTAAATAATGAAATAACTCTATGCGCTGTCTCAGCCTGGGTTGCTCAGACAGCCAGGGTGAAATTTTAAACATTTATGTACCACTCCTTTATTATCAAGGAAGCAGGAGTGGGGGAAAAAAGGAGAATGAAGCAGAAAAGAAGAAAGAACCAACATGGGCGGGGAGAGGAGCTACCCATTGTGTTAAGCAAGACTGATTATTTGAGCTCACAAGGCTGCTTTGGGGCTTCCCTGGTGGCGCAGTGGTTGAGAGTCCGCCTGCCGATGCAGGGGACGCGGGTTCGTGCCCCGGTCCGGGAGGATCCCACGTGCCATGGAGCGGCTGCGCCTGTGAGCCGTGGCCACTGAGCCTGCGCGTCCAGAGCCTGTGCTCCGCGACGGGAGAGGCCGCAACGATGAGAGGCCCGCGTACCGCAAAAAAAAAAAAAAGACTGCTTTGAACAAGGCCGCACAATGACTATGAATCAGCACAGTCAACGAGTAGAGGCCCCCGTACCGCAAAAAAAAAAAAAGACTGCTTTGAACAAGGCCGCACAATGACTATGAATCAGCACAGTCCATCTGTCAAGAGGAAGTGAAGAAATTATACCCCAGCTTCCATCTCCCATTGGTCAAAGTCTCCCCAATGAGGCATTAATTCCTTCATACTTCCAGGCTGCACGGGTGTGGATGCCAACAAGGGCCCTCAGTGTCTCACACCTCAGATTCCACAAGGGATCCTGGGGCATGCAATTAAGTGCAGTAGGATGTGCACTGAAGTTGGACAAAGTCTATCCGGATGTGGTCACCACAGAGGCAGTTGAGGCTGGACTACATGCCCCAAAGCCACAGAGATGGGGAAGCTAAGAGGATCTGAACAGGACTGATACATGCACAAAAATGTCCATCTCAGTGTGGATTCCAATCAAAAAGCACAACCTTTGCAGTTAAATCATCTTCTCTGTGAATCCTAACTCTACTCCTCACTAGTTGTAGGACTTAGGGCAAACTGATTTCTCGGCACCTAGATTTCCACATCTATTAAATGGAAATAATACCTACCACATAGGAATGTTTCAAGGTTTGAATGAGATAATCTGTGTAACACATGTGGACTAGAACATAAACTTAGCAAAACTAAATTCCCCTCTCCCTATAATAATAAATTGAAAATAACATACATTTCCAACCATAGAGGAATGGTTAAGTAAATCATGATGCAGCCAAGTAATGGATCTTCTCTGTGCATCCTTTAAAAATGACAGTGGGGACTTCCCTGATGACACAGCGGTTAAGAATCCTTGCTCCCAATAATGCAGGGGGCCCGAGTTCGATCCCTGGTCAGGGCACTAGATCCCACATGCATGTCACAACTAAGAGTTCTCATGCCCCAACTAAGAGCCCGTCTGCCGCAACTAAGGAGCCCACCTACCGCAACAAAGACCCGGCACAACCAAATAAATAAATAAATATATATTTTTTTAATGACAAAGAATATGTGGGAAAATGGAAAATGGCTTATGCATCAAGGAAAGGCACAATACAAAATTGTGTGAGTACGATGCGGGAGGAGGGTGTTGTATGCACACAACATACTATGTGCAAATACTTAGTGACGTGAACACATGTGGCATTTCTTGGGGAAAGATTTGCAAACACTAATGAGTAATGCTACTAATGACTAATGTGTTTGGAAAATACTAATATGTAATGTTAGTCAATACCATTCACTCTTTTTCCTTGTTAACAGAACTCCAAATTTGTTCAGAGTGGCAATGTGCCCGTCACCAAATGACCAATAATGACTTGTTTCAACCAGTCTGGAAACTCTTTCTCTCCAAATTCCCAACCACCCTAGCAACTGAAGGCCATGTGATATGCTTCTGGAAAAAAAAAAACGGTCTAATGGAAAATCTGCTCTATGGAGTTTAGGAAAGCTTTGTTTTCCTGATAAGAAAAAGAAGAGTAATATGGCAGGTGCTGTCCCTTCCCCTTTCTTTCCTTGGATGTAGATGTAAAGTCTGCGACTACAGCAACCATCCTGTGAACATGAGGTGACCAGCATGAGAGGAGGGTCCAGAAATTCTGCCCTGTCATTTTTGAGCCACTAAATCAACATCAAAAACTACTTTCAATCTCTACACATTTATTTGTTTAAACCTCTACAGTCAGGTGTTCTGTTACTTGTAACCCAACCAACTGATATAAGACACCGTGCTAGTCAATTTACATTCCTACATCACTGATTTTTACAGTAGACATTTAAGGTATGTTTTATCAATATAATTCCCATTTGCAAATAAGTAAACTGAGAACCTAAGTGACTTATCCAAGGTTATTGCACTATTACATCTCCAAACCAGAATTCATACCCAATCCTTATCTTAGAGTCCTTTCCACAGCCTCCATAGAACATAGCTGTGTACAGAATACAGGGGAGATTATAAGGCAGAGAAGCCATGAGGCTGGTAAGAGGCAGTGAGTCCAGGTTAGAAATAGTGTTGTGTGCCATGCTAGGGGTTTTGACTTTATTGTATGGGTGAAGAGAGCAGAAATATGTCAAGACCTACCCTTCAGCAAACATCGCTGCCATGTTCCCAAGGCATTGTGCATGATAGAGCTCAATAAATAATAAATGAATCCACCCATCAATCAATAAACCAATAAATAATCGGATAAAATTCTCCATGTACACATGGAGAATGAATCAGAGTAGACAAGGTTAGAGACAAGAAGACCATTTAGGAGATAATGGCAATACCTATTCCACATGAGAGATGTTAAGTAATGAACGATGGCAGTGTCTATAGGACAGGAGGGGGGAACAAATTCAAGATCAATTCAGAAAACAGAATTGATAGGGTCACAATTCTCACATGGCTACCGGCTTGTCTTCTTAAAAGAATATTTTTATTAAGCCACTTGGCTGACCACCTTCAGTGGTTTCCCACTACTTGCAGATAGATTACATCCTAAAGTTTGCCACCTGGCGTTCATGGCCCTTCATTAGATTCTAGCTCTAAATCTTCAGAGTAACTATTCATCAAAAACTGTTGAATAGAAAGACAAGTTAATTAATTATTTATTTAATGTGCATAAAGTTTAATCATGTACAAATACCTTCCTCTACATTATTTATTTGTTTGGGTCCTCCCTCATTTGCTATTTATTGTTTCCCAACAACCATGTGAGTTAAGCAGAGGCAAGACTGGGCAGTTACAAGTTGCATGGTCTTACAGATGAAGAAACCAAGATTCAGAAACACCAAGTGTTAAGTTGACCCTCTGGTCAGACCCTCCCCATCTGCTGCCTCTGTACTCAAGATGAATCCTGTACTGCAACTTGACCCCAAGGTCATGGTCAACTAACTCAGCTTATTGGCCCCAGAACAGAGGGCATGCCTGGTATCCACTGACTCTGTCCAAACCTCAGATGAACTCATGATCAAATCCCACATCCAGAAAGCTTTCTGAGCAAGAAAACTGAAGTCATCACTCTTAACCCAGAAATTGGTTTACAGATCTCTGTCCCACACAGATGGGTCATAAACTGCTCTGTTGAACACTGTCAAATATGAAACTTCTGAAAGCTTTTTAATGGGCAAAGATGGTTCTAAATCTTTCACAAATCTTCTCCTAATGATTGCTGTGGCAAATATTTTCCCTCTGGCTAGACTGTATGTAAATATCTAGAGTTTCTGACTAACCACAATTCATCCTTCAAACCCTGCATTAAGTATACCTCCTTCAGGAAGTCCTCTGGGGTAGAGTTGGCTTTCTGTCCACCAAAGATTCTGCTTCCTTTCTATAGGTTTGAGCTGTTTCTGGAGAAAGCCTGCCCAGCCAGGGACAGCATTTCCAACCCTTTAAAGCCTAGATGGGGCCATGTGACTGGTTCTAACCAATGAAATGTGAGGGAAAGGAATGAGTATCACTTCCAGGCCAAGATGATTAAAAACTGGGTGTACCTTCCCTAATCTCTCTATTCTCCCATCAACTGGCCAGAGTTCAGCACTCATGGAGACCTTAGAAGCCATAACATAATGAAGATGCAAGGCTTTTGTTGGATTGAGTCTCCAGACGTGGAGCAGAACTTCTCTGTCCACTCAATCCCTTACCCCTAACCCCAGTGCCCATTAACCAAGAACACCTGCAATCAACTATTAAATGAGTGAGAAATCTCTTTTATAATGCCAAGCCCTTGAAATTTTGGATTTTGTTGTCATTGCTGCTGCTATAGCTAAAATTATCATGACTAATATACCCTATAAATCCCTTCAATAGTGTTTAACATTTTTTTTAAAGCTCTACTAGCTTCATGAAAAAGCTATACTACAACTTCCATGGTTGTTCTTGTTGTATTACAATATAACACAGTCATTTCTGTGTCCATCTTTCCTACGAACTTATATCTCCCCCTTATTTGATTTCAGTATTGATCCCCACTCATTTAACATACTTTTATATAAAACTATTTTGTCCTCTAAGTGAGGAGACTACAACAATGTAGGTCTTATTATCCTGGTTTTACCCAAAACAAGCAAACAAACAAAAACCATCGAGGCTCTGAAAGTTTAAATTGTCAGTGTAGCCTGACTGAGTACAGACCCCAGGTGGCACATGGTTTGGTGGCCAGTAATGATAATCTCTAACTGATTCCCACTTCGATGTATATGGCCAAGGTGCCCTAGTTAATAACTTGTCTTCTGATATAGCAATGTTTTCTTCTCTTTTGTTCTTTTAGAAATTTTTAAGAGATTTCACTACCTGGTGGAATACATGAGGGATATTGATTCTCTCATCCTCAGGCCAGCCTCAGCCCAGCCTGGGCAAATCCCATCTCAGAAACCTGGTTGTCATAATCTTCTATCTAGTTGCAATGCCATTCTTAACAATATTGGGATTTCATTAATAAGAAAAAGAGGGTAAATGGCTACGGAGTAGAAAAACAGCAGTTTCTGCCACATTACTCTGTTATGTTCAGGGCTAAATTCCCATTGAATTAAGAGCCAATCAGAGTTCTTAACTGGAATATCCAGAACACAGCCAAAGTAAGCAGGTAATGGTCCAAAAGTATTAAGCATGAATGATCTTTGACACCATAAAAAGTCCAACAAAGGAGAAACTACAGCCAAAGGGGACACAAACAAGGGATCTGGACAATAAAGCTGAGAGTTTAAACAATGATCTGTCCACAGCCCACAGGATGATTATGAAAAAGAAATGGTGCTTTGCCTCAGCCCAGAGCTGTTTGGGCATAAACCAGTTGCAAGTGTGGTTGGTCCAAGGTTTACTGAGATGGCAATGGAAAATTCGTCTGTAATGGAGGTGGATGCAGAAGAGCAGCTATAAAACTGCCATTTAAATGATGTTACTCTCCTATTCAAGAACCTTGCTGGCCTGGCTCTAGATGGAAATTGCAACCTAAGCATTCATCTTCCCATTCTCGTGATTTTCTATTAAAATATCTAAAGACATGAAAAATAGGAAATTTTGTATCAGTGCAATGGAGGGTGCCATCACAGGCTAGAAAATTTATGTAAGTTGTGTAGAATGGAACTGGTTGGGAAATTGGAAATTTCTAATCATCTCCTAACTGATAGTATCTGAAGAAAAAGCTCATCTAGAAAGCAAATTGGAAGTCTCCCTAACAGAACCACAGAGCACACCTAACTGGCAATGGTAGTGTTTACAAACAAGTACAAGTAAAATCTAAAAAAGAGTGGGTATATGTATATGTATAACACAACACTGTAAAGCAACTACACTCCAATAAAAATTTTTAAAAAAAGAAAACAAGTAGAGGTAGAAGGGACACAAAGCTTATCCTTATAAATTATTATTGGACATGCTCCTGTATTGGGCACAAAGCGGTTGTCTATATTTCTCATCTCCAGCGTTTACATGAAATTAATTGAATAGTAAGAACAGCAACGGTGTTACCTGCAGTGGGCTCCAAAGTCAGCATTGGGGGAGGGGCAGTGTGCAACTAAATAAGCTGCCCCAAAACAACACAGAAAAGCAACTGTTCCCCATGGCATGGTTAACTCTGGCAGCCTCTCCCTCTGTAATATCCACCACCAAGTAGAACTCTCTAGCTTGAAGAAACTCGTCTGCAAACTTGCAGCAGCAGGAGCAGAGACAGGACTGTCACAGGACAATTTAGATGGAAGAGACTCAGACAGTATTGAGCACTAAGGAAAGTGCAAGTTCTCACAGGACAGAATGGAGAGATTTTACAGTCTCTCCCAGGTCACGTATAGTGGATGAGGGAGTAATGAGTAAAGCAAGGGCATAACCACAGATGACATCCAACAATGGCAGTGGTGCTGGTTAGATATGGCTGTGGCAGCCCTGCTAACAAAGATAGGGATAAATAATCATTTAGCGCACTAGGGTAGATCCTACTAAAGATCTACCTGTGGCTATAATTCCCTCCCATCCCTCACAGGTAAATGGACATCTAATCTAACAAACCCAACTACTGTGGAAAAAACATTTCCTTTTCCGTTTTTCTGAAGCTGAAAAATTTTAAAGGGATCCATACAATTTTTAATAGCTCAAGACTCAATCATGGGAAGTCATATACCTTTCTCTGTCTGAATGAGAAAACAAAGTCCCTGAACATATGAAAAGATTAAGGCATTAAGAAAAAAGAAATATATCATAATCACTTTGAATGACAATGGTCTAAATGCACCAATGAAAAAACAAAGAATATCAGAGTAGATCAAAAAACATGACCCAGCTATATGTTGTCAACAAGAAACCCACTTTAAATATAAAAATACACAAATCGTATATCTGATAAGGGGTTCATATCCAAAATATATAAAGGATTTATACAACTCAACAGCAAAAAAACCCCCAAACAATCCAATTAAAAAATGGGCAGATATATGTATACATATAACTGATTCACTTTGCTGTAGAGCAGAAACTAACACGACATTGTAAATCAACTATACTCCAATAAAAAAAAAAAAAATGGGCTCAGCATATGATCCTTCAATCCCACTCCTGGGCATATATCCAAAACTATAATTGGAAAAGATACTTGCACCTCAATGTTCATTGCAGCACTATTTATAATAGCCAACACATAGAAATAACCTAAATGTCCATCGACAGATGAATGAATAAAGAAAATGTGGTACATATATACTATATATATATATATATATATATATATATATATATACTCAGCCATAAAAAATAATGTCATTTGCAGCAACATGGATGGACCTAGAGATTATCATACTAAGTGAAGTAAGTCAGAAAAAGACAAATACCACATGATACCACATATGTGTAATCTAAAATATGACACAAATGAACTTATGTATGAAACAGAAATGGACTCACAGACATAGAGAACAGACTTGTGGTTGCCAAGGGGGGGAGGGGGAGGGAGAGGGGAGAGGGATGGATTGGGAATTTGAGGTTATCAGTTGCAAACTATTATATATAGAATATGGATAAACAGCAAGGTTCTACTATATAGCATAGGGAACTATATTCAATATACTGTGATAAACCATAATGGAATAGGATATGCAAAAGAATGTGTGCGTATATATATATATACACTATATATATATACTCTCACATATATAACTGAATCACTTTGCTGTACAGCAGAAATTAACACAACATTGTAAATCAACTATACTTCAATAAAATAAATTTTTTTTAAAAAGGGCAGAGGATCTGAATAGATCTGTCTTTCCAAAGAAAACATACAAATGGCCAACAGGTACATGAAATAGTGTTCAGCATCACTAATCATCAGGCAAATGCAAATCAAAACCATAATGAGTTATCACCTCATACTTATTAAAATGGCTGCTCTCAAAAAGATAAGGAACAATAAGTGTTGACAAGAATGTGGAGAAAAAGGAACCCATGCACACTGTTGGTAGGAATGTAAATTCATGTAGCCACTATGGAAAACAGTAAGGGTGTTCCCGAAAAAATTAAAAATATAAACATCATGGGAACCAGCAATTTCACTTTTGGGTACTTATCCAAAGGAAACAAAAACACTAACTCAAAAAGATATGTGCACCCGCATGTCACTGCAGCATTATTTACAATAGCCAAGACATGGGAACAACCTAATTGTCCATTGATGGATGAATGGATAAATAAAATGTGGTACAAAAATATATAATGGAATATTATTCAGCCATAAATAAGAAGTAAATCTTGCCATTTGTGACAACGTGGAGAAACCTTGAGGGCATTATGCTAAGTGAAATAAGTCAGACAGAGAAAGACAAACATCATGTGATCTCACTTACATGTGGAATCTAAAAACAAGAGGAAAGCTACATACTGGGAGAAAATATTTGCAAAAGACACATATGATAAGGGACTATTATCCAAAATATACGAAGAACTCTTAAAACTTAACAATATGAAAACAAAAAACCCAATTAAAATATTATACTCCCAATTTCTCCTTCTCAACCTTTGTGCTACTGTTGTCATATATTTTGCCTTTATATATGTTATAAACAGACAGTACATATTTTTGCTTTACACAATCAGTTATCTTTTAGGGAAAATGAATTTTATATTTCCTCTCATTTTACTCCATTTCCAATGCTCTGTATTTCTTTGTATAGATTCAAGTTTCTGTCTGGTATCATATCCCTTCCTCCTGAATTAGTCCTTTTGTATTTCTTATAGTTCAAGTATGCTGGAAGTAAATTATCTCAGTTTTTTCCTATAAGAAAGTTTTTATTTTGGGGAGATATTTTTCTGGGGATAGCATTCTGGGTTGACAATATTGTTTTTCAGTACTAGAGATGGCACTCCACTGTCTTCTGACTTGAACAGTTTCTGATTACGTCAGCTGTAATTCTTACCTTTGTACAAGTATTCTCTTTACGTAATGTATCTTTTTTCTCTGACTGCCTTTAAGATGTTCTCTGTCTTTAGTTTTCAGTAGTTTGCATATGATATATCAGATGGTTTGGTTTCGTTTTACTTAGCATGCTCTGAGGTTCTTGGATCTGTTATTTGTTGCCTGTTATTAAACTTGAAAAATTCTTGGTCATCATTTCTTCTGTCCCATTCTCTTTCTTCTCCCAGTCTTGGAATCAAATTACATTTGTTCAGCTGTTCAATATTGCCCAGTGATATGCTGATGAATGTGCAACAACAAGCTCTCTACTGGGAAAAAGAGCCCTGATGTGTGGCATAATTTCCTTTGTGACATTCCCAAGTTCTGTGTCATCTGAGTCTGGTTGGCTTGACTCCTTTATCTCTTGACAGTGTTTTTTTTTTTTTTCTTGCTTCTTCATATCCTCATAAATTTTTGTTGAAAGCTGATCATCTTATGTAGGAGAGTACCGACTGAAATAAATTACTGTTATGCTTGGAAATTCCTTTCCTTCTCCCTAGGTCTCTAATGTGAGGTTTGAATCAATTTAGTTAGAAGTTGAATAGGTTTTGGAATTTCTTGTGGTGGTTACACTAAGTGCACTACAGTCTGCAAAATCCTTTAGTGTTGATTTTTGTTTAGAGTAGGGGCTGGTATGCCAGAGGGTTTTTCTTAATGTATGCACCATCCATAACTTTAAGGCTTCCCTTTGCACTGAATCTTGGAGAAGGCCTCTTTGCGTGCTCTTGTCCCTCTCGCAGCAGTATACTACTGTTATCTGTTACTCGACACTTGACAGCCTAATAGGGTGAGGATACAAAGTGAAAGGCAATGTTCTCATTGTTCTGATTAAGTCTCACTCTTGGGCAGGCATGCTATTGGTACCCTTAAGTCTCAAAAGTGGGACATTATCAGTGATCTTTCCCTGCCTTCAACTGTAGATCTATACCCAGTATATCTTCCTGCCCCTCCCTTAAGGATAGAGGGCTTGTTCTATTCCCTTCCCACAGCTGCAGTTTTCACCAGTAACCAGCAGGTGAGCGTTTTTGCCTGTTCTTCGGGGCTTGAGACTTTTGCCCCATAGAGGAAGATATGCTGTTCCCCTCCACCACGTCTGCACCACAAAAGACACTTTAGTAGGTTTCTCACGCTGCCGCCAACCTTTTTTGAGGCCACCCATTGAGGTCCTTGGAGAAGAGCTCCAAGTGAGTATTAATTCCCCTTGTGTCTGTAGCTCCCAGAGGTTCTATCTTCTCTCACTAGCCTGTACCTGCCTTTAACATTTTGTTTAAAATCTTAGCTGAATTCTTACAAACATCCAGAAGCATCTGCCCCAGGTAAGCCAGTACATATGTCCTATCTCTCCTTCCTTATTTTTCAAATCAGTTGGTTTTCCTACAACTTCAAGTCTCTGGTAGATTCAAAGAAAGTCGTGAATCTGTAGGTTTTCAAGTGTTGTTTTGGTCATAAGTGTAGAAATTATTCTCTTTTCAGCTCTCTACATCACAAACAGGAGCCAGAGTTCCAGATGTGGATTATTTTAAAATTATAAGACACTGTGTTCAACTTTATAGTAATAAATTTCAAAATCTCACCAAAATGTATTTATTTCTGCAAATCTTGTTTTCAACTTAAAATTATAAAATATTTTGCTATTATTATGAAAGATTGGAGATAGGTAACTGTTTTTTTTTCTTTTTTCTTTTCTTTTTTTTTTTTTTTTTTGATAACCTGAACTCAGTGGGACACAAACCTAAATTTTGTTTCTTTCCAACCACTGCAACCTTCAGCTCTGCCTTGTCTGTTTCTCTTATCAACACCTTGATGACATTGAGGGCAAAACCTATAGCTTTCTGGTCAGTTTTAGATAATTTTTTTAAGTCCAGTCCTATTTAAAACTTCAGGTTCTTATCATCCTACCCATCTCCCCAGCTGCTCTCTTGGCTGTACTGACTGGGCAGCCATGTCCTCTGCAGAAGAGGCACCTGGCTGGTTCTCAGGGGAGATCACCACAAGTTCTTCAGAAGGTAGTCTCCATTGTACAGTTGCCCAATGTGGGAAATCAACCCTAGCCTGCCCTCTTCTGAGTCAGACTCAGCCTCTGCCTTGTGGTGCTTCCCCGAAAACTTCTCACTGTCAGACCTCCACTCTTGGCTTAGAGGCATGGGGCTGATGAGTTCTTAAATGTTTAGTCTTCTGCTCAGTGGTATAGTTGACACACCAAGTGAATCATTTTGTTAACACTCCCATCCTCTACAGGATAAAATTATTTTCAGCAATAAACATGAAATGAAACAAATAATCATAGCCAGGAAAAAAGTGCCAGAGAGAAAAATGGTCATTGAACTTCATATATACAATCATGCCTATAAAAAAATGAAATAAAATAAATATTAAAGCACAAAAAGTTCAAAAGTAAGGGATTACTTCTTTTTAGTTAATCTAGTTTTAAAAAGAAAAACTTGTACCTACATATTGGCCTGTCACAGTAATGAATAATATCATTATGGTTTCTATTTTCAAGGCTTAATATCTGCAGTTTGTCAATGACTTCTAAAAACTGATGTTCTTTTCATGTTCACATTCAATAGACAGTATAGCCAGACTTATCATGTTATTTTGCTTGTAGCTGATAAAAGAACACCCTTTATAAATTCTAATGTCAAAAGAGTTTCTTTCACATGAAGCAAGAGATATACAAATAGTTAGGAAAAATCTTAAGTATAAGTTAGACAGAGATTCATTAAAAATCCCATTTCACGATAAATTCCAGAAATCAAAATAATGTCCATGTCTTTGTTTCTTTGGGACTCTGGAGACATTCAGATAGAAAATTTTCACTAAAATGTTGTCACCAGAAGATTCAACATAAAGGTCTATTGCATTTGGTAAAATCTTCTGAAGTTTTTCTTCCTCTGCAAAGATCAGAGAAAATGGCTGATAATAACAAACAGAGACACTATTTGACCCACTGCTTTAGAAAGATTGCCTGCTTTTTGGTGAAAATAATTGCCCTTTTGGCTTCTCCTGGCAGTAAGGACCAACATCTTTTGTCATTTCTCCCGGCATTCATATAATGATAGAATTGAAGTCACTCAGGTCCTATTTCTTTGTCTTTACAATCACTGTGCTGCACTTATAACGTGTTTCTAATCCACTGTATAGTTGTAGATACGTATAGTACAAGGAATGGAGATACGAACTGTTCCTGGAAAAAGCTCAAATGATTCACAATCCTTATGAACTTACTCTCCAAAGAGTATCTGTATCTGAGTCCATGGGCAAGGAGTGGGGAGGGGCATGTGCCACTGAGAGTTGTTCGAACTAACCTCCATGTAGATTACAATGTTTAATAAATAAGTAATAAATATGTGCAAAGGTGAGGCATAGAGTAAGTCCCCTACATACGAACGAGTTCTGTTCTGAGAGCGTGTTCATAAGTCCAATCTGTTCATAAGTCCAACAAAGTTAGACTAGGTCCCCAACTAATACAGTTGGCTATATTGCACTGTACTGTAATAGGTTTATAATACTTTTCACACAAATAATACATAAAAACAAACACACAAATAATAAAGAAAACATTTTGACTCTTACAGTACAGTACCTTGAAAAGTACAGTAGTACAGTACAACAGCTGGCATCCAGGGGCTGGCATCAAGTGAACAGGCAAGAAGAATTACTGACTGGAGGAGGGAGAGGAGGTGGGAGATGGTAGAGCTGAAGGATCGTCAGCAACAGGAGACGGAGGGCAAGCTGCAATGTCACTCACACCTGACGTAGATGGCACAGGTTCCTTGCTGGAACCAGTTGCACATTCCTCTTCAAGGGCTACGGATAATATTCTGAGCCATATCCTGTGAGCTGTCTTATAGCTACTGAAACCCACACCAGGTGGAAGAAGTTAGCTACATGATGACCAGACTGTAGCCATGACACAAGCTGCCACAATTCTGAGAACTGCCCTCAAGGAAATGGGAACAAACCAACCCTGGAACTGAAGATTAACTGTACCTAAAACAATCAAGATGACACTGATCAGACCACGATAACCAAGTTCAAGATGACTGTCAGAGCTGCCTGTGCTGTTTCTGCATGTGGCCCACCTCCTTCCGTCTATAAAAGCTGTTGCCCGCTGACTGTCAGTGGTGGGGAGTCGGCCTTCGGACAGGAGTCAGCCCTCCCACCCCAGTTGCCGGCATCCAAAACAAAGCAAACTTTCCTTTCACCAACTTTGCCTCTTTATTGGCTTTTGAGCAGCGAGCAACCGGACCCCACTTTCAGTTGCAGTAGGAGGTAGGTTCCCTATCCCACTAAAATGTCCACATAAGATGCCGGGCAGAAAAAAGAAAAGGACGGCCATTGTGAGGACATAAACCCAGAAATCAGGCCAACTGGCAGGGCAGATGAGAGGAATGAGGTAACTCTACCAGAGCACATTAGCAGGGGGTTGATGAGAGGAGACCAACAGAAAAGATTCTGGTCTCAGAAGCCGGCTCAGTTGAGCCCATTATGTGTCTTCTTATAAACAGGTCCTTTTTTAAAAAAACCAACAGACTGTAAATAATTATGTACAAACTCATTTCCACTTGAATGAGTCTGTGTTAAGCAAGGTTTGATGAAGAAAAACTGAGCCACTTAAATTGCTGTTTCCATAACCAGTACTGAGTATCATATTTAAATTTGTAGAAACAGTGATTAGGGCACAGAGGGTCATCATTTCAAACACAGCATCCTTCTCCTGTGTTGTATTAAACACCTCTTCTAGCTGTTTGCCTGAATGTGTGGTCCTGACTCATCTTCTAATTGTTGTCAAGATACAGTTCAGTGGTGGAGGTTAAAAAAAACAAAATGTCTAACTCAGCAGAGAAATGAACATGTGTGCTCCTTCCCTTTCAGTTCATCTTTTTAAGGCTGTTTGGCATTCATCATTGGCAAGATTTTCACACTGGCTAGTGGAATCACAGGTAATGTTCATCTAGCCCACACTGTCACGAGCAGCATCCCTCTGTTTATGGTCAGTACCCACAACTGACAGGTAGCTGTACCATAGTGGACATGAAGTATTTTAATACCGGCTGATAGAGCCTTTGGGGCAATTGGCCCTTCTTTTATAATAAGTCATGAAACAGGGATTTGGAAGTGACCTTCCAGGGCCTACTCTAATTTCACAGATGTTAAAAAGAGAGGCCAGAGAAAGAAAAGGATTTCTTCAAAGATGTGCAGCAACTCAGTGTCTTTCTGGTTTCCCTTCCTGGTCCAAGATGGGAAAGGAATGAAAATACTATACAATAAGCAGCACCTGGAACAGCTCTGTTCCAGTAGCCACATTTTTTAGAAGTTCAGAAAAGACAGGTAAAATAAGTACTACTAATATATATTTTTATTTAACTCAGTAGATCCAAAATATTATCACTTCGACATGTAATCAATAGAAAAAATTAATATGAGATATTTTACTTTCTTTCCTTTATACTATTTTTATGGCACATCTTAATTGGGAGTGTGGCTAGTGACTACTGTATTGGACAGCATAGAAGCTGTTTTATTTTTGCATCTGTGAAGTTCCTTCTCTAATTAGAAAATGAATTCTCAAAACATCTTTAAGAGTTGGCAGAATGAGAAAAATTAATCAACTAATTAGAAATTTAAGGTTAAGCCTTTGGAAGAATTTCACTGCCTTGTAATGTGTTTCCAGGGAAGACGAGTACATTTCCCACTTTGGCGATTTCAAGGAACAATTCAGCTCCACAGATAGTCTTTGATGCCGGCTGTGCTGGGCTCTAGGGAAGCCCCATCAACAAGACAGGCTTTCCCTA
>NW_006785943.1:998634-1024030 GCF_000442215.2 Lipotes vexillifer
TCCAAGTTCTTGCCCCTCAGCAGAGGAGTGCTCTGTGCTGGGAGGGTCACCAAGGGCTGAGGGTGGATGAACACCACATCTATTCTAGCATTGCTTTGTGAGAAGCCTGTGGCCACATGAAAGAAAACAGTACGAAGTGTTGGAATTGAGAGTGCTAAGAAAGCACTCCTCTTTCCCGTAGATTTGAACCAACTGAGAGATGCCATAGAATTCAGATGAGCACCACTGTGTCAGTCTGACGGCTGCTAGTTAAACCCATGGATAAAACGGGCTTTCTTCTCCCTCCCTGTGGATTAAATGCCCTCCTAGTCATAGAGAGAATAGCTGGACAACTCTTAGCGGGCTTATCACGTGGAGGAGGGTGCATGCCAGAATGCCTGCAGCCTGCCAGGAGAAAGAGGGCCAAGGAGAGGGGAAAGTGGGCTCTGCAGAGTCAGTGCCCTTTTCCAGTCTCACCATCAGATGAGTCATCCCACCTCCCCTGGGATGGTAAGGGCGGTGCTTTCTCCCCAACCCCTCCATAATTCAGGATCCCCAGGGAACAGGCTGATCAGGAACGCCTGGTGTGGAAATGTCAGTTCCTCTTACACACGTGTTCTGTGGCCTTAACGCTGAAGCACGTGGTCAGCCAGGAGTGTTAGCATCCCCTGTGAGGTGGGACAGAAGAGAACAGCCTTTTATCAGGACATACCCGCTCCTGCTTTGTGTGCATCACACTGCGGACACAAACTTCTCTTCTGGGACTGGTGATGAGCTGTTCAGCTTTAGGCCCCAAAGAACCCTGGAATGGAGCCAAACAACATATTAACTACAGGCCACCCTGAACTTTAGGCCAAAAATACAGTCACTAGTCTAGTTCCAATTTTGAATTATGCCAAGTCACACTGTCTAGAACAGGCTACTCGGAGACAAAACAACAAGTACAAGTGACAATACAGAATTTCTCCAAGAATTATAATGCCAGTCCCATAGATAATGCCCTAGCTGGAACTATTCTGAACCCCTTCCCATTTCTTATTTCCTGAGAAAAATTGAAGTCCAAAAATTTAAGTTCCCTTCCCTTGTAACTTGAAGTTCATGCAAATTCTCACAAATTTTTCTCTTCCTGGTCCCTCAATCTGGCATTTCCAGCCATGGTGGTTTCACCCAGAGTCTGGGTGGAGAGGTTTCTTTCAGCATCTTGAAGTCTGGGTTCTCTATTTTTGGAGTGGTTGAAGCTCTTGTAGGTGCAACATTTTAGACTCTAAGTGTCCATAGGATACAGAAAATTGTCACAGCACCAGCCCTCAACCATAGTCACCCTCAAACCCTAGAGCAGTTACCCCAGGGAACCATGCCCAATGGCACCCAGACCCACTTTGCTATTGTCGGCAAATGATCAAGTAGAGATGTAGTGGCCTCTTGGATAAACAGAAAAATCACAAGAGGAAAGCGAAATCCTTCTTTGTTTCAGCCCTGCCAAGGATGCTGGCCAGTCTACACTGGCTGTCTAGAATTCCCCATCAATGAGCATTCACTCAAGTGGAAGGGATCCCTCATTAAGGATGTAATTGTGCTCCCGAGTCCTTCCCTTCCCAAACCAGGCAGAAGGCCAACTGTCCCTCAGCCCTGGGGCTTCCCCTAGAACCCTGAATAGAGGCAATGTCCTCTGCTACATGCTTTACCCTGAATCTTGCCTTTCCAGCTTTTAATTTCCCACGCCTTGGTTAAGCTTCTCAGTTTCAATGGGAGTATAACCATTCCTTTCCACCAACCTTTCCCCTGTTCCAGCAGGGTTTAATTTCTCCTGGCTACCAGTCCCTTAACCAGAGCTAAGAAAGAGGATGAAGGTGGAAAACAAGCAAAAATACATTTACCTTCTACCCTTCAATGCTCAGCAGTACATAAATTGTAAAAGCTAGAAATCAGAGCACGCGCACTTGAGCCTTATGCCCCAGGGACCAGAGTAAAAACACCATAAAGGGTCTTACCCCTACTCTGCAATCTAGGAGGAAGCAAAGCCCTTGCCCTCTCCATGTGGGACTCTGAAGTTCCCAAGGGCTGAAGCTGCTTTTTCAGAGGCAATT
The DNA here is from genome assembly GCF_000442215.2 of Lipotes vexillifer. NCBI lineage: Eukaryota > Metazoa > Chordata > Mammalia > Artiodactyla > Lipotidae > Lipotes > Lipotes vexillifer. Next base: position 1,000,701 of record NW_006785943.1, read on the forward strand.
CCCTAAGAAAAATCTTCCTGGGACTCTCTACCTCGGCCTGAGACTAAACTTCTGCATGCTACAAGGAGGTTCCATGCCAGCCCATCTTGCCTTAAGATGGACACAAGGCAGAGCATTGCTTGGGTAAGCAACTGATCCACGAGGTTCACTTGTAATAAAGAAGTTTGTTTAGCCGGCATCTATTTAAGGCGACTACACACCTACAAACATCAGTCATGATGTAAGCCCCTTGCAGATCACAAATAGCAAACAGTCTAACTAAACCTTTCAACCCAGCTGCACCAGTCAAATCTTGCCATGTACGATTGCGGTCACTGACTTTTTTGTTACGTGGCTATTTTATATACATTTTTTATTGAAGTATAGCTAATGTGCAATATTATGTTAGGTTCAGGTGCACAACATAGTGATCCAACAATCAAATACATAACAAAATGATCACCACAACAAGTCCAGTAACCATCTGTCACCACACAGAATTATTACAGTATGATTGCCTATATTCCTTGCGCTATGTATTACATTCCTGTGACTTATTATTTTATAACTGGAAATTTGTATCTCTTTTTTTAAATTAATTTTGATTGAAGTACAGTTGCTTTACAATGTTGTGTTAGCTTCTACTGTACTGCAAAATGAATCAGCTATACATGTACATATATCCCCTCCTTTTTGGATTTCCTTCCCATTTAGGTCACTGCAGAGCACTGAGTAGAGTTCCCTGTGGTCACTGACTTTTGACGGTTTCTTATTAGGGGCTCCAGGTCAGCCCATCATATGGTGAAGATTCAGGGTGCCAGTTAATCACACCTCTCTCCATTCCACATTGTGAGAAATAGACACAGAAATTTTATTGCTGGTACAGTTGGATAAAATTAGAAAATGGGACTTGGACCCAAGGGCAAAGTGCTCTTTTTTTCCCCTCCAGCTGCAAGCAGAGTATCTGAATATCTGAATAATATCCTCAGGTCTCTCCCCCATCCCCAACTCCACCACGCCCCTAAAGGGGCAAAGCCTGCCTCGGGTTACTTATCACGTGTAGGAGACAGAGAAGAAGAGAGAAGGCAATGATAGAAAGATTCTAAAATAGAGAGAGCTATGGAGAAGGCCAGGCAAGGACACACCTGTGCGGTGGCACTTTTCCAAACCTCACCTATTAGGCAGGTCACCCCTCCCACGGGAAGAGCAAAGAAGGAGTGGAGACAAAAGCAGACGCCACCTCCCAGCGCTCTCAGGGGGTAAGTTCCCATTTTTCCGGCTGGCAGTAAGCGGGGGGGAGAGGAAATGGATGATTCCACCTGCAAAAATATAGGAATAATTTGCTCTGATACAACTATTCAGTAATTAGTAAAATTTCGCCCCAGAATGGCTGTTAAGACCCCAGAGAAGCTAACTGATTTATTCAAGGTAATACAATAAAGCTAACCTGAGATCCCAGACCTTTATCCTGGGACCAAGTATGTTAATTTATTTCTTTCTTAAGCTAACAATTACTAATCACTCATCATATGCCAAGCATATGGTATCTATCACACTTAATCTACATAAGAATCTTATGAGGTGAGGTCTATTTTATGGCCATATTACAGATATAGAAATCTGGGCACAGAAAGGTTAAATAACTTCCCCAAGGTCACACAGCTAGTAAAAACAAAAAACACAACGTCGGGCTTCAGACTCAGATAGTCTGGCTCCTGGGTCTGTGCACTAACTGTACTGCTACAGTCAGGCAGGAGCCTCTGCTCCCAGAATCTAGACCCACGATTCAATCACGCTTCTCCCCGGTTCTTGCCCTGTGGGAGATGCATGCTCAGGCATGGAATGGACCTGGTAGGATTGTCAGGGGGCTCTCTCCCATCTGCCCAGGAGGAGGCTGACCTCCTTATCTCCTCCTACATTCACAAAAACAGCCCCAGACAGTTACTTGGTTAGAGGTAGACTGGTTAGCAAGACATTGTCCCTGCTCTGTGGAACTCACAGTCTTCTCAGGAAGACCAGCATTGAAAATAGATTATTACAAGACCATGTGGGATGTGCTCAAGCAGAGGGTGTGTACAAGATCCATGAGGGTACAGAGGAGAATGTGATTAACTTCTGTATCAGGACACATATGACACATTCGAGCTGGGTCATTTGAGGAGAGACTAATAAAAGGACTACCTGCAAAGGCGAAGGTACAAAGCCTGGGACTTGCAGCCGCCAGAAGCCATCACCATCCCTAAGTCTGCTGGACAGCCCTCTAGACACATGTCCCCTCTCCAGATTCCAGAAACTACACATCATCTCCAGGAAAGGTGATACTGTAAAAACTAATTCTGCCACGTAGCAGAATCGCCAAATTCCCAGTTCCCTGAAAGATATAGACAAAGGCCTGACACACATTCCTAAGCTGTTGTTATGGGAAGCAGACCTCCACCAGATGAAAACTGCTGACCACAAGAACATAGACCCTAAACTGTTTGAAGCCAGAAGGTTGATGATTCTTGAAACTTCACCTTGATGCCAACCAATCTGAGAACTGTCCAAGAGCTGATCATGCCCTACTCTTTGAACACTATAAAACTGCTCACTACCCACTCCAGGGTGGGTCACACAGTCTTGAAGGCATTAGCCCACTAAGGCATTGAAGTCTTAGCCCACTGTGGGCCCCTTTGCCTGGCAAAGCAATAAAAGCTACTTTTTTCAGGGACTCCCATGGTGGTGGCACAGTGGTTAAGAATCCGCCTGCCAATGCAGGGGACACAGGTTTGAGCCCTGGTCCAGGAAGATCCCACATGCCGCGGAGCAACTAAGCCTATGCACCACAACTACTGAGCCTGAGCTCTAGAGCCCGCAAGCCACAACTACTGAGCCCATGCCCCACAACTACTGAAGCCCGCTCACCTAGAGCCTGTGCTCCACAACAGGAGAAGCCACCACAATGAGAAGCCCGTGCACCGCAACGAAGAGTAGCCCCCGCTTACCGCGACTAGAGAAAGCCCACGCACAGCAACGAGGACCCAATGCAGCCATAAATAAATAAATATATAAATAATAAATTTATTTTTTTAAAAAGCTACTCTTTTCTACTTCAAAAAAAAAAAAAAAACAATTTCTGTGGACGACTCACTGGATCCCTGTTACTGGATCCCTGTTGCTCTCCACTGAGAGGAGCATACTGGCAGTTTTTAAAGATTGCTCTTGGCTGCTGGATATATTTTGCTGAGTATGACTTTGACTTATACCGAGCCACTTGAAGCCCCAGCTCTTATGTGGGTTACATGTTTACAGAGATTCATAAAATCGTGCGTTCTGTAGGAAGGTTGGTGGAGGCAGAGGATAGAGGCAGAAGACATAGAGAACAGAGCTTGCTGAAAATCTGGTTGGAACCAGATTGAGAGTATTGTAGTCTGTGGAATGCCTGCTAGGAAAATGCAGAGAGAGAATCCTGGGTCCAATGCAAGAAGTGAGAGCTGAACCAGAAGGTGGGGAGAGACAAGTCCTAGACTGGGGAGAAAAGCAGGAAGGTTGATTGACCCAGGCAACAATCTACAAGAATTGAAGGGCTAGAAAGCTGGTGGTCAAGGTGAGGGCTGACTAGAGATTGCTGTGTCTACCTGAATGAGCGTGCAGCTGAAGTGTTTTGCTGACCTAGGATTAATTCTGAAAAGGCAGAACCTCTAACTGGCATGAGACTCCTCCAGACTCTCTCATTAAGGTCACCTTGCAGTCCTGGGCAAGCTGGAAGATGAAGCCCAGTCACAAAATGTACTTGCCAAAGTCAAGCCATCTGAGTTTGAGTTGGATGGCTGGGCTTATGTTTAGAGGCCTGCTTCCCTGGCTTTGAGGATTTCTATCGTGGAGTGGGAGAGAAGGGAGTGATAAAGAAAGGCAGCAGCAGTGGAAAAGCAGAGAGTAACTCCATCAACAACAGCAGTGGTCCTGGCCCTAGTCTCTCTTTGCAGGCAGAGGAAACAGGATACAAAGTAGCCAACCACGGAGGGTTATCAAATACCCAAGGACAAGCTGACAAGGCCAATGATAGTGGGAAATCTCGGGAGGGTCTGATGGGACACCCTGTTTTCCAACCCATACCCTCTGCTCTCACATATTTAGATGCCTGTGCAAAAGGCATGAGTGAATTTAGAGACATGTCCCTTGGCTCGATGGGCAATCAGGATCAAATGTTAATATAACTATCCTTATCACAGATGATCACTAAATCTAGGGTCCTTTTAAAGGGAAAATCAAATATGGATATTTGAGGCTGAATGAATATATTTTTAATTAAACCACATACCCAAGTATATCAAGCGTTGGAAAAGTGGTTCTGTTACACTGATGTTTCTGTTATTCAGTGAGAATTTAATGAGCCTCTGTCTGAAATAACATCACTGAGAATGCTTGCAAATCATGTTTGCTAAGCATCAACAGTCGAATTTTCAGTACACCTCACTCAGAGATTAGCATAGTGCCTTGAGAGTAATTAAACATCATTACTTTAGAACCAAAATGTCCCACACAGTGGGTAAAATAACTGATATGTAATTGTCTAGACATCTCTTTATACAAAAGAATTCCTAGTTTCAAATGGAGATGGGTGATGGAATGGACAGACTATTATATTGGTTTTGTTTTTCTATACAAACCTGGAAACCCACAGTGGTGATTTTCATAGTTTTAGTGTTTTGTTTTCCACTGAGAATAGGAAATTTTTTCATGTTGACTTAAGAAGCTCATATTTCCTCTTTAATATCTTCATCTCTCTTACTGCAAAGTTAGTGTTTACTGGTACTACCTGCTTACTCATGTTGAAGCCCTGAGAACCCAGCCTGCCAAGACTCCTGGCCCCAATCACTCACATGCACATATACACACTCACTCCAAGCCTTAGAGCAGCATTACTGATATTTGGGGCTGGATAATTCTTTGTTGTGGGGGACTGTCTTGTCCATTGTAAGCTGTTTAGCAGCATCCCTAACCTCTACCCACTATCACTGCCTGTGATACCCTCCCCATGTTATGGGAACCAAAAATGTCTGCAGAATTGTCAAATGTCCCCTAAGGACACCACTGACTAGACAATCAAGGTCTGCAGCAGAGCCCTACCTCTTTTAAAAGTGAATGTGAAGAAGATGTGGTACATATATACAATGGAATATTACTCAGCCACAAAAAGGAGTGAAATTGAGTTATTTGTAGTGAGGTGGATGGACCTAGAGACTGTCATACAGAGTGCAGTAAGTCAGAAAGAGAAAAACAAATACCGTTTAATATTGCTTATATATTGAATCTAGAAAAATGGTACAGATGAACTTATTTGCAAAGCAGACAGATATAGACAACAAACGTATGGTCACCGAGGAGGGAAGGAGGGGGTGGGATGAACTGGGAGATTGGGATTGACATATATACACTATTATGTATAAAATAAATAACTAATGAGGACTGACTGTATAGCACAGGGAACTCTACTCAGTGATCTGTGGTGACCTAAATGGGAAGGAAATCCAAAAGAGAGAGGATATATGTAAATGTATAGCTGATTCACTGTGCTGTACAGCAGAAACTAACACAACATTGTAAAGCAACTATTTAAAAAATAAAGAAATAAAAATAAAAGAGGGAAAAAAAACAAAGTTAATGTGAGATCAAGGCCCTGACTTATGGGAAGAACTTGGCAAACATTTGCTCTGTGTCCTAAAATGGGCTGCCAGTCTGGGCACCAGCAATGACACATACAACCTACACAAATGGCACGAGGAGATTGCTGAACTGGTTTCAGAGCTACTCTGTTTTACTCCATTGTGATTGAACTGTTCAGAGAAAAGTACAGCTCTGTTAAGGAGTGTCTGACAGAAGACAGATGTTAAACAAATGAAGACAGCAAGTAACTGACCAACATAAAGCAGTCATAGATTTTTTTAAAGGAAAAGGATTTAAAACAATTAATAGCTTATGAAGGCTGGTGATTGGCTGATGGTGATACAAACATTTTTGAGACTATGAATGTGGTTCTTCTGAGATTTGTCCTGGATGGACAGAAACCATGGCAAGTTTTTGTCCAGAAGAACGTCAGGTAGCATGTTCTTTTTTTCTCTCTGTTTCTGGTGGGGAAAGAAAGACAAATGAGGAGTGAAGGTACCACAGTGATGCAGTTTAAGGCCTTTCACAGAAGAGACAGAATGGGGCAAAGGGAATTAATGTTTATTTAGAGTCTGTTCTGTACTAAGAACTTCACCTGTATGGTAACCTCATTTTAGGGTCATCTTGTCCTTTGAGATTTAGATAAAATTGACTCAAAGTCTCTCTTTCAGGCTCTGAGGGGAATCCAATCCCTCTCTTAAGATTTCTGTGAATTCCCTAATTATTAGAGAAATGGAAATCAAAACTACAATGAGATATCACCTCACACTGGTCAGAATGGCCATTATTAAAAAGTCTACAAATAACAAATGCTGGAGAGAATGTGGAGAAAAGGGAACCCTCCTACACTGTTGGTGGGAATATAAGTCAGTACAGCCACTATGGAAAACAGTATGGAGGTTCCTCAGAAAACTAAAAATAGAATTACCATATATGATCCAGCAATCCTACTCCTGGGAATATACCCAGACAAAACTATTGTATAATTCAAACAGATACATGCACCCCTATGTTCATAGCAGCACGGTTATCCAGCAATCCTACTCCTGGGAATATACCCAGACAAAACTATTGTATAATTCAAACAGATACATGCACCCCTATGTTCATAGCAGCACGGTTTACAATTGCCAAAACATGGAAACAACCTAAATGTCCATCAACAGATGAATGGACAAAGAAGATGTGGTATACATATACAATGGAATATTAGCCATAAAAACGAACAAAATAATGCCATTTGCAGCAATATGGATGCAACTAGAGATCATCACACTAAGTGAAGTAAGTCAGAAAGAGAAAGACAAACAGCATGTGATATCACTTATATGTGGAATCTAAAATATGGCACAAATGAACCTATCTACAAAACAGAAACAGACTTACAGACATAGAGAACAGACTTGTGGTTGCCAAGGGGGTGGGAATGGGGGAGGGATAGATTGAGAGTTTGGGGTTAGCAGATTCAAATTATTATATACAGAATGGATAAACAAGAAGGTCCTACTGTAGAGCACAGGGAACTATATTCAGTATCCTGTGATAAACCATAATGGAAAAGAATATAAAAAAAGAATGTCTGTATGTGTATAACTGAGTCACTGTGCTGCACAGCAGAGATTGGCACAGCATTAGAAATCAACTATACTTCAATTTTAAAAAATAAAATAAAATAAAAAAGTTTCTGTGAATCCCTGCAGCCTTACATTCTCGTTGGCCACCTTTATTCAAATGCCCTGCTCCTCTGGCTTTCTCTGTATCACTCACGTCTCACTCTATTTGTTTTTTGCTTCGAATGCTGAATAGTCTCTTCCCTTGACTTTCTCAAAATATCTGCTTCTTTCTTTCTTTCTTACTTCCTTTCTTTCCTTCTAAATTTGTCTGTCTTTTAGTCTTTCAAATTGACCATTTATTATGCACCAGGCAACTCTGATAGGTCCTGGGGATAAAAAGATGAGTAAAATCAGACATTGAACTCATAATAGAGAAGAGGGACAAAAATCAAATAAAGGGGGCGTCCCCGGTGGCGCAGTGGTTGAGAGTCCGCCTGCCGATGCAGGGGACACGGGTTCGTGCCCCGGTCCGGGAAGATCCCACATGCCGCAGAGCGGCTGGGCCCATGAGCCATGGCCGCTGAGCCTGCGCGTCCGGAGCCTGTGCTCCGCAACGGGAGAGGCCACAACAGTGAGAGGCCTGTGTACCGCAAAAAAAAAAAAAAAAATCAAATAAAGGATACAACTTAATATACAATCATAAGAACAACAAAGGAACAATCCATGAGGCTTGAGAGCATTTCATAACCTGGAGAGTCAGGGAAGACTTCCCTGGGTGAATGACATCCCTAAATTCTGAGGGATGAATAGGAAGAGGCTGAAGAGAATTCAGGCAGAGGGAAGAGCATATCCTAAAACACTACAGCAGGAAGGAGCCAAGGAAACAAAAGAATGCCAAGTAGATGGGATGCAGAAAGGTAGGATAAGTGTAAGGAGAGATGGGGAAGAGATGTAGGAGGACCAGGACATGCAGGCCAGGATAAAGCTCTATGTGATCTTTAACTGGATAGCAGAGAGAAGACACTGAAGTATTTTCAGTGTTGGTGGAAAGGAGAGCCTGGCGATGGGATGACAAAGTGTTGAAAGGCATGGTTAGATGTGAATTTCTCTTAGTGAGATATAACTTACCTATAGAAAAAAATGCATATGGACCGATGAAATGTAAATGTAAACACCAGTATAATCAATATCCAAATGAGATATAGAGCAATTCATCTCCCCAGAGACCACTGCTTAACCTCATCAACCTCCTGATCCTTTCCCCACAATTACCACTGTTCTGAGATCCTTCACCATAGACTAGTTTTGCCTGCTCTTATAATTCATATAAATGGAATATACTCTTTTGCATGGGGCTGCTGTGTAAACAGCAGATTGTAGAAAGACAATGGTGGATGTGAAGAGACCCAGAGAGAGATAAAGACCATTCAATCCACCGTGGATATGGTGGAGACGGAGAAGAAGTGGATGGATTGAGGAAGGAGCTATTTTGGAGGTAAAATCAATGGTGAAGGATTGGCTACAGAGGTTGAGAGAAGGAGGTATCATGGGTGGCATTAAAGTGTTGAGAGAAGGAGGTATCAATGTGAAGGAGGTATTAATGTGAAGGTTTGGAGTCTTGGAAAGCCCAATAGCGCCAACAACTTGAATTGCACATGACAATGGTGGTTCCTCAAAATATTAAACATAGAATTACCATGTGATCCAGCAATTCCACTTCTGTGTATATACCCAAAAGTATTGAAAGCAGGGACTTGAACAGATATTTGTGCACCCATGGTAGCAACATGATTCACAATAGTTAAAAGGTAGAAACATCCCAAATGTCCATCAGTGGATGAATAGATGAATGAATAAACAAAATGTGGTATATACATACAATGGAATATTAATTATTCTACCTTAAAAAGGAATGAGATTCTGATACATGCTACAACATGGATGAATCTTTATGAGAGTACGCTAAGTGAACTAAGCCAGACACAAAAGGGCAAATATGTATGATTCCACTTTTATGTAGGTACCTATAATAGTCAAATTCATAGTGATATAAAATGGAATGGCATTATCAGGGATTTGAGAGGAGGGAATGAGGAGTTAGTGTTAACGGATTCAGAGTTTTAGTTTGGGAGGATGAAGAGTTCTGGAGATGGACGGGGGTGATCATCACATAACATCATGAATGTACTTATTACCACTGAACTGCTTACTTAAGAATGGTGAAGATGGCAAATTTTATGTTATGTATAATTTACCACTATAAAAACAGGAGGAGAGCACAATTTGACCCTCATTTTCTGTGTTAATTGAAAGATTAAACGTTTAAATTGCACATAGATAGCCTTAAAACTTCTCCAGCCCTCCTTGACTATTAAATGGTGGGTGGGTAGGGACCTGGTACTTTTCCACGAGTCCCTACCCACCCACCCAGAATCATACTCCCAGCCATTCTCTCTGTCCCTGCCATCTCTGCCCTGCTCCACACCAGTTTTCTGTCAATTTGCTTATTAAAGTTGTTTTTTCTGAATTTTTTTTCAGCAGGTTCTTATTAGTTATCTATTTTATACATATTAGTGTATATATGTCAATCCCAATCTCCCAGTTCATCCCACCACCACCACTGCCCCCCCGCCGCTTTCCCCCCTTGGTGTCCATACATTTGTTTGCTACATCTGTGTCTCTATTTCTGCCTTGCAAACTGGTTCAACTGCACCATTTTTCCAGATTCCACATGTATGCATTAATATATGACATTTGTTTTTCTCTTTCTGACTTAGTTCACTCTGTATGACATTCTCTAGGCCCACCCACGACTCGGCAAATGATCCAATTTCGTTCCTTTTTACAGCTGAGTAATATTCCATTGTATATATGTATCACAACTTCTTTATCCATTTTTCTGTCAATGGGCATTTAAGTTGCTTCCATGACCTGGCTATTGTAAGTAGAGCTGCAATGAACATTGGGGTGTATGTGTCTTTTTGAATTATGGTGGTTTTCTCTGGGTATATGCCCAGCAGTGGGATTGCTAGGTCATATGGTAGTTCTATTTTTAGTTTTTTAAAGAACCTCCATACTGTCCTCCATAGTGCCTATATCAATTTACATTCCCACCAACAGTGCAAGAGGGTTCCCTTTTCTCCACACCCTCACCAGCATTTGTTGTTTGTAGATTTTCTGATGATGCCCATTCTAACCAGTGTGAGGTGATACCTCATTGTAGTTTTGATTTGCATTTCTCTAATAATTAGTGATGGTGAGCAGCCTTTCATCTGCTTCTTGGCCATCTGTATGTCTTCTTTGGAGAAATGTCTATTTAGGTCTTCTGCCCATTTTTTGATTTGGCTGTTTGTTTTTATAATATTGAGCTGTATGAGCTGTTTATATATTTTGGAGATTAATCCTTTGTCCATTGATTTGTTAGCAAATATTCTCTCCCATTCTGAGGGTTGTCTTTTCATCTTGTTTGTAGTTTCCTTTGCTTTGCAAAAGTTTTTAAGTTTCATTAGGTCCCATTTATTTCTTTTTGTTTCTATTTCCTTTACTCTAGGAGGTGGATCAAAACAGATCTTCCTGTGATTTATGTCAATGAGTGTTCTTCCTATGTTTTCCTCTAAGAGTTTTTACAGTATCTGGCCTTACATTTAGGCCTTTAATCCATTTTGAGTTTATTTTTGTGTATGGTGTTAGGAAGTGTTCTATTCATTCTTTTACATGTAGCTGTCCAGTTTTCCCAGCACCACTTATTGAAGAGGCTGTCTTTTCTCCATTGTATACTCTTGCCTCCCTTATCAAAGATAAGGTGACCATATGTGCGTGGGTTTACCTCTGGGCTTTCTATCCTGTTCCACTGACCTATATTTCTGCTTTTGTGCCAGTACCATACTGTCTTGATTACTGTAGCTTTGTAGTATAGTCTGAAGTCAGGGAGCCTGATTCCTCCAGCTCTGTTTTTCTTTCTCAAGATTGCTTTGGCTATTTGGGAATCTTTTGTGTTTCCATACAAATTGTGAACTTTTTTGTTCTAGTTCTGTGAAAAATGCCATTGATAGTTTGATAGGGATTGCATTGAATCTTTAGATTGCTTTGGGCAGTACAGTCAGTTTCACAATGTTGATTCTGCCAATCCAAGAACATAGTATACCTCTCCATCTGTTTCTATCATCTTTAATTTCTTTCATCAGTGTCTTATAGTTTCCTGCAAGTCTTTTGTCTCCTTAGGTAGGTTTATTCCTAGATATTTTATTCTTTTTGTTGCAGTGGTAAATGGGAGTGTTTCCTTAATTTCTCTTTCAGATTTTTCATCATCAGTGTATAGGAATGCCAGAGATTTCTGTGCATTAATTTTGTATCCTGCTACTTTACCAAATTCATTGATTAGCTCTAGTAGTTTTCTGATAGCGTCTTTAGGATTCTCTGTGTATAGTATCATGTCATCGGCAAAGAGTGACAGTTTTACTTCTTCTTTTCCAATGTGTATTCCTTTTATCTCTTTTTCTTCTCTGATTGCCACGGCTAGGACTTCCAAAACTATGTTGAATAATAGTGGCAAGAGTGGACATCCTTGTGTTGTTCCTGATGTTAGAGGAAATGCTCTCAGCTTTTCACCATTGAGAATGATGTTTGCTGTGGGTTTGTTGTATATGGCCTTTATTATTTTGAGGTAGGTTCCCTCTATGCCCACTTTCTAGAGAGTTTTTATCATCATGGGTGTTGAATATTGTCAAAAGCTTTTTCTGCACCTATTGAGATGATCATATGGTTTTTATTCTTCAGTTTATTAATATGGTGTATCACACTGATGGATTTGTGTATATTGAAGAGTCCTTGCAACCCAGGGATAAACCCCACTTGATCATGGTATATGATCCTTTTAATGTGTTGGATTTTGTTTGCTAGTATTTTGTTCAGGATATTTGCATCTATACTTATCAGTGATATTGATCTGTAATTTTCTTTGTTTATAGTAGCTCTGTTTGGTTTGGGTATCAGGGTGATGGTGGCCATGTAGAATGAGTTTGGGAGTGTTCCTTCCTCTGCAATTTTTTGGAAGAGTATGAGAAGGATGGGTGCTAGCTCTTCTCTAAATGTTTGATAGAATTCACCCGTGAAGCCATCTGTTCCTGGACTTTTGTTTGTTGGAAGATTTTTAATCACAGTTTCAATTTCATTACTTGTGATTGGTTTATTCATATTTTCTATTTCTTCCTTGTTCAGTCTTGGAAGGTTATACCTTTCTAAGAATTTGTTCATTTCTCCCAGGTTGTTCATTTTATTGGCATAGAGTTGCTTGTAGTAGTCTCTTAGGATGCTTTGTATTTCTGCAGTGTCCATTGTAACTTCTTTTTGATTTCTCATTTTATTGATTTGAGTCCTCTCCCTCTTTTTCTTGATGAGTCTGGCTGTTTATCAATTTTGTTTATTTTCTCAAAGAACCAGCTTTTAGTTTTATTGATCTTTGCTATTGTTTTCTTTGTTTCTGTTTCATTTATTTCTGCTCTGATCTTTATGATTTCTTTCCTTCTACTAACTTTGGGTTTTGTTTGTTCTTCTTTCTCTTGTTCCTTTAGGTGTAAGCTTAGATTGTTGATTAGAGATTTTTCTTGTTTCTTGAGGTAGGCTTGTATTGCTATAATCATCCCTCTTAGAACTGCTTTTGCTGCATCCCACAGGTTCTGGATCATCATGTTTTCATTGTCATTTGTCTCATGGTATTTTTTGATTTCCTACTTGATTTCATCAGTGATTTCTTGGTTATTTAGTAGTATATTGTTTAGCCTCCATGTGTTTGTGTTTTTTGCGTTTTTTCCCTGTAATCTATTTCTAATCTCATAGTGTAGTGGTTGGAAAAGATACTTGATATGATTTCAATTTTCTTAAATTTACTGAAGTTTTATTTGTGACCCAAGATGTGGTCTATCCTGGAGAATGTTCTGTGTGCACTTGAGAAGAAAGTGTAATCTGCTGTTTTTGGATGGAATGTCCTATAAATATCAATTAAATCTATCTGGCCTATTGTGTCATTTAAAGCTTGCGATTCCTTATTAATTTTCTTTCTGGATAATCTGTCCATTGGTGTTAAGTGAGGTGTTAAAGTCCCCCACTATTATTTTGTTACTGTCAATTTCCTCTTTTATAGCTGTTAGCATTTGTCTTATGTATTGAGGTGCTCCTATGTGGGGTGCATAAATATTTACAATTGTTATATCTTCTTCTTGGATTGATCCCTTGATCATTCTGTAGTGTCCTTCCTTATCTCTTGTAACAGTCTTTATTTTAAAGTCTATTTTATCTGATATGAGTAGTGGTACTCCAGCTTTCTTGTGATTTCCATTTGCATGGAATATCTTTTTCCATCCCCTCACTTTCAGTCTGTATGTGTCCCTAGGTCTGAAGTGGGTTTCTTCTAGACAGCATATAGATGGGTCTTGTTTTTGTATCCATTCAGCCAGTCTATGTCTTTTGGTTGGAGCATTTAATCCATTTACATTTAAGGTAATTATCGATATGTGTGTTTCTATTTCCATTTTCTTAATTGTTTGGGTTTCTTTTTTACTTCTCTTGTGTTTCCCACTTAGAGAAGTTCCTTTAGCATTTGTTGTAGAGCTGGTTTAGTGGTGCTGAATTCTCTTAGCTTTCGCTTGTCTGTAAAGCTTTTGATTTCTCCGTTGAATCTGAACGATAGAGTAATCTCGGTTGTAGGTTTTTCCCTTTCATCACTTTAAATATGTCATGCTACTCCTTTCTGGCTTGTGGAGTTTCTGCTGAGAAATAAACTGTTAACTTTATACGAGTTCCCTTGTATATTATTTGTCATTTTTCCCTTGTTGCTTTTACTAATTTTTCTTTGTCTTTAATTTTTGTCAATTTGATTACTATGTGTCTCAGTGTGTTTCTCCTTGGGTTTATCCTGTATGGGACTCTCTGTGCTTCCTGGACTTGGGTGGCTATTTCTCTTCCTATATTAGGGAAGTTTTCAACTATAATCTCTTCAATATTTTCTCAGGTCCTTTCTGTCTCTCTTCTCCTTCTGGGAGCCCTGTAATGCGAATGTTGTTGTGTTAATGTTGTCCCAGAGGTCTCTTAGGCTGTCTTCATTTCTTTTCGTTCTGTTTTCTTTTTTCTGTTCCACAGCAGTGAATTCCACCATTCTGTCTTCCGGGTCACTTATCCGTTCTTCTGCCTCAGTTATTCTGCTATTGATTCCTTCTAGTGTAGTTTTCATTTCAGTTATTGTATTATTCATCTCTGTTTGTTTGTTCTTTAATTCTTCTAGATGTTTGGTCTTTAATTCTTCTAGGTCTTTGCTAAACATTTCTTGCATCTTCTCGATCTTTGCCTCCATTCTTTTTCCGAGGTCCTGGATCATCTTCACTATCATTACTCTGAATTCTTTTTCTGGAAGGTGGCCTATCTCCACTTCATTTAGTTGTTTTTCTGGGGTTTTATCTTGTTCCTTCATCTGGTACATAGCCCTCTGCCTTTTCATTTTGTCTATCTTTCTGTGAATGTGGTTTTCATTCCACAGGCTGCAGGATTGTAGTTCTTCTTGCTTCTGCTCTCTGCCCTCTGGTGGATGAGGCTATCTAAGAGGCTTGTGCAAGCTTCCTGATGGGAAGGACTGGTGGTGGGTAGAGCTGGGTGTTACTCTGGTGGTCAGCGCTCAGTAAAACTTGAATCCACTTGTCTGGTGATGGGTGGGGCTGGGTTCTCTCCCTGTTGATTGTTTGGCCTGAGGCAACCCAGCACCGGAGCCTATAGGCTCTTTGGTGGGGCTAATGGCAGACTCCAGGAGGGCTCACACCAAGGAGTACTTCCCAAAACTTCTGTTGCCAGTGTCCTTGCCCCCACAGGGAGCCACAGCCACCCCCCGCCTCTGCAGGAGACCCTCCAGCACAAGCAGGTACGTCTGGTTCAGCCTCCTATGGGGTCACTGCTCCTTCTCCCTGGGTCCTGAGGCACACACTACTTTGTGTGTTCCCTCCCAGAGTGGAGTCTCTGTTTCCCCCAGTCCTGTTGAAGTCCTGCAATCAAATCCCACTAGCCTTCAAAGTCTGATTCTCTGGGAATCCCTCCTCCCATTGCCAGAACCCCGGGTTGGGAAGACTGATGTGAGGCTCAGAACCTTCATTCCAGTGGGTGGAATTCTGTGGTATAATTGTTCTCCAGTTTGTGAGTCACCCACCCAACAGTTATGGGATTTGATTTTTTTGTGATTGTGACCCTCCTACCGTCTCATTGTGGCTTCTCCTTTGTCTTTGGAAGTTGGGTATCTTTTTTGGTGAGTTCCAGTGTCTCCCTGTGGATTACTGTTCAGCAGTTAGTTGTGATTCTGGTGCTCTCACAAGAGGGAGTGAGCACATGTCCTTCTACTCCACCATCTTGAACCAATCTCCCCTATTAAAGTTTCTTTAATCTGTTGCCCTGATTTCTAGTTCCACCTTACATTCTATGAGTTTTCCCAGTGACCTTCCAAAAAGTCCTACATCTTTGCTTAAGCTACTTTGTTTTGCTGCTTAGGTTTCGGTACTTGGAAGCCAAAGAGAAAGTGACTTTATGTGTTTACAGTAAATGTAACACAAAACAACATGACAACTGAAACCAAACCTTTCACTAATATGAATAAATGTAAATAACCTAAACTCACTTAAAAATCTATGTGTATATATATATTTTAGATCAGTTAACAAAGCCAATAAAACTCTATGCTTTTTTAAGGGACACATACAAAAAACCACTTCAGAAAAGTTAAAATAAAGGGTTAAAAAAATTTTAAGGTAAAGATAAAATGAAAGCAGGTGTTATGATCTTTGTGTCAAATAATCTATAATTCAAGATTAAAAGCATTGGGACTTCCCTTGTGGCGCAGTGGTTAAGAATCCGCTCGCCAATGCAGGGGACATGGCTTCGAGCTCTGGTCCAGGAAGATCCCAGATGCTGGGGAGCAGCTACTCCCGTGTGCCACAACTACTGAGACTGTGCTCTAGAGACCACGATTCACAACTACTGAAGCCTGCGTGCCTAGAGCCCATGCTCCACAACAAAGGGAAGCCACCACGGTGAGAAGCCCGTGCACCGCAACATAAGAGTAGCCCCCACTCACCGCAACTAGAGAAAGCCCATGCACAGCAACAAAGAACCAGTGCAGTCACAAATAAATAAATAAATAAATAAATGAACAAACAAGCCACTGGAATTTAAAAAAAAAGATTAAAAGCATTAAAAAAGACAAAGAAGGATACTTTATAATGCTAAAAGCCATAATGATAATGCATAATGAAGTTGTACATAAATTTCTGTGCACAAAATAATACAGCAGAAACTTTAATGAACCACAAACTATAGAAGATAAAAGGAAAATTAGACAAATCCACACTAATAATAAGAGAATTTAAAACACCTTCCTCTGACCTAGACAGATTAAGGAGAAAATATCTTGCAAGGATAAAGAAAACCTTAATACATAATAAATAAAGTATATCTTATAGCTATATATCAACCCTGTACCATGATAATACAGGATATTCCTTCTTTTCAATTACATTTAGATCATTTATAAAAATAGACCATATTTTAAGTCATAAAGAAAATCTAAATTAATTCCAAAGATAGAAATATTATTAAGAGCATTCTGACCAGAATAAATAGTGGTTGTGTCATGGTATCTCACTGTGGTTTTGATTTGCATTTCCCTAATAATTAGTGAGTTGAGCATCTTTTCATGTGCTTATTGGCAATTTGTATATGTTATTTGGAGAAATGTCTATTCAGATCCTTTGCCATTTTTAACTGGGTTTTTGTCTTTTTGTTATTGAGTTGTAAGAGATCTGAACACCAGTCCCTCTTCAGATATAGGACCTGAAAATATTTTCTGCCATCTTATGCGTTGTCTTTTAATTTTCTTGATAGTATCCTCTGAAACACAAAAATTTTTAATTTTGATAAAGTCCAATATAGCTATTTTTCTTTTGTCACATTTGCTTTTGGTTTCATATCTAAGAAACCATTTCTTAATCCAACATCATGAAGATTTACTCCTGTGTTTTTTCCTAAGAGTTTTATAACTTCGGCTCTTATATTTAGGTCTTTGATTCCTTTCAAGTTAATTTTTGTATATGCTTTGAGGTAGCTGTCCAACTTCATTCTTTGAATGTGGATATACAGTTGTTCCAGCACTATTTGTTGAAAAGACTACATATTCGTTCCCTTATTTGTTTTAGCACTCTTGTCAAATATTAATTGACCATAAATGTGAGGGGCTTCTTTTTTCCTGTATCCTCAATTATAGCCCATCGATTTATATGTTCATCCCTATGTTAGTATCACACTGTTTTGATTACTGTACCTTTGGAGTAAGTTTTACAGTTGATAAGTGTGAATTCTCCAATGACTTTTTTGGAGGGGGTGTGCTATTTCAGGTTTTTTGCATTTTTGCATTTCTATGTGAATTTTCAAATCAGCTTGTCAATTCCTACAAAAATAGCAGCTGGAGTTTTGATAAGGATTGTACATTTTACATCTTGTTTTGCTTCATTTAGTTTCAATGATGGGGTTTTTAATCTATGGACACTTTGATCAACGTGTACTCCACTAAGCAGGAGACATTGTGCTGTTTGCCCTCATAATGCCAGCAGACATCCTAAAAGTCTATAAAGTGCCCTAATAGACAATGAGCCAAGTCAGTCTGTCTTTCCCTGTGTCACCATGTGAACCCACAGGCCACCACTACTAAGGGACAGGAGGTCTGAAAGTGGAGACAAAATATTCTCTCCTCACCCGCATTTCAAATATTCTTATAAACTAGAAACCCTGTCTGAATATTGCAATTAATGTTCTCAGGCCAGGAGTGGACATAAATCAGCCCTTTCACTAAATCATACCAGTTTGAGTTTGCTACCCATCACACACACACACACACACACACACACACACACACACACACACACACACTTTCCATTTGCCCTGCAAAGACTTAACACTTCTAGATAAGCTCAATTATGCATAGAAAAGTGCTTTTTCCTTCGTTTGACAATAGTTTTCAAGAGAGGCCTGGCAAAAGCTGAAAACTCAGCTGTGGGGCTTCTTTTGAAAGAAAAATTGGCCTCTGATTGTACATAAGTGATAATGAACAAGGAATACATATTATGTTGGCCAGATTTCATATGCAAATTAGACTAGCTTCTCTTCTTAACTTCTCTTTCTCCAGCAAAAATATGGTAGGGGATGCCTTAGTCTGATTAAATGTAAATATTCATGTAGACCTCAGCCATCTTTTGTGAGTTAGGAGTCAGTATATTGAATTACATCAGACAGAAAATCATTCTCGTGACTTCCCTGGTGGCACAGTGGTTAAGAATCTGCCTGCCAATGCAGGGGACACAGGTTCGATCCCTGTTCTGGGAAGATCCCACATGCCGTGGAGCAATTAAGCCTGTGCACCACATCTACTGAGCCTGTGCCCTACAGCCCGTGCGCCTCAACTACTGAGCCCATGTGCTGCAACTACTGAAGCCCATGCACCTACAGCCCGTGCTCCACAACAAGAGAAGTCACTGCAATGAGAATCCCATGCACCACAACAAAGAGTAGCCCCTGCTGGCCACAACTACAGAAAGCCCATGCACAGCAACGAAGACGCAATGCAGCTAAAAATATATATATATATAAAAGAAAATAGAATAAAAAAGTAAATCATTCTCACATCTATGTCCTAAATGTGGACTAACTTTGCATTAAATAAGCTTATTTTTTCTTCTTAATGAACTTAAAATGGAGGCTGACACTATAAATAGGTATGCATAGCTGAAATCCAGGTTTGACAATATACTAAATGCATTCTTTGTAAATTCATCCTTCAGGGACCAGACCCATGCTTTGAATGTTCTGTACATAGTAATCAGGTAAAAATAGTAACATATTGCTGACCTGGCAGACTCTCATCTCTACAGGTTCACTTGTACTGCTGGAAAGCAGAGAACCTAAAAGCAGGAAAAAAAAATTAGGTGAAATGAGGTGCTTTGTAGGCTATTGTATAAAAATGTTATTTATTTCTATGATAGTGATTATTATTATCATCCGAGTAGAAATCAAGAGGCCTTGATTCTACTCTCTGGCTATGTTATATCTTTTTTAGTTTTCTGATATTTTGGGGATCCTTGGCCAGATGCAATAGAAACTAACCCTTTCTTTCATGGGAAGAGTAGGATTTCTATCCCACAAGAACGGGATGAATGGGGCTATCTTCTTTTCGGAGTTGAAGACTACAGGCCTCTAATTTTGGGATTAACCTTCAGAGCCTGATTCCAAGCTCTTAGACTCTCCATCTCTTCAACCCCTCTCCCCTCCCACCCCCACTGCACTCCATCTACCACCTGCCAACACCATCTGAAAAGCTGAGCCTACACATGAACAACCTTAGCCTTGGAAATACAACTCATCAGTGACAGATGTACAGGACCCACAAGGAGAAAGCTGAGGAGGCACAGTCCTTATGCAGCAAGATACAAATTCTGACTTAAGACCTGTGGTAATCCATCAACAGAGGAATGGAGATTCCTTAAAAAACTAAAGATATAACTGCCATATGACCCAGCAATCCCACTCCTGGGATCCCACCAAGACAAAATCATAATTCAAAAAGACACATGCACCCCAATGTTCATTGCAGCACTATTTACAATAGCCAGGACATGGAAGCAACCTAAATGTCTGTCAGCAGAGGAATGGATAAAGAAGATGTGATACATATATACAGTGGAATATAAGTCATAAAAAGAATGAAATTGGGTCATTTGTAGAGACATGGATGGACCTAGAGACTGTCATACAGAGTGAAGTAAGTGAGAAAGAGAAAAACAAATAACGTGTATTAAAGCATATATGTGGAATCTGAAAAAATTGGTATAGAAAATCTTATTTACAAAGCAGAAATAGAGACACAGACATAGAGAACAAACATATGGAAACAAAGTCAGAAAGGGGGGTGGGATGAATTGGGAGATTGGGATTGACATATATATACCACTGATGCTATGTATAAAATAGATAACTAATGAGGACCTACTGTATAGCACAGGGAACTCTACTCAGTGCTCTGTGGTGACCTAAATGAGAAGGAAATCCAAAAAAGAGGGGATATATGTATACGTATAGCTGATTCACTTTGCTGTAAAGTAGAAACTAAAACAATACTCCAAACAAAAAAGATAGAAATTCTGACTTACGACCTGTGGCAGTCCATCAACAGAGGAATGGATAAAGAAGACGTGGGACAGAGGTGCAAGGCCTTCACACGCAGCACCATGTGAGCAAGTTAAACTGTACCAAGCACAAAGGAAAGAAAGGGGAGACCTTCGAGGTGGTGGAGGAGTAAGATGTGGAAATCACCTTACACAAATACATCAAAAATACAACTACATGTGGAGCAACTCCTACAGAACACCTACTGAACGCTGGCAGAAGACCTCAGACCTCCCAAAAGGCAAGAAACTCCCCACGTACCTGGGTAGGGCAAAAGAAAAAAGGAAAAACAGATACAAAAGAATAGGGACAGGACCTGCACCTCTGGGAGGGAGCTGTGAAGGAGGAAAGGTTTCCACACACTAGGGAGCCCCTTCATTGGCAGAGATGGGGGTGGGCAGGGGGGAAGCTTCGGAGCCGCGGAGGAGAGCATAGCAACAGGGGTGCGGAGGGCAAAGCGGAGAGATTCCCGCACAGAGGATCAGGGCCGACCAGCACTCACCAGCCCGAGAGGCTTGTCTGCTCACCTGCTGGGGCGGGTAGGGGCTGGGAGCAGAGGCTCAGGCTTCGGAGGTAGAATTCCAGGGAGAGGACTGGTGTTGGCTGCTTGAACACAGCCTGAAGGGGGCTAGTGCGGCACAGCTAGCCGGGAGTCCTGGAAAAAGTCTGGACCTACCAGAAAGGCAAAAGACCATTGTTTCGGGGTGCACAAAGAGAAGGGAGTCCTTCCACATCTGCCCACAGAAGGCAGAGCACCGCCTAAATGAGCTTCAGAGATGGGCACAAGCCATGGCTATCAGTTCGGACCCCAGAGATGGGCGTGAAATGCTAATGCTGCTGCTGCAGCCACCAAGAATCCTGTGTGCAAGCACAGGTCACTATCCACACTCCCTGCCAGGAGCCTGTGCAGCACACCACTGCCAGGGTCCCATGACCTAGGGACAACTTCCCCAGGAGAACACACTGTACGCCTCAGGCTGTTGCAATGTCACGCAGGCTTGCCCCGAATTCCAAATATAACTACTTTATCCCTTCCTCCCCCCAGCATGGTTGAGCAAGAGCCCCCTAATCAGCTGCTGCTTTAACCCCATCCCGTCTGGGTGGGAACAGATGCCTCTATATACAGAGGTGGGGACAAAACCAAAGCTGAACCCCAGGAGCTGTGCGAACAAAGAAGAGAAAGGGAAATTTCACTGTGCAGCCTCAGGAGCAGCGGATTAAATCCCCACAATCAACTTGATGTACCCTGCATCTGTAGAATACCTGAATAGAAAATGAATCATCCCAAAATAGAGAAGTAGACACATATTAATCAAACTATCAAAAATTAAATACAAAGAAAAAATATTAAGAGCAGCAAGGGAAAAGCAACAAATAACATACAAGAGAATCCCCATAAGGTTAACAGCTGATATTTCAGCAGAACTCTGAAAGCCAGAAGGGAGTGGCAGGACATATTTAAAGTGATGAAACGGAAAAACCTACAACAAAGAGTACTCTACCCGGCAAGGATCTCATTCAGATTTGACAGAGAAATTAAAAGCTTTACAGACAAGAAAAACCTAAGAGAATTCAGCACCACCAAACCAGCTTCACAACAAATGCTAAAGGAACTTCTCTAGGCAGGAAATACAAGAGAAGGAAAAGACTTACAAAAACAAACCCAAAACAATTAAGAAAATGGTAATAAGAACATACATATCGATAATTACCTTAAATGTAACTGGATTAAAAGCTCCAACCAAAAGACATAGACTGGCTGAATGGATACAAAAACAAGACCTGTACATATGCTGTCTATAAGAAACCCACTTCAGACCTAGGGACACATACAGACTGAAAGTGAGGGGATGGAAAAAGATATTCCATGCAAATGGAAATCACAAGATTTCCGTATCAGACAAAATAGACTGTAAAACAAAGACTATTTCAAGAGACAAAGAAGGACACTACAAAATGATCAAGGGATCAATCCAAGAAGAAGATATAACAATTGCAAATATTTATGCCCCCAACATAGGAGCACCTCAATACATAAGGTAAATGCTAACAGCCATAAAAGGGGAAATCAACAGTAACACAATAATAGTAGGGGACTTTAACACCCCACTTTCACCAATGGACAGATCATCCAAAATGAAAATAAATAAGGAAACACAAGCTTTAAATGACACAACAGACCAGCTAGACTTAATTGATGTTTATAGGATGTTCCATCCAAAACAACGGAATACACATTCTTCTCAAGTACGAATGGAACATTCTCCAGGATAGATCATATCTTGGTTCACAAATCAAGCCACAGTACATTTAAGAAAATTGACAATGTATCAATTATCTTTTCCAACCACAGCGCTATGACACTAGATATCAATTACAGGAAAAAAACTAAAAAATACAAACAAGTGGAGGCTAAACATACACTACTAAATAACCAACAGATCACTGAAGGAATCAAAGAGGAAATAAAAAAATACCTAAAAATAAATGACAATGAAAACACGATGACCCAAAACCTATAGGATGCAGCAAAAGTAGTTCTAAGAGGGAAGTTCATAGCAATACAATCCTACCTCAAGAAACAAGAAAAATCTCAATTAAACAACCTAACCTTACACCTAAAGCAATTAGAGGAAGAAGGAAAAAAAAGCCCAAAGTTAGCAGAAGGAAAGAAATCATGAAGATCAGTTCAGAAATAAATGAAAGAGAAATGACAGAAACAATAGCAAAGGTCAATAAAACTAAAAGCTGGTTCTTTGAGAAGATGAACAAAATTGATAAACCGTTAGCCAGACTCATCAAGAAGAAAAGGGAGAAGACTAAAATCAACAGATTTAGAAATGAAAAAGCGAAGTAACAACTGACACTGCAGAAATGCAAAGGATCATGAGAGATTACTACAAGCAACTCTAT
>NW_006785944.1:0-316 GCF_000442215.2 Lipotes vexillifer
AGAATAAAAACCATATAATCATCTTAATAGATGCAGAAAAAGCTTTTGACAAAATTCAACACCACTTATGATAAAAACTCTCCAGAACGTGAGCACAGAGGGAACCTACCTCAAAATAATAAAGGCCATATACGACAAACCCACAGCCAACATCATTCTCAGTGGCATAAAATTGAAAGCATTTCCTCTAAGATCAGGAGCAAGACAAGAATGTCTACTCTTGCCACTATTTTTCAACATAGTTTTAGAAATCCTAGACACAGCAATCAGAGAAGAAAAAGAAATAAAAGGAATCCAAATTGGAAAAGAAGAAGTA
>NW_006785945.1:0-642 GCF_000442215.2 Lipotes vexillifer
CCTCCCACTACAGTTATGTAACCAAAAGGATACCACATATACATATGTGTTTGTACATATACATATATATCTATATATATCTTTATATATCCTGAACACACACGTACATTTCTACCCTCACCCTGAATAAATACACAAACAGACCACCTCTTACTGCCTAAACTTTTACAGACAAAACCTTACTCACCCTAAATATTCACGTTCCACCCTCACAACTATATATACACACACAACATGGGCCTGAAAACAAACATGTGCAACCAATATGCCATTCAGATGTACACACTGAACACCTACACACGCAGGCTCACCAAGTACACAACTGTCTCGTGTACAACCCCAAAACAGACCCATATGAAA
Source organism: Lipotes vexillifer (assembly GCF_000442215.2). Classification (NCBI taxonomy): domain Eukaryota; kingdom Metazoa; phylum Chordata; class Mammalia; order Artiodactyla; family Lipotidae; genus Lipotes; species Lipotes vexillifer. Next base: position 361 of record NW_006785945.1, read on the forward strand.
CCCCATGGCCCTAAAATATATATACTCCAGGATTCCTGCACACACACATAACCTACACAGTCTACTGGTTTCCAAACACACAAACTAAACTCTCACATCCCCCAAAATACATGCCCCAAAGCCCCAGGAACTCAAATACACACACAGCCACAAATAACCTATACTTATCAAAAACAGCTGACCCCTGAACAACTTGGGGGTTAGGACACCAACCCTCCATGCAGTGGCTCTGCATCCATGGATCCTATACTAGGCCTGTAGTATTTACTGGAAAAAAAAAAA
>NW_006785946.1:0-235 GCF_000442215.2 Lipotes vexillifer
GTATCGGAGCAGTGGGCTATGGCAGTCTGGCCTCTGTCAGACATCAGGACTTCTCCTGATGTGCTGCTGGGTAAACTACAGCAGTGCCTCTCCCACCCCGCTCAGATGCCTCCCCAGTCCAAGAAGCCTCTGCATTCTACAGCCAGCTATTCCCCGGGCCCTGGCAGCCCTCGGTCCAGTGCAGAGCTGCGATGTGAAGTATGCTTCGTGGGGCTGGAGTGTTCGCGAGGCTCAG
>NW_006785947.1:0-263 GCF_000442215.2 Lipotes vexillifer
TCACCAGTGGTAATGTCACCGTGAGCACTGTCACCACGGGCACTATCTCGGTAGGCACTCTCAAAGTGGGCACTATGGCTAAATTCACTATTACCATGGGTAATGTCACCATTGGCACTGCCAGCATGGGCACACCACCATGTGCAATGTCACCATGGTGATTATCACCGTGAGCACTATAAAAATGGACACTGCCGTCTTGGGCACCGTCAGCCTGGGCGCTGTCACCATGAGCACTGTCAACATGAACACTGTCACTCTGA
>NW_006785948.1:0-472 GCF_000442215.2 Lipotes vexillifer
AAACATCATTTATTGAGTGTTAATTAAATATCTCAACTCAGTAAATATTGTTTGAATGAATGCGTGCATGAATGAGGGAGTATGCACTAGGTAGCCTAATGTACCGCCCAATGTGAAAAGAACAAAAACATAAACACAAAGGCAAGCCAAAAAGTGGACCAGGACTTTCTGTAAATTATCCTGCTTTTTTTTTTGGATGATGCCATGAAAATCAAGATGCTTCTGAAGGGTCTTAATAGCTGACCAAGAATAGTAAACCGTTGAAATTCTCTCAGGCTTCTTCAACCCTATCACTGGACACATTTATACCTCTCAGGAATGTTGTTAAAAGAAGAGATTAATAAAGCTTTTATAGATGAGTTGATAAATCTCTAAATATTTAAGTCTTCATTTCCTCCTAGGTTTTCTCTACTTTGGGTTTCCAAAAGATTTAAATCAACCACAGGATAATTAAAAATTAGACATTATCTTT
>NW_006785949.1:0-225 GCF_000442215.2 Lipotes vexillifer
AATCTTTAGTGCAACTGAGACAATTGTGCTGAGATAGTCTTAAATCTACAGATATTAGAATTGGCATTTTAAAACATGTTTTATAAACATACTTTGTTGATACGTTAAATATTCACAACATACTGCTAGGGAAAACGTAGGTCAAAAGAGTAGATATTGTATATATCACTTTTAAATGATTTCTATATATAATAATATACCAAAATATTAACAGCTAATTGTAAA
>NW_006785950.1:0-2979 GCF_000442215.2 Lipotes vexillifer
TGGGGCTGGGTTCCCTCCCTGTTGGTTGTTTCGCCTGAGGCAACCCAACACTGGAGCCTACCTGGGCTCTTTGGTGGAGCTAATGGCAGACTGTGGGTGGGCTCAGCCAAGGAGTACTTCCCAGAACTTCTGCTGCCAGTGTCCTTGTCCCCATGGTGAGCCACAGCCACACCCCACACCCCACACCCCACACCCCCGCCTCTGCAGGAGACCCTCCAACACTAGGAAGTAGGTCTGGTTCAGTCTCCCCTGGGGTCACTGCTCCATCCTCTGGGTCCCGATGCGCACACTACTTCGTGTGTGCCCTCCAAGAGTGGAGACTCTGTTTCCCCCAGTCCTGGTGAAGTCCTGCAGTCAAATCCCACTAGCCTTCAAAGTCTGATTCTCTAGGAATTCCTCCTCCCATTGCCAGACCCCCCCAGGTTGGGAAGCCTGGCATGGGGCCCAGAACCTTCACTCCAGTGGGTGGAATTCTGTGGTATAAGTGGTCTTCAGTCTGTGAGTCACCCACCCAGCAGTTACGGGATTTGATTTTGCTGTGATTGCGCCCCTCCTACCGTCTCATTGTGGCTTCTCTTTTGTCTTTGGATGTGGGGTATATTTTTTGGTGAGTTCCAGTGTCTTCCTGTCAATGATTGTCCAGCAGCTAGTTGTGATTCTGGTGTTCTCACAAGAGGGAGTGAGAGCACGTCCTTCTACTCAGCCATCTTGGTTTCAGGCCCAGAATGTCTGTACTCTTTAGCTATCATCCTTATTCCCCCAGTCCTAAACAACCATTAAACTAATCCCTGTTTCTGCATATTTCCCTGGTCTGTACAATTTGTATAAATGGAATTATGTAGTCTTTTATGACTGCCTTTTTTCACTCAGCATAATGTGTTCAAGGTTTATCCATGTTGTAGCATATGTCAAAAATTCATTTCTTTATGACTGGATAATCCATTGTATGGATATGCCACATTTTGTTCATCCATTCCTCAGCTATTTAGTGTCAGGGTTGTTTCCACCTGTTAGCTATTATGAATCATGTTGATATAAACATTTGTTTACAAGTTTTTGTGTGGACAACATTTTCATTTGGTTATATACCTATGCATGGAACTGCTGACTCATATAGTAACTCTATGTTATCACTTGAGGAATTGCCAGACTTTTCCAAAGCAGATGCACCATTTTATATTACTACTAGCAGTGTATGAGGGTTCCAGTTTCTCTAATTCAGGCTAACACTTGTACCTTACTTCATTATAGCCATTATAGTTGGTGTGAAGTGGTATCTCATGGTTTTTCAGGTAGACTGCCTATTTCCTCTTCATTTATTAGGTCTGGTGGGTTTTTATCTTGCTCCTTCACCTGCTGTGTGTTTTTCTGTCTTCTCATTTTGCTTATCTTACTGTGTTTGGGGTCTCCTTTTTGCAGGCTGCAGGTTCGTAGTTCCCATTGGTTTTGGTGTCTGTCCCCAGTGGCTAAGGTAGGTTCAGTGGGTTGTGGAGGGTGGAGGGGACTAGTGCTTGTGTTCTGGTGGATGAGGCTGGATCTTGTCTTTCTGGTGGGCAGGTCCACATCTGGTGGTGTGTTTTGGGGTGTCTGTGGCCTTATCATGATTTTAGGCAGCCTCTCTGCTAATGGGTGGGGTTGTGTTCCTGTCTTGCTAGTTGTTTGGCATAGGATGTCCAGCACTGTAGCTTGCTGATCGTTGAGTGAAGCTGGGTGCTAGTGTTGAGATGGAGATCTCTGGGAGATTTTCGCCATTTGATATTACGTGGAGCTGGGAGGTCTCTTTTGGACGGGGTGTCCTGAGTTGGCTCTCCCACCTCAGAGGCACAGCATTGCCTCCTGGCTGCAGCACCAAGAGCCTTTCATCCACACGGCTCAGAATAAAAGGGAGAAAAAGTAGAAAGAAACAATTAGTAGAAGTAGAAAGAAAAAAAGAAAGAAAGGAGGGAGGGAGGGAGGAAGGAAGGAAGGAGGGAAGGAAGGAAAAAAAGAAGATAAAGTAAAATAAAGCAAGATATAACAGAGTTATTAAAATAAAAAATAATTATTAATAGAAAAAAAATGGATGGATAGAACCCTAGGACAAATGGTGGAAGCAAAGCTATACTGACAAAATCTCACACAGAAGCATATACATACACACTCACAAAAAGAGGAAAAGGGGAAAAAATCATAAATCTGTCTAAAGGAGGGAACGAAGAAAGAATGAATATAAAGTAAAATAAAATAAAGTTATTAAAATAAAAAGTAATTATTAAGAAAAAAAAACACGGACGGATAGAACCCTCGGACAAATGGTGGAAGCAAAGCTATACAGACAAAATCTCACACAGAAGCATATACATACACACTCACAAAAAGAGGAAAAGGGGAAAAAATAATATATCTTGCTCTCACAGTCCACCTCCTCAATTTGGGATGATTCGTTGTCTATTCATGTATTCCACAGATGCAGGGTACATCAAGTTGATTGTGGAGCTTTAATCCGCTGCTTCTGAGGCTGCTGGGAGAGATTCCCCTTTCTCTTCTTTGTTCGCACAGCTCCAGGGTCTCAGCTTTGGATTTGGCCCCGCCTCTGCGTATAGGTCGCCTGAGGGCGTCTGTGTTTTGCTCAGACAGGACGGGGTTAAAGGAGCCGCTGACTCGGGGGCTCTGGCGCACTCAGGCCGGGGGGGAGGGAGGGGCACGGAGTGCGGGGCGGGCCTGCGGCGGCAGAGGCCGGCGTGACGTTGCACCAGCCTGAGGCGCGCCGTGCGTTCTCCCGGGGAAGTGGTCCCTGGATCCCGGGATAAGGCTGGATTCTAGGGGTTGATAGGATTGGTGAGGTTTGGTAAGCAAAGGCAAACCCTTTGAAGTCATACTGCATGGTATCCATTCCATGGATCCCACTCCAGAGGTTTAATGCCCGTGCTTTTGGCCGCGGCTCGCTCCCGTCTCTGGAGCTCCTTTAAGCAGCGCTCTTAATCCCCTCTCCTCGCGCAC
>NW_006785952.1:0-7117 GCF_000442215.2 Lipotes vexillifer
TGCCACAACTAGAGAAAGCCCTCGCACAGAAACGAAGACCCAACACAGCAAAAATAAATAAACTCCTACCCCCAACATCTTCTTTAAAAAAAAAAAAAAAGTCTCTAGAAATATCCCAGATTAAAGGAGGCTAAAGAGACATGATACCAAGGACTAATTCCTGTATTAAATGAGGAAAGATGCTAATAAGGACATAATTATATCAAGTGACAACATTGCAATACAGACAGTAAAGCAGATAAAGACAAGTATCGATATAAACTTATGAATGGGTGTGCTGTGGTTATGGACAGCTCAGCGAGAGGATGGAGAAGAGGCAGAAAGTGCAGAAGAGAAGGTAGATGGGGTAAAATATGAACAGTAAGTGAATCTGGCTAAAGGGTATACAGCTATTCGCTGTACTATTTTTATTTTGCAACTTTCTGTAAGCCTTAAGTTACATCCCCCCAAAAAGTAATTTTTGAAAAGCCAATTCAGCATGCTCTGGACCCTATCTCCTCCAACAATAGTTATCTCTCTGTCTCATTTGCCTTTCCCCTCTTCACTAGATCATTCTGCCAAGCTTAGAAACATCTTCTTCATGTTCCAAAAAAAGGCAAACAAAAGCAAAGCAAACAGCTCTTGATCCACAGCTACTGGACCCACTGAAAGACTCACATTGTCACTCTGCCACTTTCCCTTTATCTTCAAACCACTGCAGCCTGGCCTCTGCCCCCATGACGTGGTGACACTGCTCTTCCTAAAATCACCCGACACCCCCCGGGTTGCCAGCTCCACAGATCCTCTTCAGTTCTTTTGCTACTTAACCTTTCAACAGCATTGGACACTGTTGACCACACCTCTTCCCTGGAACAGTCACTTCTCTTGGCTTTTGATCAAATACTCTTGATTTTCCTCTGGCCCCTCTGCTCCTCCTAAGTCTCCTTTGCCATCTCTCTTCATCCCCTACCTGACTTTTAATGGTTATAGTTCCTACGGGTCTCCATCTACACTCTCCCTCAAGGGATCTCATCCACTCCCATGGCTTCAAAACCATCCAAAAACCATCTCATCCACTCCCATGGCTTCAAAACCATCTGTGGCCCAGATCTTTCCTCTGAATTCCATACTCATACAGCTCAATTGCCTTGACATCACTGACCAAAACCTCTCAAACTCAACATATTCAAAATTGAACTCTTGCACTCCCCAAACCCTAAATCTTCTCGCCGAGTCTTCCCATTTCAGGAAGTGCCACTTCCACTCACTCAGCTGCTCAAGTCAGAAAACCTAGATCATCCGCGGGATGTTGAAATTATCAGCAACATTTTTTCTTTATGCTTTTCAGTGGTTTAAAATTTTCCTACAATAAACATACACTTATGAATACATTAATTAACTAAAATTAAAAGAACCAAACCTCGTTCTTTTTGGGTAATCAGAAACAAAACAAAGGTTTGCTTAAACATAATGCTTTATAGCCTCATATTTGTTCTTAGTTGTAGTTTCATGAATGTCTAAATAAGAGTACTAAAAATTAACTTTCACATTACCGGAAGTGTTTGGATCTACTGAGGACATCACAGCATCAGCTTCTATCTAGAAAAGAAAAAAGCATAGGATATACAATTTCATCAAATGTTTTCACAGTACAAGTTCTTAATTCCTGGGGTGCGGGGAAGGAATGTATTTTATGAGAAACCAACTTTGTTGAATCCAGCAGACAAGTAACATCACAGGACAGCTATAATAGTCATTTTTCTCTTCTATTAATAAGATACCAGATGCTGATCTACTACAGACTCTGATGGCCCCCAAAATTTAATTGCATTGACCAAAACAGTTTATCATATAGAATCAACTTGACTGTCACATATACAGAATAACCTAATACAAGCAATTGTTACAATGGGCTCTATGGGTTTAAATTTTTTTTCCTGACTGTAATAGTAACATGATGTAGAAAACATGAAAAATATTTTTTAATTATGAAGAAAAACATCTAAAAAACCAGCCATCCAGTGAAAACCATTGTTAACATTTAGGCCTAGTACAGCTTTTTTTTCCCCCTCCATGCATTTTTAAACATATTTGAGAATACGCTACATATTAAGTTCGGGGACCTGCCTTCACTAAATAATAAAACATAAGCATTTTCCCAAATTGTTAAGAGAGCTTTATAAACATCATGGAATTAGAATCTTGGCAACATCTGATGTAGCTTCTCCACCTTGGAGAAGCTGGCACTTCCCTGGTTCTTCCCTGGTTCCTCCTGTCCCTCCCAGACAACCAGTTCCCAGTGCATCTTCTTCATGGAGTCCCCACCGACCCTTAATTGTGGGTACGCCCCCCATGTTCTCCCTTCAGGACACTGCCCTTCACACTCCACATACTCCTTTTGGGCAATGCCACCTCAGTCTCATGCTTTGAGCTACCACCTGTGAGGAATCCCAAATCTATCTCTAGCCCTCACCTCTCCACCCAACTTCAGATTCCTACATCTAAGGGAGGTGGCACAATCTGAGAGCAGATCTTTACCACCATCACTTCAACACCCAGCACAGCACTTAAAAAAGGAATGCACTTGGGGTGCTTCTAGCCTCCTCGAACTTAATATGCCCCAATCCGAACTCACTGCCTTTCCCCCAAACCTACTCCTTCTGAATTTTCTTATTTTCTTATCCCTTTAGTCCTGTTGTCACATCACTCTGATACGGCCACCACATGCAACCATGAATCACCAAGGCATAACTTCTCCCACCACCACAAAGAGCTCCCAGACACTTCATATCAGAGTCTACCTCCGCTGCTCTAAATGATGCCCAGATTCCTATTAAAGTTACCACAGAATTAGACCCTTCTCCTTGCCCTCCTCCCTTTCTGTTCTTAATCTCTTCTCTATCTTAGTATTTATCAGAGTATTATAAGTCTCTCTACACTAAACTGTGAACTATTTCAAAGTAGGGTCTATGTTTATTCACCTTTATATTTCTAGCAACTAGCAAGTGCTCCTTTTATTAAATGGGAACACAATAAATTTCATTCTGTAAACATTTTCATGAATGCAGAAGTGATTTATTATTTTAGTGCCTTACTGCTTCATGACCTGCATTCAGTAAATATTTCGTTTGCTGAAAAGCAATGTTTAAAAATAAAACCCCAAGTTGAAAGAGGTAAAATGGCACTAGTGGGCTCTACGTTTTTTAAGGATATACAGTTGTTTCAGTGTCACTTTTATACATACTTCTATGTATGTAAACATATCTTCACAGTTTACACTTTCATTTGTATCTGCTGGGCTGGATTAAGCTTTGTTGTGATTGTGACCAATATTCAGGCCACGTGAGCACATCTTATCACATCACCAATTAGTTGTAATAAATGTTCAATGTACACCCAAAAAAAAAAAAATCCCAAACCTCAACCTATTATAAGAGGAAAAATCTGTTAAATTTCACAGAGGTAATACATTAAGTGTCACTTAATAAAACTTCATGATTGTTACAAATGATTGTTAAGTGTATAGGTGATTTGCTATATCCGTATTTCATTGTTTAGCGATCTGCAGTAAACAAGCATTTCCTTTGATTAAAAAATAAAATCCAAAACCCCAACCAAAAGTAAAAATCGGTTAAATCTGATGGTGTGTATGTATGTATGTTACCACATCTCTGTACTTGTCATTAAATTCCTCACTTACATGTTCTAAAATTAAAATCAAGTAAGTAGATCCAAAGGTGATAAAGGTAGAATGAGACCAGATATCTTTCCAGCTGAACCTGGGTTAAATTCAATGCTTCGAAAGCTGAGTCCACTTAGCTGACCTGCTCTGGAATTCCAGCTGAAATGACTGCAGGTTAACAGGAGAGCTGCAATTTCTGGGAGCCAGCCCTGAAGCTCCATAATCAACCTCTCAGTAACTAAGCAACTCCTAGCAGTTGAACCTACCTGGGTGGTTCATGGGACATATTTATATCAACAGAATGTATTAACAATGAAGTTGTAATACATTTAAGCATAATGAAGAACAGAGAAGTGGGACATCATGTGGTCCCTGGCTTTACAGGGCCCGCAATCTGACAGACAGGTAGAGCCCACTCATAAGGAACAATTGGGCCAAAGCAGTTGCCCAGCCACTTTGTCTGGGAGGGATGACATTCCAGGCAGAGCCCTGAGTGCTCCCTCTGTTTGATGCCTGCAGCTGAATTTCTTAAACCGGGCCAAGATCTTGCCCCTGATTAATTCCAGTTCAGCAGCTTAACAAGAGGGATCCATCACTAGAATGGATGTAAAGGACAAGAGGAGCAGCACAAGGACAGGAGGCATAGGAAACCTGTCCTACTAAAAAGGGAGATTCACTGAAGTTCAGCTCAACTCTCCTTAATTAGTGCAACCTTTCCTGGAGAGCAATGCCCAACAAAATTTCAAATGTACCTAGCACTTGTATCTCTAGGAATTTATTCCACAGATATATCCACAAGCAGAGATATAGTTATAAGAGAATGCTCACGGCAGCAACAATATTTGTAGGAATGAAAAATAGAAACAATTGAAATGACCAAAACAAGGAAAGTAGCTAAAGAGAATACTAAGCAACTATTTTTTTAATGTGGTGTGTGTGCTTTTATGTTCTTCTACTGTGAAGTGAAAAAAGCAAGTTAAACTAAAATAGGCATACTATGCACCCACTTTTCAATACAATGCTAGGCGTGTTTGTCAATACATAGGAAATTTTGGGATGATACACAAGAAACTGTTAATAATGGTAACTCCTGAGGAGTGGGACCCTTTGGTAGGGAGGGAGGGGATTTTACACCCAACTTTATACTTTTCTGGACCATTTTAATTTTTTGACTATGTAAATGCATTATTTTCATAATTTAAATGGAGCAAAATTTTTTTTCAATTTAAGAAAAAAAAAAAATCCTGCATGTCACTTCCTCTGTGAATTCCTTCTGTTACCAACATCCCACTCCCAGGCTTCCCTCTTGGAACCTCACTAGCATCTCATAATACTCAATAATACTTAATACATCTCAATAATACTTAATATTATTAGCAGCCTGGTGACTTAATCTTGATGGATTCTAATTCATTCCTGAGTTGGATTCTTAAGACAAAAGTAAAATTCAGCACTGGACACATCTCTGAAATTGCTCAAAAGGCAGTGGTTTGCTTCATAAACATCCTAAGCTAGCCCTCTGCACTTTATTTAGAACCCATCCACTATTGTATTGTCAGCCCAGTCCCCAAATACAAAAGAAAGTTCTACCTTGGAAGGCTTGTATCCAAACAGCATTAGAACAGCAACTTTAAAGTCCTCTCTGCTTAGATAGCCTTTGTTTTCTTCATCGCATGCTTTAAATACCTAAAGAACAGCAAATATCTTTAGTTAATAAGACAGAAACCGTTTGTTCTATTATTACTAACTTATATTAAGTTTAGACCTCCCAAGGGCTGGGAAATGGAATTTCATTACCCTAATTTTAATCCTCAAGAAATCTTAATCTGCTGGGACTTCCCTGGAGAACCAGTGGTTAAGACTCCGAGCTTCCACTTCAGGGGGCACGGGTTCTACCCCTGGCTGGGGAACTAAGATCCTGAATGCTGCCCCCAGGGCCAAAAAGAAAAAGAAATCTTAATGTGCTAAAATTTACCCCCCCCAAAAGTGCAAACGACTTAATCGCTGGGTTAATTCCTTTAAACCATTCGGATAAATTCTACCGAAAATTCAATCTCAGAATTGGGAAGGTGAGGCAAAAGGGCTGGCTTTGAAAGGCGGGAGGAGAGATGGAGATTACAGCTTGTTATACACAGACTATGTCGCGGAGAAAAAAAGGAGTTGGAAGTAGAACATTGGACAGGGATCCAGAAGCCTTCCTAGTTTCGGTCATTAACCATGACACTTCGGAAGGACAGTCCAGCCCCTATCTGTGCAACAAAGCTGAGTGAGAGCCAGGCGGGGTGACGGAAGTGAAAGTCCCGGGTCAAGTTTAAGTCCGAGACAGCCCTCCGGACACTTACTTCCACCCACTTCTTGTGTTCCGACTGGCTGGCTTCCCACCTCCGCGGCCGGGCCCCGGCCTGGGAGAAAAACATCGCGACAGCCACACGAAAGCCAGAAGGCCTGAACTCGCGGCCTCTGCAGCCTACGCCCGGCTTGCAGCAACCACCCGCCAAGCTCCCCGCAGCTCGGGAAGCTGAACTTGGCCGGGTACCTCCAACGTCTTCTCCCATTGGACGGCCTGCGAGCCACTGGCGTTGACCCCGAAGCTCTATTGGCCAGAGACTTTGTTTAATAACGTTTCCTTGGAACAGCCTATGGCGGAGGAGCTTTCAGGCCCGCCCCCAGCCTTGGCTCCGCCCCTCTCGTCCCTTTAACTCCTGGCGCGCGGCTGTGGATCCCGCTCACCCGGGTGCTGTTTCAACGTGTCCTGCATGATTCTTTTCATTTTCTGCCCCCACACCTTGTAGTAAATTACTTTTGATAATTTTGATCAATGGCACTATGCTAAACATTATAGGAGACACAAAAAGAGTGTGAACAAAGCCTAAAAGGAACCAATCAAAACAAGACCGGGGCTCCCGTGCAGATCAGCAAGTCATTGGAATAGAGCCCTCCAGGGTAGCTACTGTGTCTGTTCCGTCCTCCCTATAAGCCTAGCACTGAGCACGGTACCTGGCACAAAACAGACTTTCAATAAACGAACCAAGTGAGCCCTTAGGACCTTTACCCCAAGTTATTTCATTCAGTCCTCTAGGAGAGGTGCCTGGTGTGAAGGAAACAGAATAATATCAACAGCACTGAGCCCAAATTCCACAGCAAACATCCTTATTAAAGGCAAGGAATATGTGGAGGGTTCCGCTTTGCAAAGGAGTTTATCTCAGACCTCTTTCAGTAAAATTAAAAAGGCAACACACATAGACACACACACACAGGCACACGCGCCTCTTTCAACGAAGAAACGGGCATTCGAGGTTGAGTCTAAGGGAGCTCGTTTAACCTTTTATTTTACAGCAGGTTTTACAGTCCGCTCCCCCAGGAGAACCCACTCCTCCCGGGACACCGGTCTCAGCCCTCAGCTTCCTCGAACCTCTCAGGTGATCCTGTCTCTGCCTTTAAAATAACCACCCCCTC
>NW_006785953.1:0-287 GCF_000442215.2 Lipotes vexillifer
TTTTGACAAAATTCAATACCCATTTATGATAAAAACTCTCCAGAAAATGGGCATAGAGGGAACATACCTCAACATAATAAAGACCATATATGACAAACCCACAGTAAGGATCATACTCAATAGTGAAAAACAGAAAGCATTTCCACTAAGACCAGGAACAAGACAAGAATATCCACTCTCCCCACTCTTATTCAACATAATTTTGGAAGTCCTAGCCCCAACACAGAAGAAAAAGAAATAAAAGGAATACAAATTGGAAAAGAAGAAGTCAAACTGTCACTGTTTGC
>NW_006785954.1:0-221 GCF_000442215.2 Lipotes vexillifer
AAGAAGTGGATTTATTTAGAGAGAAACACACTCCATAGACAGAGTGTGGGCCATCTCAGAAGGCAAGAGTGGCCCCAGGGTATGGGGTTGTTAGTTTTTATAGGGGTGGGTGATTTCATAGGCTAATGAGTGGGAGGAGTATTCCAGCTATTTCAAGGAGGGGCGGGGATTTCCAGGAATTGGGCCACCGCCCACTTTTTTTTTTTTTTTTTTTTTTTCGG
>NW_006785955.1:0-720 GCF_000442215.2 Lipotes vexillifer
CCGTGTGAGAGACCAGGGCAAGGAGAGCTGAAGAATACAAAGAAGAAAAAGGGGGAAGGGGGAGGGGGGAGGGGAAGGGGAGGGGAGGGGGAGGGGGGAGCACGGCAGCGAGGGGAAAACCACAGCAGGAACAGCAAAAGGAAATTCTTAACTCGGAATTCTCAATTCTGAATTCTCGGCGTACTCGTGACTGCTGAGGCCGCCCTGCTCTCAACCTTCCGTGGAATCGCAGGGACGTCGGAGAAAAGTGCTTCCCGTTCCCCGGTCCTCGTGCCCTCGTGTCGTCGTGTCTCTCCCGGTGTCCCCAGGCCTCCAGTGCCCCGTTCGCGGCCGTGAAATGCGCCCCGGAAGGATCGGGTTCGTCATAGTGTCCCCACCGCCCTGGTGCTCCCGATCCCGATCCCGATCCCGATCCCGATCCCGATCTCGACCCCGATGCGGCCAGCTCACTCGACTGCCGGTAGTCGGACGCCACCTGCCTGTCGGTCGCTTTTTATACGGTCCAAAGAGGTCGACCAGATGGCTGGGCCGGCCTGGGTGGGCGGGGCCCATTCCCGAACGACGGAGGTATTCGAGTTGGAGGAGGGCAGGGGATTCTAGGTCGTGGGTGGGCCGGAGGCCATGGGGGCGGGGGTTGGTAGCCACTCTAGTCTTTTATTTTCTTTTTTTTTTTTTTTTAATTAACGCTTTAAAATGGACGGATTGATTGATCCATTCATT
>NW_006785956.1:0-679 GCF_000442215.2 Lipotes vexillifer
AATGTTTTCTTAGGTCAGTCTCCCAAGGCAATAGAAATAAAAGCAAAAATAAACAAATGGGACATAATCAGACTTACAAGCTCTTGCAAAGCAAAGGAAACAGTAAACAAAATGAAAAGAAAACATACGGACTGGGAGAAAATATTTGCAAATTACGCAAATGATAAGGGCTTAGTTTCCAAAATATACAAGCAGCTCATACAATTCAACAATGGCAAAAAACAACAACCCAATTGAAAAATGGATATAATACTTAAATAGTCATTTCTCCAAAGAAGACATACAAATGGCCTCAGGCCTATGAAAAGATGTTTCACATCACTAATTATTAGAGGAATGCAAATCAAAACTACAAGAAGATATCACCTCATGCCAGTCAGAATGACCATGGTTAAAAAGTCTACAAATAGCAAATGCTGGAGAGAGAATGGAGTAAAGGGAACACTCTTACACTGTTGGTGGGAAGGTAAGTTGGTGCAGCCACTATGGAAAACAGTATGGAAGTTCCTCAAAAAAATAAAAATAGAGTTGCCATATTATCCAGAAATCCCACTCCTGGTCATTGGGAAAAATATATATATAATTCAAAAAGATGCATGCACCCCTATGTTCATTACAGCACTATTCACAACAGCCAAGACATGGAAACAACCTAAATGTCCATTGACAGATGAATGGA
>NW_006785957.1:0-2615 GCF_000442215.2 Lipotes vexillifer
TTTTATTAACAAAATCATTATACTATTATTTTAGCCATTCTCACTTTCTTGCTATGTGAACTCGTTAAATTCAGGGCCATGCATTATGAATTGTCATGTCCACTCTCATCCTTAATTCTTACCACAGTCCCTGGCACCTAGTAGGTTTTCAAATCATATTCATCAGATGATTGAAGACTTCTGAGAGGAGGTGGCTTTTAGGCTGGGCTTTGGAGGATGGGTGAGATTTGGGGAGCAGAGGAGGCAGCGGAAAGGCCTATTAAGAAGAGGTACCACCCAGGGCGTGTGCTTCTTGACATGGTCATCATTCACGTGAGAAGTTTATTTCACCACACAAAAGGTAACTAAGGTGAAGCTGAAATAAGCTTCTAACCAAGGGCTGTCGCATGCGGAGTGTGCTGAGCTGCGTGAGGGGTCCGGGAGTGAGGACTGCGGGAGTGTTGGGGAGAAGATGGCGCTCTTAGCCTTGGCTGTTCCCATGATGATGTTCTCAGCATGAAGAGCACTGGCAGGAGGTGGCACTGACGCAGGGGAGACAGGCAGGGGCAGCCAGGGTGCACTGAGTGGGGTGGTGGCCTGGGCCACAGCTGGGAGAATGGGTAGATGACCAAACCAGACAGCCTCTTGATGTCTTTCCCAGCTCTGCTTCCTATGCCCTGTATGATCGCTTCCTCCCCATCCAGGTGATGGTGTGGATCCACGGAGGAGGTCTGATGTTGGGCGGGGCATCAACCTATGATGGGCTGGCCCTCTCTGCCCATGAAAACGTGGTGGTGGTGACCGTTCAGTACCGCCTGGGCATCTGGGGATTCTTCAGGTAAGACACTGGACTCTCCTCACGGCACATTGACCCTCAGTGTGGGAGTGCTAGGACCCCACTCTGGTCATGCAAGCGCTCAAAGGGATCTTTGCTAGGTTCCCTACTAAGACATGCAAGTCCCCTCATAATTGGGCTCTACCTACCTTCTCCTTCCCCAGCCACCCTGGTCCACTTACTTGCATGTAAAATGCCTGATCTGCCAGACAGACTCCTATTATTCCTGCAAAGCCCAACCCACATGTTACCTCGTCTGAAATGCTCATCTCTTTTTCACCTGTGCTGCCCAGCATGTTGCATACCTGTAAGGTGACGGTTAACATGCAGCGCAGCAGTTAGAGGCTTATACATCTTACCTCATGGGGAAGTAAGGAAGGAGCAGACTCACGTGGGAGCTCCGTAAAGTCTTGTAGGTGGAGGAACGGGTGGCTGGAACTTGGAGGCTGTAACGAGCACCTGGCTCCAGTGGACACGTCTACGGGGAGGAGCGTAGGGCCCACTCACCCCATTTCCTTCGTGGCGTTTGGCACATGCGTGAGCGAAGGCTCGAGTCTCCTCCATGGAGCGTCCGTGGGGACGGAACCGGACATCCTGCAGGCACAGTTACTGAATGCACCAGCCCCAGGACCTCCTACCCTCAGATGGCTGGTGGGTGGGCTTGGGGAGGGGTGGTCATCTCACTGGAAAGATCTATGGGCTGGAGGAGGGCTGTCCCAGGCGAGTCATGTCCCAGGATGTGTCGCCTTCACTGAGACTCCTCATGTCCTTCCCCCACGGCCCACGGCTGCTCCCAGTTACAGTATATCTGCGTACACTCCCCCCCCCCAGGCTCTCCTCTACCACGTCAGTCAGGGTTTCACCCCGGCCAGACACCACACTGCTCTGGTCCAGGTCACCAGCGGCCCAGCCTTGGCAGCAACCGCACGTCACCCCTCAAACCTTTTTGAAAAATTTCCTTCTCTTGGCTCCTGGCCACCTCCTCCCTCATGGCAGCTCCTTCTGGGCCCCTCCCCGTCTCAGCCTCTGTGTGCATCTTCTCTGTCCCGCTGGTTCCCTGAGTGACCTCAGGGGGCACTTCCAAGCTCCCTATTTTTAGCCCATTTCTCCTTTGAAACCCACAGGTACATCATTAACTACCTCCTGCCATCCCCACGGGACACCTGAGGGCACCTCCTCCCTTCCTCGAACAAACTTAACCCTTGACTCCCGATGCCCCTCCCCGCAGACCCTCCTCCTTTCTCCACAGGGCCTCCTGCTCAGCTGCAGGCAGCTCCACCCTTCCAGTTACTCAGGACAAAAGCCTGGGGGCACTTGGATTCTTTTCTTTTTCTCACACCCCACATCCAGTCACCAGCAAATCCTCTTGGCTCCACTTTTACAATATATTCAGAATCCAGCCACTTCTCACCTCCCTTGTAGTCACCCTGTTCAAAGCACTCTGTGTCTCTCCCCTGGATTGTTGTAATAACACCTACTTTTATAACCCTGCTATTTTACACCATGTCCGATCCACACAGTAGCCAAAGTGATCATTTAAGACATAAATGGAATCATGTCATCCCTGCAATGGCTTCCTAACTTACGATGACATTGACATCTTTACCAAGGCCCTCAGGGCCCTCTGTAGCTGTATGTCCTAGACCCACACTTTTGTTCACTGGACCCTGGGGCCTTTGCATGTGCTGTTTCTTCTTCCTGGAATTCCCTTTGGAATTGTAGAATAGTAGATGCTCAATAAATAAATGTGGAATGGATGTGTAGAGCGCTACAGCAGAACAATGCTACAGATGGGAGGCAG
>NW_006785958.1:0-2524 GCF_000442215.2 Lipotes vexillifer
AGCCATGGCCACTGAGCCTGCGCATCTGGAGCCTGTGCTCTGCAACGGGAGAGGCCACAACAGCGAGAGGCCCATGTACAGCAAAAAAAAAAGAAAAAAAAAGAAGGAAGTAGAACAATATAGTCCCTGACACATAGTAGGGACTCAAATAGTAATAATAATTATTTATATTGTAATTCTTTCATATGTCTACATACTAGTAATAATTACAGCAAATCCTCACACAGCACTTTAGTGAGGTAGTGCCACGGGTTAAATTGTGTCCCTCCCAAAATTCAAAAGTTAAAATTCTAAGCCCCAGTAACTAAAATGTGACTTTATTTGGAAATAGGTCACTGCAGATGTATTAGTTAAGATGAGGTTATATTGGAGTAGGATGGGCCCCTACTCCAATCATAAAAAAAGAAATAGAGCATTGGAGTAAAAAGACATAAGCCTCACTCCTCCCTTGTTCACTTGCTGGAGAAGAGAATGATGAGAGCTAGCTAGCTAGCATTTATTGAGAGTAACCATTTGTCAGCAATGCCTCTTTATTTTATTCATCAATTCATTAATTTGGAAAATACTTAATGAACGACTACTATGTGTCAGCATGCTATTCTGGATGTTGTGACTAAATTGAATCAACCAGACAAATTCCTGCTCTCATGGTCTTATATTCTTGTTTATTCTCCACAAAACTCTGTAAGTTGTACATTATCATCTACGTTTCACTAATAAGCAGGCTTGAGGCATAATGATGTATCACAACAAATGACTGATTCTTGGAAACTTCTTCCATAATCAGAAACACCAGGCTGCAGTTGATGCAAGGGGGATTTAAAAACAACACATATCCAGTCCAAGAGGCCTCTTTGTCCTGTGGGTCTGAGACTTCTGCCTCACCTAGAGACACATGGCCATGGTGCATTGCAGTGGTATCCTACCACAAGAAGTGGTCTGGCCTGAGAAATATCCTTTCTCCCACAACTCAGAGACTTCCTTCCTCTAATCTAGATGCACCAGTGACCTAGCCCAATTCCTTACACCCCTTAGGCAGCACCAGCAGAGAGTAGTGAGAGCCATAGCAGCACCAGATAAACCACACAGACCAAAATCACAACCACAAAGACCCTGAAAATTAAAGTGTTGTTAGAACCAGACTCACAAAAGTAGGCAAGGTAGGCAAGGACCTGTGTGATAAACCTAAACAGGTAACTGCCTGCTAAAATAAAAGATTTAACTGGAACCCTGAGTTTCCTAATATAATTGACAAAAAAGTCCAAAATATGAAAGAAAAATCTCCTGTCGTAACAAGAATCAGGGAGCTACAACATGAGTAAGGAAAAGTAATCAACTGACACCAACACTTAGATGAAACAGATGTTGGAATGATCTGACAAGGATTTTAAGGCAGGCATCATAAAATGTTTCAACAAGCAATCACAAATTATCTTGAAACAAAAGTAGAAATAAAAAATCTTGAAAAAGAAATAGGAATTATAAAAATATGTAATTTTAGATAGAAATTATAAAAATAAAATATAAATCTCACTGTATGAACTCAATAGTAGGGAGGATATGACAGATAATAGAATCACTGAACTTGAGGACCCAAAAATAGAATGTATGCTATCATGGACCTGTGGGATAACAATGAAAGATCAAGCAATTATATTATCAGAGTCTCATGAAAAGAAAAGGAAAATATGTGTCTGAAAATATTTTCAAAGAAATAAATGTTGAATACTTCACAAATTTGGCAAAAGGTCTACAGATTCAAGAGGATGAGAAATTCCCAAATAGAAGAAATTCAAAGAAATGAACACCAATACACATTGTAATGAAAGTTCTAAAAACTAAAGACAAAGAAAATATCTTGGAAGTAGCTACAAAATAAATGACATTAACTAAAGACCATACCAATAGGAATGACAGCAGGTTTCTATCTGAAGCCATGGAGGCCAGAATGAAGTGGTCACTGTTTTTCAAGTGCTGAAAGAAAAGAACTGTCACAAGTTCAAATTCTATATCCATTGAAACCATCCTTCAGGAATTAACATGAAATAAAGACATTTTAAGGCAAAGGAAAACTAAAAGAATTTGTTGTTAGTAGATGTACCCTTAAAGAATGGCTAAAAGGAGTTCTTCAAACAGAAAGAAAATTTCAAACAGAAAGGAAATGATAAAATGATAGAAGAATGAATTTTGGAGCATCAGGAAGGAAAAAAAGAACATTGGAAGAAAATATGGCTATATACAATAAACTGTATTCTCATGAGTTTTATATATAGTTTAATGATTAAAAGAAAAATGATAGGGCTGCCCTGGTGGCGCAGTGGTTGAGAGTCCGCCTGCCGATGCAGGGGACATGGGCTCGTGCCCTGGTCTGGGAAGATCCCACATGCCGCGGAGCGGCTGGGTCCATGAGTCATGGCTACTGAGCCTGTGCGTCCGGAGCCTGTGCTTCTTAACGGGAGAGGCCACAACAGTGGGAGGTCCGCGTAGCACAAAAAAAAAAAAAAAAAAAAAAAAAAAAAAAAAT
>NW_006785959.1:0-292 GCF_000442215.2 Lipotes vexillifer
TGAGTCCTCTCCCTCTTTTTCTTGATGAGTCTGGCTAATGGTTTATCCATTTTGTTTATCTTCGCAAAGAACCAGATTTTAGTTTTATTGATCTTTGCTATTGTTTTCTTTGTTTCTATTTCATTACCTCTGCTCTGATCTTTATGATTGCTTTCCTTCTACTAAATTTGGGTTTTGTTTGTTCTTCTTTCTCTAGTCCCTTTATGTGTAAGGTTAGATTGTTTATTTCAGATTTTTCTTGTTTCTTGAGGTAGGCTTCTATTGCTATAAACTTCCCTCTTAGAACTGCTTT
>NW_006785960.1:0-414 GCF_000442215.2 Lipotes vexillifer
TTTATTGGAGTAGAGTTGCTTTACACTGCTGTGTCAGTTTCTGCTGTACAGCAAAGTGAATCATCCATACATAAATATATATCCCCTCTTTTCTGGATTCCCTTCCCATTTAGGTCACCACAGAGCACCGAGTTCCCTGTGCTATACAGTAGGTTCTCATTAGTTACCTATTTTATACATGTGATGCCAAATTTTTAAAATATTTATTTATTTATTTTTGGCTGCGTTGGGTCTTTGTTGCTGCATGCAGGCTTTCTTTAGCTGCGGCGAGCGGGGGCTACTCTTTGTTGCGGTGCGCAGGCTTCTCATCATGGTGGCTTCTCTTGCTGCGGAGCACAGGCTCTAAGCACTCGGGCTTCAGTAGTTGTGGCTCGCGGGCTCTAGAGCGCAGGCTCAGTAGTTGTGGCACACGGG
>NW_006785961.1:0-2266 GCF_000442215.2 Lipotes vexillifer
AACTGTTGACTTAGAGCAGTAGTTATTACTTTTTAATTTTCTGTCACCTAAAGATGATTACCCGTTGCTGTTAGTAGTGGTTGTGGCTCAGTTGCAGCTGGGGGTTTTGTCTGGGGTGAAGGCTGGCATGTGCAGTTTGAAAAGATTCTTTGTGGATGGTTAGACTCCTTCCCATCTTCTGTCTGTCTTCTACCAAAACTGAGAGACCTGCGGGTCAAAGGCCCAGAGAAGCAGATAAATTATTAAAGCTTTTTCCCCGGCATTTGTACTCACTGCAAATTGAAGTTCATGTGTGTAATCTATCATAGTAATTTTAATAGGCCCTACAAGGAACATATACCAGCCAGTAGTTGCATGGATCGGCAGGCGACTCTTTTTTTTTTAATTTTAATTTTTAAAATTTTATTCTTTTATTGTTTGTTTTTAATAGATTTGTTTCATTTATTTATTTATTTATTTATTTTTGGCTGCAGTGGATCTTCCGTTGCTGTGCGCGGGCTTTGTCTAGATGCCGCGAGCGGGGGCCACTCTTCATGGCGGTGCGAGGGCTTCTCATTGTGGTGGCTTCTCTTGTTGCGGAGCACAAGCTTTCTCTAGATGCCACGAGCGGGGGCCACTCTTCATGGCAGTGCGAGGGCTTCTCATTGTGGTGGCTTCTCTTGTTGCGGAGCACACACTCTAGGCGTGCAGGCTTCAGTAGTTGCGGCACATGGGCTTAGTTGCTCTGCGGCACGTGGGATCTTCGTGGACCAGGGCTCAAACCCATGTCCCCTGCATTGGCAGGCGGATTCTTAACCACTGCACCACCAGGGAAGCCCTAGCATGCCACTCTTAATTGGTTGTGATCTGGCATAATTCTACTGTCTCGGCTCTTGCCTCAGTATGATAAATGATTCCCTAATTCCCTGGAAGTTGTAGCTTTTGGTGGAAGTAAATAATAAAGAATTTGGTCAGCAATCAGTTTTATTGCCATGAGTATCTTAGCATGTACTTTAAGAAATACAGGTGATTATCTGGGCCAGAAACAAACCAGCAGTTTTTGATGCCAAAAAATGCAATTTGGAGATAGGAGGCTAGTGAGTTTTCAGTTGAAGAAAACCTTTGACTGCTATTGTGGATATTGGCTGAGTTTTAACCTTTGTTTCTTAATCAAAATCAGAAAGACCTCATAGTAAGTCATATTTGGGAAAATATCACTTTGGAATTCATGGTGTGGAATAATGCAAATGCCTTTCACTTTACCTATTAAATTACATTTGCTTAGGTACAGCTCACTCTGTTTACTGCCATAGTGAAGCTGTTTCTCAAGAAACCATCAGAAACGCAGGAGCTGGTACAGCAGGTCTTGAGTTTGGCAACACAGGTAAGAAGTCTGAAAAAAGCATGGAGTTGATTTGTCTTGTTTTAAATTCTAGGAAATTGTGAAACTTCTTCCAAGAAGGTTCATTTGCAGAGATTTTAAACGGAAGGAGTGCAGTCTTTAGATTCTGTTAAACAAATAAAAACAGTGCCTCTTTTACATATTCTGCTGAATTAGAACTGGTTGTATGGCTTCTAAATGAATTGACTGACTCCAGTTTTAATGATAATTCATGAAAATTGAACTTAGACTCTTTAGTGTTACTGAAGGACATGACTTTGTGAAAATGACATTGAGTCTCACAGTATCTCCTTCTGGGGGACTTAATTTCAGCTTTCAAATGAAAGTACCCTGTAGAGATGGTAAATGCTTTGACAAATATCTCATGTGCTGTTCTACCTTCTAGATAAGTTGCCTTTCTCTTTAAGTAATTTTAAAGTGCTAATGCTGCTTCCTTAATTATTTAGTATTTTTGGTCCTTTTAGGGAGGGTTCTGATTTCAGGAATGTGGCAACCAGCTGGATACACAGAAATCAAAGTAATTACTTTTTCTGATGTAACTAGTATAATGATCAGTCCATCATGATCCAGTAATGCTTTTAATTGAATTTGAGAACAGGCTGGCTTTAGCAGGCTGTCAAGAGTTATGATGTGTGTTTACACATGGAATCTGATTCAGATATTCAATTTACCATTTTCCTCTTTCATCTCTTTATAGTTGTATATTAACAGCATTTGAACTCTTTTATAGTTCTTTAACCTAGTTCTGAGCTGTCATCTTTCCTTTTTTTTGGCTTTGGGGAGCTTTATTTCATATCAATAATGAACACAATTGGAGGACTTAATATGGTAAATCCTGTAATTAATTAGTACGGTTGGGGTGTGCACTTAGTGCACTTCTTGAAA
>NW_006785962.1:0-3864 GCF_000442215.2 Lipotes vexillifer
GAGTGTCTGACATTTGTTTAGGGCTTGTAAATTCCAAACCAATTTGCTGGTGTTCCTGAATGTAAAGAGGGTTCAGGATGGGATCTGATGCTATGTAGCTCCTTTGTTAAGCTTGTGCTGCATCTTAACACCTCAATGGAGTTTAGAGAAACACTTTAAAGAAAGCTTTGTCTTACAGATCGCTCCCCAAAACTTCACATCAAAAACAACCAGGGAAGATCAGAAGGAGTTTGCCAAAAGCCATAGAGAAAAGGATGAAGATCCTGGAGGGGGTTAGAAAAATGGAAAAGAAAGAGAAACTTCCTAATCACCTTTGGAAAATTTGAAAGGAGGAATAAAACTCTATTTGAAGGAGGGCATGAGAAATTAGTTAAACGTGGTAACACAAAGCAAATGTTTGTATATCCTTTCAAAGAATACTAGAATACCCATTTTATTCTGCTAAAGTCAACACCCCCTACTTCCCCCATTCATTATCCACTTGGGAATAAAAAATTGTTTAAGACTCTCCCCAGAAAACTAAACTATTTTTTTCTAATAAGTAATAGGGGCTATCCTAGAACAGAATCTAAGTGACAATAGATGTTTTCTTTTAAAATTACTATCCAAATGAAATTCTAGAATGTATATGTAATTAGAATGTCAGGATCACAAAACAGCCTGCCTCACTTGGGCCATTCTTATGCTGCCCAGCATGTTTAAATCAGGAATAACATTTGGCACACCAGACTGGGAACCAAGGGTATGTGTTTGGGTCCCCACTCCTCAGCTCACTAGCACAAAGCCACTTACTTACCTATACTGAGCCTCATGTTCCTTATCTGCAACATGGGGATAAGACACATTCTGCATAATTTGAAAGGGTAAGTGAGAGGTTAAATAGGAAATAATATAAATGAACTGCATAAAATATCAATATAAAAGGAAGTGCATGTATAATGAATGTTGCTACTACTGACAATGACAATGCTGTTCCCATATGTTAGTGTGAAGGGAATGAAAATCATGGCTTAACTGTTTGCTTTAAAATGCTTTGGTGTAACAGTATATCAATGGTGGTGATAGATGTGTTGAATATATATATATATGTAAAATAGCCACAGATGACAAAGTAATTAATGGAGAAATGGACTTATGACATATGTGGTTTAAAAAATGTACTTGTTTTATATTTGAAAGTAATAGCTAAGGGTAGGAACAATGACTATGATTCCTCCAACCAAAACAATCTCCAAAGATGCAAAATATGATTAAATGCACTGCTTTCTCCTCTAACAGGGAAAACCAGGACAAAAGAAAAGTATCGTGTGGTTTACACAGATCATCAAAGGTTGGAGCTGGAGAAGGAATTCCACTGCAATAGATATATCACCATTCGGAGAAAATCAGAGCTGGCAGTCAACTTGGGCCTTTCTGAGAGACAGGTACACCAGAAGTACCTCTAACACATTTCATATAAGCATTTCAATAAGCTAAGGTTTTAGGGAAGTCTGTAACTAAGAGTGGAAGCAAAACAGAAGACCAAGCCATTCTCAATGCTCTCCTAAAGCCCACATTTATCCTACTGGACCACCTAGTTTAGTACCGTTGGTTGATGGGTTTATTAATGATTGAATGTGGTGGGCACTGTGTAGGTGTGAAAGCAAGGGTGGGGACGCAGGGGGAGGAGAAGGATTAAAACTCCCATACAATTGATCAGTCAGGGCAAAACCTTGATATGGTTCCCCAAGTAGTCATAATCAATATGTGAAGTGGAAATCTGTCAATCATGGCAATTATCTGGTTCATATCAGTCAAACTGTAACAGTAAATGAACACCAATACTGCTACCTGAAGCAAGTTTTTCTATTACTCAGGGTAGGAATTTAATTTTCTGTGGTCTATGTAATCCTATGATTCCTGCCTCAAATTTAGCTTACTGTGGGTACTCAGTAAAGATTAAATCATGGCAAGGATCAGTGGTTTCCACTCACCCAGATTTTGACATTACATAACTACCTGATTTGTTTTTTACTTAGGTCTAGGAGTAAACCTGGAAATCATAAGATTCTAGAACTGTAAAGTCCATTAATGTATTGCTGTATCCCAAGAAGCCTGCATTTCAACCATTTATGAAGGCACATTGGTATCACAGCAAGAGATATAGTATTTCATCACCCTTGTTCACCCAGTTCTGTTCTAACAACCTAACTTCTTTTAATGATAGATCATAATCACCTTTGCTATTTAAATCCCTCCCTTTTTATCACCATGGCTCAGCATCTGCCATTCTATCATTATTTATTTCTACCTGCACAACAGAGATGGTGGGTGAGGTATAATATAAAGAGCACTGCATTCAGAGTCTGAGGCCCTGGACTTGATTTCAGTTTCATCTCATGCAAGATACTTTCCCTCTGAGTCTCAGCCTTTTTTAAACCTGTTGTTAAATGGGCATACTTCACAAGATCATTGTGAGGCTCAATTAAGCAATGCATGTGAAAGGACTTTGTAAATACTAGAATCCCTGAACAATATCAGCAATGACTGAAAAGTGCATTCAGTATGTTGCCCCATTAAATCCAAAGCATTTTGTGTTTCAGGTGAAAATCTGGTTTCAGAATCGCAGAGCCAAGGAGAGAAAGATGATCAAAAAGAAAATATCCCAGTTTGAGAACAGTAGAGGCTCAGTGCAAAGTGACTCTGGCTCCATCAGCCCTGGGGAACTACCTAATACTTTTTTCACCACCCCATCTGCTGTCCGTGGATTTCAGCCTATTGAGATACCTCAGGTCATAGTCTCTGAATGAAAGAAAGGCAAAGAGAAGTGGAAAGTGCCTTTCCTTTAGCATTGTCTTTTTGGTCTCTAAGATATCAGCAGGGGAGTTGCAACATTATGTAATTCCTTGTAAGGCAGTATTCAGAACAAGTGGATGTGCCATGGGTTGAAGATAATTCAAGGGTCACTTACTGTTAGGAACTATCCCCAGAAAACTGTTGTGTGCTATGCTATGTCAGTCACTCAGGGAGCTTGGTGATCAGCTGTATAATTAAAAGCTACAATTGCGAGCCCTTGAACTATATTCACAACTTCAGAAATTTGCTTGTGAACAGGCTGTAAAAAACAGTTCTGCCAGGATGCATGTTTGTATATGTATACTTGTGTTTGTCATTTGATGCTTGGGTGTGTCTTTTGATGCTATCTTTTGGGGGTGGGGAAAAGGTTAAGCAGAAATTTATCTATCTCTAGCTAAACTTTCATATGTTTAATTCAAAAGCTAACAGCGTTTTCATAACAAGACAAATATTTTTAAAAACATCAGGAGGTGATTCTGAATCCATAGTCACTTGTTAATAAAAATAATAAATTTTTTAAAAGTTTTCGTCCCTTGGTGATACTCGTCTGGCATCAATTATCTCAGAACTTCCAAACTGCAGTGTCAGTTTCAAATCTTGCCAAAACAATGACATCAGACTAGAATAATACAGGCCAGCTTGGTTGAATCATTAGAAAGGGCAGATTTCCAACACACAGAATAAACCCTTCCCCTCTTCTGTCTCTCCACTCCATTTACTGTTAGAGTGTGAAACAGAAGTCAGATTGAATATGAACACAAGGACAGTGTATGTTCTATAGCTTCTCTCATTGCCATCATCTTCAATCTGTTCAATTTTACCTACATTATATCATGTCAGTGCAGTGCGGCCCAAGAAACTGCAGTTTACAGGTTACAAACACACAACTTAGGCTGCAGTGAATGGAGTTGCCTGGAGTTTGTGGTGTTGGTCCAGTTCACTGTTTGCATATCAAAGTGGCCAGAGGATGAACTCTGAATCATTTAAAATTAACACGGTTTAAAAGAAATTTTGATTAAAGTAGGGAAA
>NW_006785962.1:3919-19150 GCF_000442215.2 Lipotes vexillifer
TAGGGAAAGGATCAGAGCACAACTTTCCTTTCCTTTTCAAAACACATCTTTGAAGTTCTTAAGAAAATAGAATCTTGAGCATAACTACCTGTTCTTGGGTTGGGGGTAAGAAATTTGTCCTCCCTCTCCTTATGAAAATCTCAGAAAGGGGGTGTCTATTCCATTCCACTGCTTCCAATAAATATGGGGTGGACTACATGTTAACTGGTCAATAGGCCATCTGGATTGCTGAACATAGAAAATCAGCAATAAATGAGTCCTTCCAAACTAGTAAAGGGAAAGTGGGAATTATAAGGATGAGGAAGCTAAGTTCTGAGTGTACTTGTCTATGTACACTCAAAGTACACTCAGAAGTTAGCTTCTCATCCATAATATCCCCCCAAAAATGTATACCTTTGGCTATAGCAGTTGGATTTCCCTGGGGGTTGTTCTTTCCTGCTGTAAACTTTTTGTTCCACAGAGAAGAAACATTTCTCTATTTTTATAGATTCTAATTCTCTAGAACCTGCTAGCAGAACCACAATATAGAGCTTTTGTTCTTAGCCTCATATTGCAGCTACGTCCTCTAAGAAGACATGTTGATTCTTTCTCTAAGACCTGAGAAAAATATATACCCATGCTTGTATGGTTTTATTATGATGGTGTGTGCTGGAGGTATATATAGAAAAAGTTAAACTCAAAAATTGCATTCAAAATAGGTTTCAATAAATAATTTTTTTTTTTCTGGTTGGGGGAAGAGTCAGGAATGAAAACATGCCAAATGACTGACAGTGTTCAGCTAGAGTAGTAGGATGATGCAGATTTTCTTCTTTTTGTTACTTTTCAAATGTATGCTATTTTATAATAGAAGTTTCCTTAAGAAACATGCTTTCACCTCAAATCTTTCTTCAGTTTATCTTCAAGTAATTTGCAACTTTAGATCCTACTTGCAACTTATAGAAGTGTTTCAATCTCCTAGTTCCTTACTTAAGGCCTTTGATCTAGTCTTAGAATTGTTTGTGTACAGCTGCAAAGATAAGTCTTTGGGAGGGTCTGACTTCTTTTCAAAGGAGGAATGAAGCAAAGCCCAAGGAATGTCTTCTACTCTTGGCTCAGATGCAGAGAATCTAACTGTTTTCCTGGGTTGGAACACTTTAACATTACCAAACCAAGTCAAGAAGGGCAAGAGGAGATTGCAAGGTAGTTGGGTGGTGGGAGGGAGGGATATATTATAACAGGGTATGAGGAATATTGGTGTGGGGGGTGGTAGACATGTTTATTATCTTAATTATGGTGATGGTTTCATGAGTATATATATATGTCAAAAAATCAACTTTTATACTTCAAATATATGCAGTTTCTCATATGTCAGCTATGCCTTAAGAAAGCTGCAAACAAGTACAACAGAGTGGTTGCAACTGTAATAACAATACAGAAGGGAGGAACTCACTAGAGGAGTTAGTCTATGGAGATAGTCACCTTAGATAACTTAGATTCAGCCCGCAGGTGGGGATCACTTTCTTGTATACTCACGTCTGAGTGTGCTATTGAGGAGGGACACCAATAATTGATAGTCAGTGAGTCTCTCATAAAAAGAGGATGGGTTTGGAGGGTAGGGAGAGGTCAAGATATGTGGACATTGAATCTTGAAGTATGAGTGTCAACTCAAGGCAAATAAGTCCCATATTGTGTTCTTTCAGGACCAATACTGTGAGTTGGTGGTAAAAGTAGCTATTCACATCATATAGAAAAAGAAGCACTGGTCAGAGGTGGGATCAAGATGGCAGAGTAGAAAGACCCTGAGCTCACCTCCCCCCACAAACACATTAAAACTACAACTACATAAACAGCAACTCTCACGGAGAATGACCTGAAGATTAGAAGAGTGACTCTTCTACAACCAAGGCTGTAATGAAAGATCCACACAGAGTCTAGTAGAAAGGGAGGAGAAGTGAGTTAGTCAGGACCTACATCACTAGTGGGTGACCCAGAAGGCTCAGGATCCTCCCTGGGGAGCAAGGGGTTTAAGCCACATATTAGGCATCCCAGCCCTAGGGTCTGACACTGGGAAATCAAGCTCCATTATCTGGTTTGAAAACCAGTGGGGCATAACGGAAAGATGTAAGAAACCAGGACTCCAATCTTGAAGAACACACACAGATTTGCTGGCTCCCAGTCCCAGCATGGATATCATAGATTGAAAAGCTGCCTGGTGCTCTTGCCAGCCTGCCAGCACTGCTTCAGCATGACTCACAGCCTGCACCAGGCTACCATTCCAGACCCTCCTGCTTTAGCACTCCTTCCTGTTAAGATGGAGGCCACTACTGCCAATGCACATGCACTCACTGGGGAAGGAGCAGAGCCAGCTTGTCACAGCCTTGCCCCTAGCTAGGGTGGAGAATGCCAATGCCAGTGTGCACATACACCAGGGAAGGAGCAGAGCCTGCTCAGTAGTGTGGCTCCAACCCTTCTGGCCCCAACACTGCCTCTAACAAAGACACACACACCAGGGAAAAAGTGAAACCTAAGCCTTCAGGCCCCAGCCACAACTCCAATATGGCAGTGACCACCATTGATCCTAGGATAATCCCCAATTCACACTTGGCTCTGTCTCTGGCCCCTCTGATTCCAGCCCTATCTCCCACTAAGGCCAGTGTACCCAGGGAGAAGATGTAGCCCATGCTCACCTCAAGTCGAACTCTCCCAATAAGCCACTAGGCACTTGTAGAATGCACAGGGATGCCTCCACACAAAGATATGCCTTTAAGACCAGAATAGGTAACTATTTCACCTAATTTCATAGCGAAAAACAGAGAAACTTAAACAAAATGAGAAAACAGAAAAATAGGTTTCAAATGAAAGAACAAGTTAAAGCTCAGGAAAAAACCCTAATGTAACAGAGGAAAATAATTTACCTGAAAAATACTTCAAAGCAATAGCCATAAAAATGCTAAGTGAACTCAGGCAAATAATAGATGAACACAAAGAGAACTTTAACAAAGAACTAGAAAATACAAAAAAGAAGCAGTGAAACTAGAAGAATACAATAACTGAAAAGAAAGATACACTAGAAGGAACTTCCCAGACTTCTTTGCAGCAAGGCTTGACCATACAAAAGAGTTCAATTTCTGACTAATGAGAGGCCTCCTCCAACATCACACTGGCAAGGGAAGATGCTGCTAGGTTCCCAGGTCAGTCTCCTTTGATACCCCTAGGAGGAGGAAAAGGCACTTCATTATAGCTGGGTATTTTTTATATCCTCTTTGACTTCTTCAGTGATCCATTGGTTGCCATGTGGATGAAAGGCTTTTGGTGCTGCAGCCAGGAATCAGTGCTGAGCCTCTAAGGGGGGAGAGCCAACTTCAGAACACTGGTCCACAAGAGACCTCCCAGCTCCACATAGTATCAAATGGCAAAAAAGTCCCAGAGATCTCCATCTCAACACCAGCACCAAGCTTCACTCAACAGCCAGCAAGCTACAGTGCTGGACATCCTATGCAAAACAACTAGCAAGACAGGAACACAACCACACCCATTAGCAGAGAGGCTGCATAAAGTCATAATAAATGCACAAACACCCCAAAACACACCAACAGACATGGAACTGCCTATCAGAAGGACAAGATCCAGCCTCATCCACGAGAACACAGGCACTAGTCCCCTCAACTAGGAAGCCTACACAACCCACTGAAACAACCTTAGCCACTGGGGACAGACACGAAAAACAACGGGAACTACGAACATGCAGCTGGCAAAAAGGAGACCACAAACACACTAAGATAAGCAAAATATGAAGACATAAAAACACAAAGCAGATGAAGGAGCAAGATAAAAACCCACCAGACCTAACAAATGAAGAGGAAATAGGCAGTCTACCTGAAAAAGAATTCAGAAAAATGATAGCAAAGATGATCCAAAATCTTGGAAATAGAATAGACAAAATGCAAGAAACATTTAATAAGGACATAGAAGAACTAAAAATGAAACAAATAATTATGAACAACACAATAAATGAAATGAAAAATACTCTAGATGGGATCAATAGCAGAATAAATGAGGCAGAAGAACGGATAAGTGACCTGGAAGATAAAATAGTGGACATAACTACTGCAAGGCAGAATAAAGAAAAAAGAATGAAAAGAACTGAGGACAGTCTCAGAGACCTCTAGGAAAACACTAAATGCACCAACATTCAAATTATAGGGGTTCCAGAGGAAGAAGAGAAAAAAAAGGGGCTGAGGAAACATTTGAAGAGATTATACTTGAAAACTTGCCTAATATGGGAAAGGAAATAGTTAATCAAGTCCAAGAAGCACAGAGAGTCGCATACAGGATAAATCCAAGGAGAAACATGCCAACACACATATTAAACACACTGTCAAAAATTAAATACAAGAAAACATACTAAAAGCAGCAAGGGAAAAACAACAAATAACACACAAGGGAAGCCCATGAGGTTAACAGCTGATCTTTCAGCAGAAACTGTGCAAGCCAGAAGGGACTGGTAGGACATATTTAAAGTGATGAAAGAGAAAAACATAGAATCAAGATTACTCTAACCAGCAAGGATCTCATTCAGATTTGATGGAGAAATTAAAACCTTTACAGACAAGCAAAAGCCAAGAGACTTCAACACCACCAAACCAGCTCTACAACAATTGCTAAAGGAACTTCTCTAGGCAAGAAACACAAGAGAAGGAAAAGACGTACAATAATGAACCCAAAACAATTAAGAAATTGGAAATAGGAACATACATATTGATAACTACCTTAAATGTAAATGGACTAAATGCTCCAACCAAAAGACAGATTGGCTGAATGGATACAAAAACAAGACCCATATATTTGCTGTCTACAAGAGACCCAGTTCAGACCTAGAGACACATACAGACTGAAACTAAGGGGATGGTAAAAGATATTCCATGCAAATGGAAACCAAAAGAAAGCTGGAGTAGCAATTCTCATATCAGACAAAACAGACTTTAAAATAAGGACTATCAGAAGAGACAAAGAAGGACACTACATAATGATCAAGGGATCGATCCAAGAAGAAGACATAACAATTGTAAACATTTATGCACCCAACATACGAGCACCTCAATACATAAGGCAAATACTAACAGCCATAAAAGGGGAAATCAAAAGTAACACATTCATAGTAGGGGATTTTAACACCCCACTTTCACCAATGGACAGACCATCCAAAATAAAAATAAATACGGAAACACAAGCTTTAAATAATACATTAAACAAGATGGACTTAATTGATATTTATAGGACATTCCATCCAAAAACAACAGAATACACATTTTTCTCCAGTACTCATGGAACATTCTCCAGGATAGATCATATTCTGGGTCACAAATCAAGCCTTGGTAAATTTAAGAAAATTGAAATTGTATCAAATATCTTTTCCGACCACAATGCTATGAGACTAGATATCAATTACAGGGAAAGATCTGTACAAAGTACAAATATATGGAGGCTAAACAATACACTATTTAATAACGAAGTGATGACCGAAGAAAACAAAAAGGAAATGAGAAAATACCTAGAAACAAATGACAATGGAGACACGACGACCCAAAACCTATGGGTTGCAGCAAAAGCAGTTCTAAGAGGGAAGGTTAGAGCAATACAATCCTACCTTAAGAAACAAGAAACATCTCAAATAAACAACCTAACCTTGCACCTAAAGCAATTAGAGAAAGAAGAACCAAAAGAACCCAAATGTAGCAGAAGGAAAGAAATCATAAAAATCAGATCAGAAATAAATGAAAAAGAATGAAGGATATGATAGCAAGAATCAATAAAACTAAAAGCTGGTTCTTTGAGAAGATAAACAAAATTGATAAACCATTAGGCAAACTCATCAAAAAAAAACAGGGAGAAGACTCAAATCAATAGAATTAGAAACGAAAAAGGAGAAGGAACAACTGATACTGCAGAAATACAAAAGATCATGAGAGATTACCACAAGCAACTCTAGGCCAATAAAATGTACAACCTGGAAGAAATGGAAAAATTCTTAGAAATGCACAACCTGCTAAGACTGAATCAGGAAGAAATAGAAAATATGAACAGACCAATCACAGGCACTGAAATTGAAACTGTGATTAAAAATCTTCCAACAAACAAAAGCCCAGGAACAGATGGCTTCACAGGAGAATTCTATCAAACATTTACAGAAGAGCTAACACCTATCCTTCTCAAACTCTTCCAAAATATAGCAGAAGGAGGAACACTCCCAAATTCCTTCTTCGAGGCCAGCATCACCTGGATACCAAAACCAGACAAGGATGTGACAAAGAAAGAAAAC
This sequence comes from Lipotes vexillifer, assembly GCF_000442215.2. Taxonomy (NCBI): domain Eukaryota; kingdom Metazoa; phylum Chordata; class Mammalia; order Artiodactyla; family Lipotidae; genus Lipotes; species Lipotes vexillifer. The sequence continues at coordinate 10,218 of NW_006785962.1, forward strand.
TACAGGCCAATATCACTGATGAACATAGATGCAAAAATTCTCAACAAAATACTAGCAAACAAAATCCAACAGGACATTAAATGGATCATACACCATGATCAAGTTGGGTTTATTCCAGCAATGCAAGGATTCTTCAATATACGCAAATGTATCAACGTGATAAACCATATTAACAAATTGAAGGAGAAAAACCATATGATCATCTCAATAGATGCAGAGAAAGCTTTTGACAAAATTCAACACCCATTTATGATACAAGCCCTGTAGAAAGTAGGCATAGAGGGAACATTCCTCAACATAATAAAGGACATATATGACAAGCCCAGAGCCAACATCATCCTCAATGGTGAAAAACTGAAAGCATTTCCACTAAGATCAGGAAGAAGACAAGGTTGACCATGCTCACCACTCTTATTCAACATAGTTTTGGAAGTTTTATCCACAGCAATCAGAGAAGAAAAGGAAATAAAAGCAATTCAAATTGGAAAAGAAGAAGTAAAGCTGTCACTGTTTGCAGATGACATGATACTATACATAGAGAATCCTAAAGATGCTACCAGAAAAATACTAGAGCTAATCAATGAATTTGGTAAAGTAGCAGGATACAAAATTAATGCACAGTAATCTCTGGCATTCCTATATATTAACAATGAAAAATCTGAAAGTGAAATCAAGAAAACACTCCCATTTACCATTGCAACAAAATAGAATAAAATATCTAGGAATAAACCTACCTAAGGAGACAAAAGACCTGTATGCAGAAAATTATAAGACACTGATGAAAGAAATTAAGATGATACAAATAGATGGAGAGATATACCATGTTCTTGGATTGGAAGAATCAACATTTTGAAAATGACTCTACTACTCAAAGCAATCTACAGATTCAATGCAATCCCTATCAAACTACCAATGGCATTTTCCACAGAACTAGAACATAAAATTTCACAATTTGTATGGAAACACAAAAGACCCCTAATAGCCAAAGCAATCTTGAGAACGAAAAATGGACCTGGAGGATTCTGGCTCCCTGACTTCCGACTATACTACAAAGCAACATGAATGAAGATAGTATGGTACTGAAACAAAAACAGAAAGATAGATCAATGGAACAGGATAGAAAGCCCAGAGATAAACCCATGCACATATAGTCACCTCATCTTTGATAAAGGAGGCAGGAATGTACAGTGGAGAAAGGACAGCCTCTTCAATAAGTGGTGCTGGGAAAACTGGACAGGCACATGTAAAAGTATGAGATTAGATCACTCTCTAACATCATACACAAAAATAAGCTCAAAATGCATTAAAGACCTAAATGTAAGGCCAGAAGCTATCAAAATCTTAAAGGAAAACATAGGCAGAACACTCTATGATATAAATCACAGCAAGATCCGTATTGACCAACCTACTCGAGAAATAGAAATAAAAACAAAAATAAAGAAATTGGACCTAATGAAACTTCAAAGCTTTTGCACAGCACAGGAAAACATAAACAAGACCAAAAGAAAATGCTCAGAATGGGAGAAAATATTTGCAAATGAAGCAACTGACAAAGGATTAACTTCCAAAATTTACAAGTAGCTCATGCAGCTCAATAAAAAATAAACACACAACCGAATCCAAAAATGGGCAGAAGACCTAAACAGACATTCCTCCAAAGAAGATATACAGACTGCCAACAAACATATGAAAGAATGCTCAACATCATTAACCATTAGAGAAATGCAACTCAAAACTACAATGAGATGTCATCTCACACCAGTCAGAATGGCCATCATCGAAAAATCTAGAAACAATAAGTGCTGGAGAGGGTGTGGAGAAAAGGGAACACTCTCGCACTGCTGGTGGGAATATGAATTGGTTCAGCCACTACTGAGAACAGTATGGAGGTTCCATAAAAAACTAAAAATAGAACTACCATATGACCCAGCAATACCACTACTGGGCATATACCATTAGAAAACCAAAATCAAAAGAGTCATGTACCAAATTTTTCATTGCAGCTCTATTTACAATAGCCTGGAGATGGAAACAACCTAAGTGCCTATCATCAGATGAATGGATAAAGATGTGGCACATTTATACAATGGAATATTAGTCAGCCATAAAAAGAAATGAAATTGAGCTATTTGTAATGAGGTGGATAGACCTAGAGTCTGTCATACAGAGTGAAGTAAGTCAGAAAGAGAAAGACAAATACCGTATGCTAACACATATATATGGAATTTAAGAAAGAAGAAGAACCTAGCGGTATAACAGGAAAAAAGACACAGACCTACTGGACAACGGACTTGAGGATATGGAGAGGGGGAAGGGTGAGCTGTGACAGGGCGAGAGAGAGGCATGGATATATATACACTAACAAACATAAGGTAGATAGCTAGTGGGAAGCTGCCGCATGGCACAATATTGGCTCGGTGCTTTGTGACTGCCTGGAGGGGTGGGATAGGGAGGGTAGGAGGGAGGAAGACGCAAGAGGGAAGAGATATGGGAATATATGTATATGTATAACTGATTCATTTTGTTATAAAGCAGAAACTAACACACCATTGTAAAGCAATTAAACCCCAATAAAGTTATTTTTAAAAAAGAATACTGTAATTGTTTAAATAAAATTGTAAATGCTGTAGAAAAAAAAAAGGGACCTCCCAGCTCCATATAATATCAAAGGGCAAAAATCTCCCAGAGATCTCCATCTCAACACCAACCACCCAGCTTCACTCAATGACCAGCAAGCTACAGTGCCGGAAACCCTATACCAAACAACTAGCAAGACAGGAACACAACCCCACCCATTAGAAGAGAGCCTGGCTAAAATCATAATAAGTCCATAGACACACAAAAACACACCACCAGACGTGGACCTCCCCACCAGAAAGACAAGATCCAGCCTCATCCACCAGAACACTGGAACTACTCCCCTACAAAAGGAAGCCTACACAATGAACTGAACCAACCTTAGCCACTGGGGACAGGCACCAAAAACAATAGGAACTACAACCGTGCAGCCTGCAAAAAGGAGACCTCAAACACAGTAAGATAAGCAAAATGAGAAGACAGAAAAACACACAGCAGATGAAGGAGCAAGATAAAAACCCACCAGACCTAACAAAGGAAGAGGAAATAGGCAGTCTACCTTAAAGAGAATTCAGAATAATGATAGAAATGATGATCCAAAATCTTGGAAATAGAATAGACAAAATGCAAGAAACATTTAAAAGGGACCTAGAAGAACTAAAGATGAAACAAACAATGATAAACAACAAAATAAATGAAATTAAAAATACGTCAGATGACATCAATAGAAGAATAACTGAGGCAGAAGAATGGATAAGTGACCTTGAAGATAAAATAGTGGGAAAAACTACTGCAGAGCAGAATAAAGAAAAAAGAATGAAAAGAACTGAGGAAATTTTAGAGACCTCTGGGACAACATTAAATGCACTAACATTCGAATTATAGGGGTTCCAGAAGAAGAAGAGAAAAGGAAAGGGACTGATAAAATATTTGAAGAGATTATACTTGAAAACTTCCCGAATATGGGAAAGGAAATAGTTAATCAAGTCCAGGAAGCACAGAGAGTCTCATAAAGGATAAATCCAAGGAGAAATATGCCAAGACACATATTAATCAAACTATCAAAAATTTAAATACAAAGAAAGCATATTAAAAGCAGCAAGGGAAAAATAACAAATAACACACAAGGGAATCCCCATAAGGTTAATGGCTGATCGTTCAGCAGAAACTCTGCAAGCCAGTAGGGACTGGCCTGACATATTGAAAGTGATGAAGGAGAAAATACTGCAACCAAGATTACTCTACACAGCAATGACCTCATTCAGATTTGATGGAGAAATTAAAAGCTTTACAGACAAGCAAAAGCTGAGAGAGTTCAGCACCACCAAACCAGCTTTATAACAAAAGGTAGAAGAACTTCTCTAGGCAAGAAACACAAGAGAAGGAAAAGACCTACAATAACGAACACAAAACAATAAAGAAAATGGGAATAGGAACATACATATCCATAATTACCTTACATGTAAATGGACTAAATGCTCCCACCAAAAGATACAGATTGGCTGAATGGATACAAAAACAAGACCCATATATATGCTGTCTACAAGAGACCCCCTTCTGACCTAGAGACACATACAGACTGAAAGTAAGGGGATGCAAAAAGATATTCCATGCAAATTGAAACAAAAAGAAAGCTGGAGTAGCAATTCTCATATCAGACAAAATAGACTTTAAAATAAAGACTATTACAAGAGACAAAGAAGGACACTACATAATGATCAAGGGATCGATCCAAGAAGGGGATATAACAATTGTAAATATTTATGCACCCAACAAGGAGCACCTCAATACATAAAGAAAATACTAACAGCCATAAAAGGGTAAATTGACAGTAACATATTCATAGTAGGGGACTTTAACACCCCACTTTCACCAATGGACAGATCTTCCAGAATGAAAATCAATAAGGAAACACAAGCTTTAAATGATACATTAAAAAAGATGGACTTAATTGATATTTATAGAACACTCCATCCAAAAACAAGAGAATACACATTTTTCTCAAGTGCTCATGGAACATACTCCAGGACAGATCATATCTTGGGTCACAAATCAAGCCTCGGTAAATTTAAGAAAATTGAAATATTACCAAGTACCTTTTCCGACCACAACGCTATTTGACTAGATATCAATTACAGGAAAAGATTGGCAGAAAATACAAACACCTGGAGGCTAAACAATACACTACTTAATAACGAAGTGATCACTGAAGAAATCAAAGAGGAAACCAAAAAATACCTAGAAACAGGGCTTCCCTGGCGGCGCAGTCGTTGGGGGTCCGCCTGCCAATGCAGGGGACACAGGTTCCTGACCTGGTCCAGGAGGATCCCACATGCTGCAGAGCAGTTGTGCCCTTGAGCCATGGCCACTGGGCCTGCGTATCCGGAGCCTGTGCTCTACAATGGGAGAGGCCACAACAGGGAGAAGCCAGCGTAATGCAAAAAAAAAAAAAAAAAAAACCTAGAAACAAATGACAATGGAGACAAGACAACCCAACACCTATGGGATGCAGCAAAAGCAGCTCTAACTGGAAAGTTTAGAGCAATACAAGCCCACCTTAAAAAACAGGAAACATCTAGAATAAACAACCTAAACTTGCACCTAAAGCAATTAGAGAAAGAAGAACAAAAAAACCCCAAAGTTAGCAGACGGAAAGAAATAAAAATGATATCAGAAATAAATGAAAAAGAAATGAAGGAAATGATAGCAAAGATCAATAAAACTAAAACCTAGTTCTTTGAGAAGATAAACAAAATAGATAAACCATTAGCTAGACTCATCAAGAAAAAAAGGGAGAAGACTCAGATCAATAGAATTAGAAATGAAAAAGGAGAAGGAACAACTGACACTGCAGAAATATAAAAGATCATGAGAGATTACCACAAGCAACTCTAGGCCAATAAAATGGACAAACTGGAAGAAATGGACAAATTCTTAGAAATGCACAACCTGCCAAGACTGAATCAGGAAGAAATAGAAAATATGAACAGACCAATCACAAGCACTGAAATTGAAACTGTGATTAAAAATCTTCCAACAAACAAAAGCCCAGGACCAGATGGCTTCACAGACAAATTCTATCAAACATTTAGAGAAAAGCTAACACCTATCCTTCTCAAACTCTTCCAAAATAAAGCAGGGGGAGGAACACTCCCAAATTCATTCTACAAGGCCACCATCACCTTGAAACCAAAACCAGACAAGGATGTGACAAAGAAAGAAAACTACAGGCCAATATCACTGATGAACATAGATGCAAAAATCCTCAACAAAATACTAGCAAACAGAATCCAAAGCACATTAAAAGGATCATACACCGTGATCAAGTGGGGTTTATTCCAGGAATGCAAGGATTCTTCAATATATGCAAATAAATCAATGTGATAAACCATATTAACAAACAGAAGTAGAAAAACCATATGATCATCTCAATAGATGCAGAGAAAGCTTTTGACAAAATTCAACACCCATTTATGATACAAAACCTGCAGAAAGTAGGCATAGAGGGAACATTCCTCAACATAATAAAGGCCATATATGACAAAACCACCACCAACATCGTCCTCAATGGTGAAAAACTGAAAACAATTCCAAAATGATCAGGAACAATACAAGTTTGCCCACTCTCACCACTCTTATTCAACATAGTTTAGGAAGTTTTAGCCACAGCAATCAGGGAAGAGAAGGAAATAAAAGGAATCCAAATTGGAAAAGAAGAAGTAAAGCTGTCACTGCTTGCAGATGACATGATGCTATATATACAGAATCCTAAAGATGCTACCAGAAAGCTACTAGAGGTAATCAATGAATTTGGTAAAGTAGCAGAATACAAAATTAATGCACAGAATTCTCAGGCATTCCTCTACACTAGTGATGAAAAATCAGAAAGTGAAATCAAAAAATCACTCACATTTACCACTGCAACAAAAAGAATAAAATCTCTAGGAATAAACCCACCTAAGGAGATAAAAGACCTGTATGCAGAAAATTATAAGACACTGATGAAAGAAATTAAAGATGATACCAATAGATGGAGAGATATACCAAGTACTTGGACTGCAAGAATCAACATTCTGAAAATGACTCTACTAGCCAAAGCAATCTACAGATTCCTTGCAATCCCTATCAAACTACCACTGGCATTTTTCACAGAACTAGAACAAAAAATTTCACAATTTGTATGGAAACACAAAAGACCCCAAATAGCCAAAGCAATCTTGAGAACGAAAAATAGAGCTGGAGGTATCAGGCTCCCTGACTTCAGACTATACTACAAAGCTACAGTAATGATGACAGTATGGTACTGGAACAAAAACAGAAAGGTAGATCAATGGAACAGGATAGAAAGCTCAAAGATAAACCCACGCACATATGGTCATCTTATCATTGATAAAGGAGGCAGTTATGTACAGTGGAGAAAGGACAGCATCTTCAATAAGTGGTGCTGGGAAAACTGGACAGGTACATGTAAAAGTATGAGATTAGATCACTGCCTAACACCATACAAAAAATAAGCTTAAAATGGATTAAAGACATAAAAGTAAGGCCAGAAACTATCAAACTCTTAGAAGAAAACATAGGCAGAACACACTATGACATGCATCACAGCAAGATCCTATTTCACCTACCACCTAGAGAAATAGAAATAAAAACATAAATAAACAAATGGGACCTAATGAAACTTAAAAGCTTTTGCACAGCAAAGGAAACCATAAACAAGACCAAAAGACAACCCTTAGAATGGGAGAAAATATTTGCAAATGAAGCAACTGACAAAGGATTAATCGCCAAAATTTACAAGCAGCTCATGCAGCTCAATAACAAAAACACAAACAACCCAACCCAAAAATGGGCAGAAGACCTAAACAGACATTCCTCCAAAGAAGATATACAGACTGCCAACAAACATATGAAAGAATGCTCAACATCATTAATCATTAGAGAAATACAAATCAAAACTACAATGAGATATCATCTCACTCCAGTCAGAATGGTCATCATGAAAAAATCTAGAATCAATAAATGCTGGAGACGGTGTGGAGAAAAGGGAACACTCTTGCACTGCTGGTGGGAATGTGAATTGGTTCAGCCACTATGGAAGACAGTATGGAGGTTCCTTAAAAAACTACAAATAGAACTACCATATGACCCAGCAATCCCACTACTGGGAATATACCCTGAGAAAACCAAAACTCAAAAAGAGTCAAGTACCAAAATGTTCACTGCAACTCTATTTACAATAGCCCAGAGATGGAAACAACCTAAGTGCTCATCATTGGATGAATGGATAAAGAAGATGTGGTACATATATACAATGGAATATTACTCAGCCATAAAAAGAAATGAAATAGAGCTATTTGTATTGAGGTGGATAGACCTATAGTCTGTCATACAGAGTGAAGTAAGTCAGAAAGAGAAAGACAAATACAGTATGCTAACACATATATATGGAATTTAAGAAAAAACATGTCATGAAGAACCTAGGGGTAAGACAGGAATAAAGACAGACCTACTGGACAACAGACTTAAGGATATGGGGCGGGCGAAGGATGAGCTGTGACAGGGTGAAAGAGAGGCATGGACATATATACACTATGAAATGTAAGGTAGATAGCTAGTGGGAAGCAGCCACATGGCACAGGGAGATCAGCTAGGTGCTTTGTGACGCCCTGTAGGGGTGCGATAGGGAGGATGCGAGGGAGGGAGATGCAAGAGGGAAGAGATATGGGAACATATGTATATGTATAACTGATTCACTTTGTTATAAAGCAGAAACTAACACAGCATTGTAGAGCAATTATACCCCAATAAAGATGTTAAAAAAATAAATTAATTAAAAAAAACTACAATGAGATATCATCTCAAACCAGTCAGAATGGCCGTCATCAAGAAATCTAGAAACAATAAATGCTGGATATGGTGTGGAGAAAAGGGAACACTCTTGCACTGCCAGTGGGAATGTGAATTGGTACAGCCACTATGTAGAACAGTATGGAGTTTCCTTAAAAAACTACAAATACAACTACCATATTACTCAGCAATACCAATACTGGGCATATACCCTGAGAAAACCATAATTCAAAAAGATTCATGTCCCAAAATGTTCATTGCAGCTCTATTTACAATAGCCCGGAGATAGAAACAACCTAAGTGCCCATCAACAGATGAATGGATAAAGAAGATGTGGCACATATATACAATGGAATATTACTCTGCCATAAAAAGAAATGAAATTGGGTTATTTGTAGTGAGGTGGATGGAACTAGAGTCTGTCATACAGAGTGAAGTAAGTCAGAAAGAGAAAAATAAATACCATGTGCTAACACATATATATGGAATCTAAAAAAAAGAAAAAA
>NW_006785962.1:19160-26750 GCF_000442215.2 Lipotes vexillifer
CTGAACCTAGGGGCAGGACAGGAATAAAGACACAGATGTAGAGAATATACTTGAGGACACAGGGTGTGGGAAGGGTAAGCTGGGACAATGTGAGAGAGTAGCATTGAGATATATACACTACCAAATGTAAAATAGATAGCTAGTGGGAAGCAGCCACATAGCACAGGGAGATCAGCTTGGTGTTTTGTGACCACCTAGAGGGTGGGATAGGGAGGGTGGGAGGGAGACGCAAGAAGGAGGGGATATGGGGTGTATTTATACGTACAGCTGATTCAATTTGTTATACAAACAGAAACCAACACAATATTGTAAAGCAATTATATTCCAATAAATATGTTAAAGAACAAATATTGCAAGGAAGATAGTAGAAAACTTTGCAAAAGTAGAAAAAAGAAGAAAAAAAAAATTTGACCTAAAATTATCAATATCTTTTAAAAAGAAAGCCAGAGGACTTTCACTTATGGGAAGTAAAAGTAAACATACTGTTCCCTAATCCTCCTGTTAACTACAAAATACTCTGGATATTATACATAAATATAAGAAGATTCTTACATGTGATGAGAAAAGGCATATTAGTAGCAACAGGATGATAATTTCACTAAGTTTTCTCTCTTCCTCAGGTATTTCAGAGTTAGAGCTGAAAAGCCCAGCAACCTAGAAATTCCACAGGGGCAGATTTTAAAAGCCCTTAAAGAAAGCTTAATCTCCCTAGTCAAAACTCAGGATAGGGCAGAGGCTGGGATCAACATGGCAGAGTAGGAGGATGTGGAACTCACTTTCCCCTACAAACTCATCAAAAATACATCTACATAGGGTTTCCCTGGTGGCACAGTCGTTGAGAGTCCGCCTGCCAATGCAGGGGACACAGGTTCGTACCCCGGTCCGGGAAGATCCCACATGCTGTGGAGCGGCTAGGCCCGTGAGCCATGGCCGCTGAGCCTGCACATCCGGAGCCTGTGCTCCACAACGGGAGAGGCCACAACAGTGAGAGGTCTGCATACCACAAAAAAAACAAAAACAAACAAACAAAAAAACCATCCACGTGTTAACAATTCTCATGGAAAGCTAACTGGAAACTGGCAGAACTCCTATACAACCAAAGCTGCAAGAAAGATCACCACGTAACCAGGCAGGACAGAAAAAAAGGCATTGAGTTAGGACCTGCACCCTTGGGAAAGATATGTGAGGAAGAGAAGGTCCACGTGGGCAGACCCTTGTCCTGGCAAGTAGCAGGCCAAGCCACAATATGGGCATCCCAGTCCAGGGATCCTGCACAGAGGGGACAAGCCTCCAGGTCCTGCCGGGTAATCTACTGGGACAGACAGAAGGGCTAGAGAATCCTAGACTCTACTCACAAGGAAGAGTGAGTGCTGGCTTGCCAACAATCAGGACAGAGAGAGCCTTGTGCTGGCAGCTACAGCCTATCCACACTCCCCAATCCAAAAGGGTGAATAGCCTGAGCCCACTCACTCCACACCATAGCCTGGTACAATATCTGCACAAAGCCTCAGCCTAGCCATGCAGAAACAGACCAGTGTGCCATGGAGGCCATTGTCAGTGCATGCACAAGGTGGCAGGTGGCAGTGTGGTGACCATTGTCAGCAAATGCATGGGGCAGTGCCACAAGACCATGTAGGGTCTGAGCTGAATCTTGGGCAGACAAGCCCTGGGAGAGGCCTCATCTAACAATGCAGAGACAGCCTGAAAGGCCTGGGTGTGGTATGGGTAGGTCAGCAGCAAACACTGTCAGCGCATGCAGGAGCACACAGTGGTTCCTCTCCAACTGAGAGCACCCCAGCTCTGCCCACTCCACTCCATAGCCTAACACTACATCTGGGGCAGACAGGTACTGGGAGAAGACTGCCACAGAGACAGCCCAGATCTCAGTCAGCAATGCAACCAACTCAATTCCTGCAGCCACAACACCCCAACCCCCAGTCCCAGCCTACTCCACACCACAGCATCACACTAGATTGGAGATTAACACAACAGTGAAAATGTTGCAAACTTGGGCTACTTTTGAGCAGAACCATGAACATATACATAGTGACACATAGGTCCTCTGTGACCACACAGGCCTCACTTGCTTCAGCAATCACCTCCTTTGGGGCAGGGCAAACACTCAAGGGCAATGGAGCCTGATCGAACCCAACTCTCAGGGCTTATACTCTAACAACTGGGAAGCAGACCACACCCCTGACAGGGCAGTGACAGCCATGGAATACAGAGAAAGCTCTGCCTCACAACCTTCACAGGCTCTAGGTACTGCAACAACAACACCCCCTATTAAGGGGATAACGGCCAGCACACTATGAGGAAAGACATGGCTAGGATCCATGCCAAAACCAGTTCTTGCACCAAACACAATTCAATACACACAGTGTACACAGGGATGCTCCCACATAAATACATCCCTTCAAGACCATAGTAGATAATTGTTTCCCCTACATTCATAGAGAAAAAGAAAGTTAAGTAAAATGAAAAGGCAGAGGAACTACTCCCAATTAAAAGAACAAGACAGATCCCCTGAAAGAATAAATAATAAAACAGAGCTCACCAGTCTACTAGACGCTGAGTTCTAAAAGATGATAATAAAAATGCTAATCAAATTAAGAAACATTATTGATAGAAATGCAGATCACTGTAACAAGGAACTAAAAAATTATTAAGATGAACTAATCAAAAATAGACAATTCAATTGCCAAGATAAAAACCAATCTAGAAGCAATGATAGCAGACTAAATGACACAGAAGAACAAAAAAGTGATCTGGAAGGTAGAATAATGGAAATCACCTAATCAGAATAGCAGACAAAAAGAAAATGAAAAAAAATGAAAGCAACATACAAGACCTATGGTATGAAATAAAACATGCCAACCTATGCATAATAGGGATTCCAGAAGGAGAAGAGAGAGGAAAGAGGATCGAAAATGTATTTGAAGACATTATGGCTAAAAATTTCATAAAACCAAAGAAGGAAAAAGATATGCAAGTATCGGACAAAAGTTAAAGACAGAATTCTAAAACAGCAAGAGAAAAACAGTCAATTACAAGGGGATGCCCATAAGGCTATCAGCTGATATCTCTGCAGAAACTTTGCAGGGAACTCCCAGAAGGGAGTGACATGGTATATTCAAAGTCCTGAAAGGGAAAAACCTACAACCAATGATACTCTACGCAGCAAGATGATAACTTAGAATAGAAGGAGAGATAAAGAATTTCTCAGACAAACCAAAACTAAAAGAATCCAGCAGTGCTAAAGGTATCTTAAAAGAAATATTTAAAGGTCTTCTCTAAATAGAAAAAAGCAAGAATCTATAGGAAAGGGAAAATCACAATAGGAAAGGCAAATATATAAAAGGATTGATGACCATTAAATAAGCCAGTACATAGATTTAAAAACAATAAAAGTTTTTTGTAAAAGCGATTATAACTACAATTAACAGCAGAAGAATAAGCATGAGCACATAAAACAAAACAGCAAAATCACAAAATGTGGGGGAGGGGAGTATAAAAATCCAGATCTTTTAGAAAGCATTTGAACTTGAATGACTACCAGATAAAAGCAAGTATATATAGTTATGGGTCAACATACATAAACTCTATGGTAACCACAAATCAAAAATATACAATAGGGGCTTCCCTGGTGGCGCAGTGCTTGAGAGTCCGCCTGCCGATGCAGGAGACGCGGGTTCGTGCCCCGTTTCGGGAGGATCCCACATGCCGCGGAACGGCTGGGCCCGTGAGCCATGGCCGCTGAGCCTGCGCGTCCGGAGCCTGTGCTCCGCAAGTGGGAGAGGCCACAACAGTGAGAGGCCCGCATAACGCAAGGAAAAAAAAATATATATACAATAGATTCACAAAAATCAAATAGGAAAGGACTGAAGCAAGCTACAAAAGAAAATCATCAAACTACCAAAGGGTAAAAAAGAAGAAATGAACAAAGAAGAACTACAAAAACTACTGGAAAACAAGGATTAAAATGTCAATAAATACAAAGCTAACAATAATTACTTTAAAAGCCAATGGATCAATCAAAAGACATAGAGTAGCAGATTGGATTAAAAAACAAGAACCTGCAATATGCTACCTACAAGAGACCCACTTCAGGGTAAAAGACACAAACAGATTGAAGGTGAGGGAATGGCAAAAAATATTTCATGCAGATGGAAACAACTAGAAAGCAGGAGTAACAAAAACTCATATCAGACAAAATTGAGTATAAAACAAAGGCCTACCACCTAAAAGAATTAGAAAAAGAACAAACAAAACCCAAAGGCAACAGAAGAAAATGAATAATAAAGATCAGAGAGGAAATAAAGAAAATAGAGATTTTTAAAACAGAGAAAAGATCAATAAAACTAAGAGCTGTTTTTTTTTTAAAGATAAACAAGTCAACAAACCTCTAGCCAGGCTTACCAAGTAAAACAGAGTGAGGACCCAAAAAAAATAAGAAGTGAAAGAGGAGAAATAACTGATACCACCCAAGTACAAAGTAAAATCGTAAGACAATATTATGAAATTATGTGCCAACAAATTGAACAACCTAGAAGTTTCTAGAAACATAGACTGTCAAAACTGAGCCAAGAAGAAACAGACAATTTGAACAGATCAATCACTAGAAGTGAAATAGAATCTGTAAAAAACAAACAAACAAAAAACTCCCTGCAAACAAAAGTCCAGGACCTGATGGCTTCACTGGGGAATTCAAGCAAATATACAAACAATAATTTATACCTATCCTTCTGAAACCATCACAAAAGATTGAAGAGGAGGAAACATTCCCAAAGCCATGCTATGAAGCCACCACCATCCTGATACCTAAACCAGACAAAGACACTATAAAAAAAAGAAATTACAGGCCAGTATATTTGATGAATATAGATGCAAAAATCCTCAACAAAATATTAGCAAACCAAATCCAACAATACATAAAAAGAATCATGGGACTTCCCTGGTGGTCCAGTAGCTGGGACTCCACTCTCCCAATGCAGGGGGCCCAGGTTTGATCCCTGGTCAGGGAACTAGATCCCACATGCTGCAACTAAGAGTTCATGTGGTGCAGCTAAAGATCCCACATGCCGCAACTAAAGATCTCACATGCCACAATGAAGATGCCTTGTGCCACAACTATGACCTGGCACAGCCAAATAAATAAATAAATAAATTGTTTTTAAAAAAAGAATCATGCACCATGATCAAGTGGGATTCACTCCAGGGTCACAAGGATGGTTCACCATAAGCATTTCAATTAATGTGATACACCACATTAACAACAACAACAAGAAAAACACATGATCATCTCAATAGACACAGAAAAAGCATTTGAACAAAATTCAACATCCATTCATGATCAAAATTCCCATCAAAGTGGGTCTAGAGGGAGCATATCTCAACATAATGCCATTTACTTCAAACCCACAGCCAACATCATACTCAATGGAAAGCCTTTTTCCTAAATTCAGGAACAAGACAAGGTTGCCCACTCTTCACCACCTTTCTTCAACATGGTATTGGAAATCCTAGCCACAGCAGTCAGACAAGAAAAATAAATAAAATGTATTCAAATTGGAAGACAAGAGGTAAAATTGTCACTATTTGCAGACGACATGATAATTTATATACAGACCCTAAAATCCCCACCCAAAAATTCCTAGAGCTAATAGATGAACCGAGAAAGGTAGCAGGATACAAAATTAATATACAGGACTCTGTTGCATTTCTTCACACTAATAATGAAATATCAGAAAGGGAAAGTAAAAAAGAAAAATACTTTCCTGTTTAAAATTATATCAAAAAATACCTAGGAATAAACTTAAACAAGGAGGTGAAAGCCATATGTACTGAAAACTATAAAATATTGATGAAGGAAATTGAAGATGATTCAAAGAAATGGAAATATACCCTGTGCTCTTGTATTGGAAGAATTGATATTGTTAAAATGGCCATACTACACAAAGCAATCAATAGACTTAATGCAACCCCTATCAAAATACCCAGGACATTTTTCACAGAACTGGAAAAACTAATCCTAAAATTTATATGGTACAACAAGTCCCTGAATACACCAAGCAATCCTGAGGAAAAAAAACAAAGTTGGAGGTATAACCCATCCACTCTTCAGCTTATTCTACAAAGCTGCAGTTATCTAAACAATGTGGTATTGGCACAAAAATAGACATATAGATCAATGTAACAGAATAGAGAGCTCAGAAATAAACCCACACACCTACAGTCAATTTATCTATGACAAAGGCAGCAAGAATATACAATGGAGAAAAGACAGTCTCTTCAACAAGTGGTGCTGGGAAAGCTGGACAACTGCATGTAAATCAATAAAATTAGAATATTCCCTCATATCATATACAAAAATTACCTCAAAATGGTAAAGACCTAAATATAAGACATGACACCATAAAACTCCTAGAAGAGAAAGTAGGCAAAACACTCTTTGAAATAAATAGTAGCAATGCTTTCTTAGATCAGTCTCCAAAAGTGAAAGAAATAAAAGCAAAAATAAACAATGCAGACATAATCAAACCTAAAAGTTTTTGCACAGCAAAGTAAACCATCAACAAAACAAAAAACCTATGAAATGGGAGAAAATATTCACAAACAATGCAAATGACAAGGGGTTAATATCCAAAATATACAGCCCGTCCGGGGGAAGATGGCAGAAGAGTAAGACGCGGAGATCACCTTCCTCCCCAAAGATACAACAGAAATACATCTACACGTGGAACAACTCCTACAGAACACCTACTGAACGCTGGCAGAAGACCTCAGACCTCCCAAAAGGCAAGAAACTCCCAACGTACCTGGGCAGGGCAAAAGAAAAAAAGGAGACACAAGAATAGGGACGGGACCTGCACCAATGGGAGGGAGCTGTGAAGGAGGAAAGGTTTCCACACACTAGGAAGCCCCTTTGCAGGTGGAGACTGCGGGTAGGGGGTGGGGGGTGAGCCTCAGTGCCGTGGAAGAGAGCGCAGCAACAGGGGTGCGGAGGGCAAAGTGGGGAGATTCCCACACAGAGGATCGGTGCCAACTGGCACTCACCAGCCCAAGAGGCTTGTCTGCTCACCTGCCGGGGCAGGCAGGGCTACGAGCTGAGGCTCGGGCTTTGGTCGGAGCGCAAGGAGAGGACTGTGGTTGGCGGCGTGAACACAGCCTGAAGGGGTTAGTGCACCATGGCTAGCCGTGAGGGAGTCTGGGATAAAGGTCTGGAGCTGTCGAAGAGGCAAGAGACTTTTTCTAACCTCTTTGTTTCCTAGTGCGCAAGGAGCGGGGATTAAGAGCTCTGCTTAAAGGAGCTCCAGAGATGGGCACAAGCCGCGGCTAAAAGAGCGGACCCCACAGACGGACAGGAGATACTAAGGCTGCTGCTGCCGCCACCAAGAAGCCTGTGTGCCAGTACAGGTCACTATCCACACCTCCCTTCCAGGGAGCCTGTGGAGCCCGCCACTGCCAGGGTCCCGGGATCCAGGGAAAACTTCCCCGAGAGAACGCATGGCGAGCCTCAGGCTGGTGCAATGTCACACTGGCCTCTGCCGCCGCAGGCTCGCCCCGCACTCCGTGCCCCTCCCTCCCCCC
>NW_006785962.1:26760-83111 GCF_000442215.2 Lipotes vexillifer
CCCCCGGCCTGAGTGAGCCAGAGCTCCTGAATCAGCAGCTCCTTTAACCCCGTCCTGTCTGAGAGGAAAATCAGACGCCCTCCGGTGACTTACGCGCAGAGGTGGGGCCAGATCCAAAGCTGAGCCCCTGGGAGCTGTAAGAACAAAGAAGAGAAAGGGAAATCTGTCCCAGCATCCTCAGAAGCAGTGGATTAAAGCTCCACAATCAACTTGATGTACCCTGCATCTGTGGAATTCATGAATAGACAAGAAATCATCCCAAATTGAGGAGATGGACTTTGAGAGCGAGATTTATGATATTTTCCCCTTTTCCTCTTTTTGTGAGTGTGTAGGTGTATGCTTCTGTGTGAGATTTTGTCTGTATAGCTTTGCTTCTACCATTTGTCATAGGGTTCTATCCATCCGGTTTATTTTTTCAATTTTTTTTCCTTAATAATTATTTTTTATTTCAATAACTTTATTTTATTTTTCTTTCTTTCTTTCTTTCTTTCTTTCTTTCTTTCTTTCTTTCTTTCCTTCCTTCCTTCCCTCCTTCCTTCCTTCCTTCCTTCCTTCCTTCCCTCCTTTAGACAATGAATCATCCCAAATTGAGGAGGTGGACTTTAAGAGGAAGATTTATGATTTTTTCCCCTTTTCCTCTTTTTGTGAGTATATATGTGTATTCTTCTGCATGAGATTTTCTCTATATAGCTTTGCTTCCACCATTTGTCCTAAGATTCTATCCGTCCATTTCTTTTTTTAATTTTTTTCCTTAATAATTATTTTTAATTTAATAACTTTATTATATTTTACTTTATCTTCGTTCTTTTTCCTTTCCTTCCCTCCTTCCTTTCTTCCTTCCTTCCTCCCACTGTCTTTCCCTCCCTCCCTCCCTCCTTCCTTTCTTTATTTCTTTCCATCTTTTCTTCTTTCTTTCTTCCTTCCTTCCTGCTGCCTTCCCTCCTCCCTGCCTCCCTCCCTTTCTTTCTTTCTTCCTTCCTGCTTCTACTACATCTTTCTCTACATATTTTCTCCCTTTTATTCTGAGCCATGTGGATAAAAGGCTCTTGGCGCTGCAGCCAGGAGTCAGTGCTGTGCCTTTGAGGTGGGAGAGCCAACGTCAGGACACTGGTCACAAGAGACCTCCCAGCTCCACATAATATCAAAAGGAAAAAATCTCCCAGAGATCTCCATCTCAACACCAGCACCCAGCTTCATTCAAGGATCAGCAAGCTACAGTACTGGACACACTATGCCAAACAATTAGCAAAACAGGAACACAAACCCACCCATTAGCAGAGAGGCTGCCTATAATCATAATAAGTCCACAGACACCCAAAAACACACCACCAGACGTGGACCTGCCCACCAGAGAGACAAGGTCCAGACTCCTCCACCAAACACAGGCACTAGTCCCCTCCACCAGGAAGCCTACACAACCCACTGAACCAACATTAGCCACTGGGGACAGACAACAAAAACAACGGGAACTACGAACCTGCAGCCTGCAAAAAGGAGACCCCAAACACAGTAAGATAAACAAAGTGAGAAGACAGAAAAACACACCACAGAAGAAGGAACAAGATAAAAACTCACCAGACCTAATAAATGAAGACGAAATAGGCAGTCTGCCTGAAAACGGATTCAGAATAATGATAGTAAATATGATCCAAAATCTTGGAAATAGAATAGACAAAATGCAAGAAACATTTAACAAGGACCTAGAAAAAATAAAGATGAAACAAACAATGATGAACAACACAATAAATGAAATGAAAAATACTATAGACGGGACCAATAGCAGAATAACTGAGGCAGAAGAACAGATAAGTGACCTGGAAGATAAAATAGTGGAAATAACTACTGCAGAGCAGAATAAAGAAAAAAGAATAAAAAGAACTGAGGACAGTCTCAGAGACCTCTGGGACAACATTAAACACACCAACATTCGAATTATAGGGGTTCCAGAAGAAGAAGAGAAAAAATAAGTGACTGATAAAATATTTGAAGAGATTATAGTTGAAAACTTCCCTATATGGGAAAGGAAATAGTTAATAAAGCCCAGGAAGCACACAGAGTCCCATATCGGATAAATCCAAGGAGAAATACGCCAAGACACATATTAATCAAACTGTCAAAAATTAAATACAAAGAAAGCATATTAAAAGAAGCAAGGGAAAAACAACAAACAACACACAAGGGAATCGCCATAAAGTTAACAGATGATCTTTTGGCAGAAACTCTGCAAGCCAGAAGGGAGTGGCAGGACATATATAAAGTGGTAAAGGAGAAAAATCTGCAACCAAGATTACTCTACCCAGCAAGGATCTCATTCAGATTTGATGGAGAAATTAAAAGCTTTACAGACAAGCAAAAGCTGAGAGAGTTCAGCACCACCAAACCAGCTTTACAACAAATGCTAAAGGAATTCTCTAGGCAAGATACACAACAGAAGGAAAAACCTACAATAAAGAACGCAAAAACAATTTAGAAACGGGGAATAGGAACATACATATCGATAATTACCTTAAACGCAAACGGATTAAATGCTCCCACCAAAAGACACAGACTGGCTGAATGGATACAAAAACAAGACCCATACATATGCTGTCTACAAGACACCAATTCAGACCTACAGACACATACAGACTGAAAGTAAGGGGATGGGAAAAGATATTCCATGCAAATGGAAACCAAAAGAAAGCTGAAGTAGCATTTCTCATATCAGACAAAATAGACTTCAAAATAAAGACTATTTCAAGAGACAAAAAAGGACAGTACATGATGATCAAGGGATCGATCCAAGAAGAAGATGTAACAATTGTAAACATTTATTCACCCAACATAGGAGCACGTCAATACATAAGGCAAATACTAACAGCCATAAAAGGGGAAATCGACAGTAACACATTCATAGTAGGGGACTTTAACACCCCATTTTCACCAACGGACAGATCATCCAAAATGAAAATAAATAAGGAAACACAAGCTTAAATGGTACATTAAACAAGATGGACTTAATTGATATTTATAGGACACTCCATCTGAAAACAACAAAATACACATTTTTCTCAAGCGCTCATGGAACATTCTCCAGGATAGATCATATCTTGGGTCACAAATCAAGAATTGGTAAATTTAAGAAAATTGAAACTGTATCAAGTATCTTTTCTGATCACAATGCCTTAAGACTAGATACCAATTCCAGGAAAAGGTCTGTAAAAAATACAAACACATGGAGACGAAACAATACACTACTTAATAACGAAGTGACCACTGAAAAAATCAAAGAAGAAATTAAAAAATACCTAGAAACAAATGACAATGGATACACAACGACCCAAAACCTATGGGATACAGCAAAAGCAGTTCTAACCGGGAAGTTTATAGCAATACAAGCCCACCTTAAGAAACAGGAAACATCTCAAATAGACAACTTAACCTTGCACCCAAAGCAATTAGAGAAAAAAGAACAAAGTTAACAGAAGGAAAGAAATCATAAAAATCAGATCAGAAATAAATGAAAAAGAAATGAAGGAAATGATAGCAAAGATCAATAAAACTAAAAGCTGGTTCTTTGATAAGATAAAATAGATAAACCATTAGCCAGACTCATCAAGAAAAGAAGGCAGAAGACTGAAATCAATAGAATTAGAAACGAATAAGGGAAAATAACAACTGACACTGCAGAAATACAAAAGATCATGAGAGATTACTACAAGCAACTCTATGCCAATAAAATGGACAACCTGGAAGAAACAGACAAATTCTTAGAGATGCACAACCTGCCAAAACTGAATCAGGAAGAAATAGAAAATATGAACAGACCAATCACAAGCACTGAAATAGAAACTGTGATTAAAAATCTTCCAACAAACAGAAGCCCAGAACAAGATGGCTTCACAGGCGAATTCTATCAAACATTTAGAGAAGAGCTAACACCTATCCTTCTCAAACACTTCCAAAATATGACAGAGGGAGGAACACTCCCAAATTCATTCTACGAGACCACCATGACCTTGATACCAAAACCAGACAAGGATGTCACAAAGAAAGAAAACTACAGTCCAATATCACTGATGAACATAGATGCAAAAATCCTCAACAAAATACTAGCAAACAGAATCCAACAGCACATTAAAAGGATCATACACCATGATCAAGTAAGATTCATTCCAGGAATGCAAGGATTCTTCAGTATACGCAAATAAATCAATGTGATAAACCATATTAAGAAATTCAAGGAGAAAAACCATATGATCATCTCAATACATGCAGAGAAAGCTTTTGACAAAATTCAACACCCATTTATGATAAAAACCCTGCAGAAAGTAGTCATAGAGGGAACTTTCCTCGATATAATAAAGGCCGTATATGACAAACCCACAGCCAACATCATCCTCAATGGTGAAAAACTGAAATCATTTCCACTAAGATCAGGAACAACACAAATTTGCCGACTCTCACCACTTTTATTCAACATAGTTTTGGAAGACTAGCCACAGCAATCCGAAAAGGAAATAAAAGGAATACAACTCAGGAAAAAAGAAGTAAAGCTGTCACTGTTTGCAGATGACATGATACTATGCATAGAGAATCCCAAAGATGCTACCAGAAAACTACTAGAGGTAATCAATGAATTTGGTAAAATTGTAGGATACAAAATTAATGCACAGAAATCTCCGGAATTCCTATACACTAATGATGAAAAATCTTAAAGTGAAATCAAGAAAAACACTCCCATTTACCATTGCAACCAAAAGAATAAAATATCTAGGAATAAACCTACCTAAGAAGACAAAATACCTGTATGCAGAAAAATATAAGACACTGATGAAAGAAATTAAAGATGATACAAGTAGATGGAGAGATATACCATGTTCTTGGATTGGAAGAATCAACATTTTGAAAATGACTGTACTACCCAAAGCAATCTACAGATTCAATGCAATCCCTATCAAACTACTACTGGCATTTTTCACAGAACTAGAACAAAAAATTTCACAATTTGTATGGAAACACAAAAGACCCCAAATAGCCAAAGCAATCTTGAGAACGAAAAAAAGAGCTGGAGGAATCAGGCTCCCTGACTTCACACTATACTACAAAGCTACAGTAATCAACACAGTAGGGTACTGGCAAAAAACAGAAAGAGAGATCAATGGAGCAGGATAGAAAGCCCAGAGATAAACCCACGCACATATGGTCACCTTATCTTTCATAAAGGAGACAGGAATGTACAGTGGAGTAGGACAGGCTCTTCAATAAGTGGTGCTGGGAAAACTGGACATATACATGTAAAAGTATGAGATTAGATCACTCCCTAACACTCTACACAAAAATAAGCCCAAATTGGATTAAACACCTAAATGTAAGGCCAGAAACTATCAAACTCTTAGAGGAAAATATAGGCAGACCTCTCTATGACATAAATCATACAAAGATCCTTTTTGACCCATCTCCTAGAGAAATGGAAATAAAAACAAAAATAAACAAATGGGACCTAATGAAACTTCAAAGCTTTTGCACAGCAAAGGAAACCATAAACAAGACTAAAAGACAACCCTCAAAATGGGAGAAAATATTTGCAAATGAAGCAACTGAAAAGGATTAATTTCCAAAATTTACAAGCAGCTCATGCAGCTCAATAACAAAAAAACAAACATCCCAATCCAAAAATGGGCAGAAGACCTAAATAGACATTTCTCCAAAGAAGATATACAGACTGCCAAGGAACACATGAAAGCATGCTCAACATCACCAATTATTAGAGAAATGCAAATCAAAACTACAATGAGATATCATCGCACACCAGTCAGAATGGCCATCATCAAAAAATCTAGAAACAATAAATGCTGGAGAGGGTGTGGAGAAAAGGGAACACTTTTGCACTGCTGGTGGGAATGTGAATTCGTACACCCACTATGGAGAACAGTATGGAGGTTCCTTAAAAAACTACAAATAGAACTACCATATGACCCAGCAATCCCACTACTGGGCATATACCCTGAGAAAACCATAATTCAAAAAGAGTCATGTACCAAAATGTTCATTGAACCTCTATTTACAATAGCCCAGAGATGGAAACAACCTAAATGCCCATCGTCGGATGAATGGATAAAGAAGATGTGGCAAATATATACAATGGACTATTACTCAGCCATAAAAAGAAATGAAATTGAGCTATTTGTAATGAGCTGGATAGACCTAGAGTCTGTCATACATAGTGAAGTAAGTCAGAAAGAGAAAGACAAATACTGTATGCTAACACATATATATGGAATTTAAGAAAAAGAATGTCGTGAAGAACCTAGGGGTAAGACAGGAATAAAGACACAGACCTACTGGAGAACAGACTTGAGGATATAGGTCGGGGAAGGGTGAGTTGTGACGAAGCGAGAGAGAGGCATGGACATATATACACTAACAATCGTAACGTAGACAGCTAGTGGGAAGCAGCCGCATAGCACAGGGAGATCAGCTTGGTGCTTTTTGACTGCCTGGAGGAGTGGGATAGGGAGGGTGGGATGGAGGGAGATGCAAGTGGGAAGATATATGGGAACATATGTATATGTATAACTGATTCACTTTGTTATAAAGCAGAAACTAACACACAATTGTAAAGCAATTAAACCCTAATAAAGATGTTAAAAAAAAAAAAGACAGGGACCTGCTAAAGAACGGACTTGAGGATATGGGGAGGGGGAATGGTGAGCTGTGACAAAATGAGAGAGAGGCATGGACATATTTACACTACCAAACATAAGGTAGATAGCTAGTGGGAAGCAGCCACACAGCACAGGGAGACCATCTCGGTGCTTTGTGACTGCCTGGAGGGGTGGCATAGGGAGGATGGGAGGGAGGGAGACACAAGAGGGAAGAGATATGGGAACATATGTATATGTATAACTGATTCACTTTGTTATAAAGCAGAAACTAACACACCATTTTAAAGCAATTATATCCCAATAAAGATGTTAAATAAATATATATATATATATATATATATATATATATACACACACACATACACACACAAAAGTTCATACAACACAATATCAAAAAAACAATCTGATCAAAGAATGTGCAGAAGACCTAAATAGACATTTCTCCAAAGAAAACATACAGATGGCCTACAGGCATGTGAAAAGATGCTCAACATCACTAATTATTAGAGAAATGTAAATCAAAACTGCAATGAAGTATCATCTCACAAGTGTCAGAATGGCTATCATTGAAAAATATACAATTAATAAATGCTGGAGAGGGTGTGGAGAAAAAGGAAACCACTGACACTATTGTTGGGAATCTGAATTGGTGCAGCCACTGTGGAAAACAGTACGGAATTTCCTTATAAACTAAAAATAGAGCTACCATATGATCTTGCAATTCCACTCCTGGGCATATATCTGGAAAATATGAAAACTGTAATTTGAAAAAAATACATGCACTCCAATGTTCATAGCAGCACTATTTACAATAACCAAGACATAGAAACAACCCTCATGCCCATCAATAGATTATTGGCTTAAGAACATATTGTATATGTATACAATGGAATATTATGTAGTCATAAAAAAGTTTGAAATATTGCCATTTGCAGCAACATGGATGGACCTAGAGGATATTATACTTAGTGAAGTAAGTCAGACAGAGAAAGACAAATCTATCTATCTATTGATCGATCTATTGATCTATCGATCTATAGATATATCCAAATCACTCTGCTGTGAATCTGAAACAAACACAGTATTGAAAATCAACTATACTTTAAAAAAATAAAATATTGCTATTGGCAGCAACATGGATAAAGCTAGAAAATATACTTAGTGAAGTAAGTCAGACAGGGAAAGACAAATACTATACGATATCACTTACATGTGTAATCGAAAAAATAATACAAATGAATCTACAGTAATTACCCTACATATGAACCTTCAAGTTGCAAACTTTCAAAGATGCAAACATGCACTTGCATGTCCAATCACGTTAAGTTAGTTCGTGGGTCTGGCATACACTGTCACGTGCGTGCATCCTCTACAAGTGGTCGTGCTTTTGTGTACTTTACTGTACAGTACTGTATAGAGTACAGTAGTACAGTATCTTTATCTTAAGACCAGGATATCTGGAAGCAAGCATAAAGCAGCAATGACATAGCTGATACTGCTAAGGAGTGACAAGTGATAACAATGGAAACAAAAGTGAAAATAATTGAGAGAGTGAAGCAAGGTGAAAAGATGGTAGACATCGCTCGTTCATATAACATGAATCATTCAACCACAGGAATGATTCTAAAGGACAAGGACAAGATCATGGAACATGTGAAGTCTGTTGTGCCAATGATATCAACAATAATATCGAAGAAGCATGGAAAAGTGATGGAGGAAATGGAGAAACTTCTCAGTGTGTAGATGCAGGATCAGCATCAGCATCAAGTCCCACTCAGCTTAATACTGATTCAAGAGAAATCTAAAAGTCTTTATGAAGACTTGAAGAAGAAACACAGTGAAGATTCAGAGGGCTCACATTTTAATGCCAGTCATGGTTGGTTTCATCAGTTCAAGGCTAGAGCCAACCTTCACAACATAAAAGTAAGTGGTGACACAAGGGAATCCCCATAAGCTAACAGCTGACCTTTCAGCAGAAGCTCTGCAAGCCAGAAGGGAGTGGCAGGACATAATTAAAGTGATGAAGGAGAAAAATTTACAACGAAGCTTACTCTAACAAGCAAGGATCTCATTCAGATTTGATGGAGAAACTAAAATTTTACAGACAAGCAAAAGCTGAGAGAGTTCAGCACCACCAAACCAGCTTTACAACAATGCTAAAGGAAATTCTCTAGGCAAGAAACACAAGAGAAGGAAGAGACCTACAAAAACAAACCCAAAACAACTTAGAAAATGGGAATAGGAACATACATATCGATAATTACCTTAAAGGTAAATGCATTAAATGCTCCCACCAAAAGACACAGATTGGCTGAATGGATACAAAAACAAGACCCATATATATGCTGTCTACAAGAGACCAACTTCAGACCTAGGGACACATACAGACTGAAAGTGAGGGGGCGGAAAAAGATATTCCATGCAAATGGAAATCAAAAGAAAGCTGGGGTAGCAATTCTCATATCAGACAAAAGAGACTATAAAATAAAGACTATTACAAGACACAAAGAAGGACACTACATAATGATCAAGGGATAGATCCAAGAAGAAGATATAACAATTGTAAATATTTATTCACCCAACATAGGAGTACCTCAATACATAAGGCAAACACTAACAGCCAATAAAGGGGAAATCAACAGAAACACAGTCATAGTAGGGGACTTTAACACCACACTTTCAAAAATGCACAGATCATCCAAAAGGAAAATGAATAAAGAAACACAAACTTTAAATAATACATTAAACAAGATGGACTTAATTGATATTTATAGGACATTCCATCCAAAAACAACAGAATACACATTTTTCTCAAGTGCTCAAGGAATATTCTCCAGGATAGATCATATCTTGGGTCACAAATCAAGCCTTGTTAAATTTAAAACAATTGAAGTCATACCAAGTATCTTTTCCGACCAAAACACTATGAGACTAGATATCAATTACAGGAAAAGATTTGTAAAACATACAAACACATGGAGGCTAAACAATACACTACTTAATAACGAAGTGATCACTGAAGAAATCAAAGAGGAAATCAAAAATTCCTAGAAACAAATGACAATGGACACACTATGACCCAAAACCTATGGGATGCAGCAAAAGCAGTTCTTAGAGGGAAGTTTATAGCAATACAATCCTACCTTAAGAAACAGGAAGCATCTCAAACAAACAACATAAGATAATTGCATCTAAAGCAATTAGAGAAAGAAAAACAAAAAAAAACCAAAGTTAGCAGAAGGAAAGAAATCATAAAGATCAGATCAGAAATAAATGAAAAAGAAATGAAGGAAATGATAACAAAGATCAATAAAACTAAAAGCTGGTTCTTTGAGAAGATAAACAGAATTGATAAAACATTAGCCAGACACATCCAGGAAAAAAGGGAGAAGACTCAAATCAATAGAATTAGAAATGAATGAGGAAAAGTAACAACTGACACTGCAGAAACAAAAAGGATCATGAGAGATTACTACAAGCAACTCTATGCCAATAAAATGGACAACCTGGAAGAAATGGACAAATTCTTAGAAATGCACGACCTGCTACGACTGAATCAGGAAGCAATAGAAAATATAAACAGACCAATCACAAGCACTGAAATTGAGACTGTGATAAAAACTCTTCCAACAAACAAAAGCCCAGGACCAGATGGCTTCACAGGCGAATTCTATCAAACATTTACAGAAGAGCTAAGACCTATCCTTCTCAAACTCTTCCAAAATACAGGAGAGGGAGGAACACTCCCAAACTCATTCTACGAGGCCACCAACACCCTTATACCAAAATGACACAAATTTGTCACAAAGAAAGAAAACTACAGACCAATATCACTAATGAACATGGATGTAAAAATCCTCAACAAACTACTAACAAACAGAATCCAACAGCACATTAAAAGGATCATATGCTATCATCAAGTGGGGTTTATTACAGGAATGCAAGGATTCTTCAATATACACAAAACAATCAATGTGATAAACCATATTAAAAATTTTAAGGAGAAAAACCATATGATCATATCAACAGATGCAGAGAAAGCCTTTGACAAAATTCAACACCAATTTGTGATAAACACCCTTCAGAAAGTAGACATAGAGGGAAATTTCCTCAACATAATAAAGGCCATATATGAAAACCCAAAGGCAACATCATCCTCAATGGTGAAAAACTGAAACCATTTCGACTAACATCAGGAACAACACAAGGTTGCCCACTCTCACCACTCTTATTCAACATAGTTTTGGAAGTTATAGCCACAGCAATCAGCAAAGAAAAAGAAATAAAAGGAATCCAAACTGGAAAAGAAAAAGTAAAGCTGTCACTGTTTGCAGATGACATGATACTCTACATAGAGAATCCTAAAGATGCTACCAGAAAACTACTAGAGCTAATCAGTGTATTTGGTAATGTAGCAGGATACAAAATTAATGTACATAAATCTCTGGCATTCCTATACACTAATGATGAAAAATCTGAAAGTGAAATTAAGAAAACAGTCCCATTTACCATGGCAACAAAAAGAATAAAATATCTAGGAATAAACCTACATAAGGAGAAAAAACACCTGTATGCAGAAAATTATAAGACACTGATGAAAGGAATTAAAGATGATACAAATATATGGAGAGATATACCATGTTCTTGGATTGGAAGTATCAACGTTGTTACAATGACTCTACTACCCAAAGCAATCTACAGATTCAATGCAATCCCTATCAAACTACCACTGGCATTTTTCACAGAACTAGAACAAAAAATTTCACAATTTCTACGGAAACACTAAAGACACCGAATAGCCAAAGTGATCTTGACCGAATAGCCAAAGCGATCTTGAGAAAGAAAAATGGAGCTGGAGGAATCAGGCTCCCTGACTTCAGACTATACTACAAAGCTACAATAATCAAGACAGTATGGTGCTGGCACAAAAACAGAAAGATAGATCAATGGAACCGTATAGAAACCCCAGAGATAAACCCATGCACATATGGTCACCTTATCTTTGATAAAGGAGGCAGGAACGTACAGTGGAGAGAGGACAGCCTCTTCAATAAGTGGTGCTGGGAAAACTGGACAGGTACATGTAAAAGTATGAGATTAGAACACTCCCTAACACCATGCAGAAAAGTAAGCTCAAAATGGATTAAAGACCTAAATGTAAGGCCAGAAACTATCAAACTCTTGGAAGAAAACTTAGGCAGAACACTGTATGACATAAATCACAGCAAGATCCTTTTAGACCCACCTCCTAGAGAAATGGAAATAAAAACAAAAATAAACAAATGGGACCTAATGAAACTTCAAAGCTTTTGCACAGCAAAGGAAACCATAAACAAGACCAAAAGACAGCCCTCAGAATGGGAGAAAATATTTTCAAATGAAGCAACTGACAATGGACTAATTTCCAAAATCTACAAGCTGCTCATACAGCTCAATAACAAGAAAACAAACAGCCCAATCCAAAAACGGGCAGAAGACCTAAATAAACATTTCTCCAAAGAAGATATATAGACTGCCAACAAACACATGAAAGAATGCTCAACATCATTGATCATTAGAGAAATGCAAATCAAAACTACAATGAGATATCATCTCACACCAGTCAGAATGGCCATCATCAAAAATTCTAGAAACAATAAATGCTGGAGAGGGTGTGGAGAAAAGGGAACACTCTTGCACTGCTGGTGAGAATGTGAATTGGTTCAGCCAATATGGAGAACAGTATGGAGGTTCCTTAAAAGACTACAAATAGAATTACTATATGACCCAGCAATACCACTACTGGGCATATATCCTGAGAAAACCAAAATTCAAAAAGAGTCATTTATCAAAATGTTCATTGCAACTCTATTTACAATAGCCCAGAGATGGAAACAACCTAAGTGTCCATCATCGGATGAATGGATAAAGAAGATTTGGCACATATATACAATGGAATATTACTCAGCGATAAAAAGAAACGAAATTGAGCTATCTGTAATGAGGTGGATAGACCTAGAGTCTGTCATACAGAGGGAAGTAAGTCAGAAAGAGAAAGACAAATACCGTATGCTAACACATATATATGGAATATAAGAAAAAAAATGTCATGAAGGACCTAGGGGTAAGACAGGAATAAAGACACAGACCTACCTGAGAACGGACTTGAGGATATGAGGAGGGGCAAGGGTGAGCTGTGACAAAGCGAGAGAGAGGCATTGACATATATACACTAACAAAAGTAAGGCAGATAGCTAGTGGGAAGCAGCCACATAGCACAGGGATATCAGCTCGGTGCTTTGTGACCGCCTGGAGGGGTGGGAGAGGGAAGGTGGGAAGGAGGGAGATGCAAGAGGGAAGAGATATGGGAACATATGTATATGTATAACTGATTCACTTTGTTATAAAGCAGAAACTAACACACCATTGTAAAGCAATTATACCCCAATAAAGATGTTTTTAAAAAAAGAGAGAAAACCATAAACAAGATCAAAAGAAAACCCTCAGAATGGGAGAAAATATTTTCAAATGAAGCCACTGAAAATGGATTAATCTCCAAAATTTACAAGCAGTTCACGCCCCTGAATAACAAATAAAACAAACAACCGAATCTAAAAATGGGCAGAAGACCTAAATAGACATTTCTCCAAAGAAGATATTCAGATTGCCATCAAACACATGAAAGGATGCTCAACATCACTAATTGTTAGGGAAATGCAAATCTAAACTACAGTTGTGTATCACTTTTCACCAGTCAAAATGGCCATCATCAAAAAATCTAGAAACAATAAATGCTAGAGCGGGTGTGGGGTCCCTCTTGCACTGTTGTTGGGAATGTAAATTGATACAGCCACTATGGAGAACAGTATGGAGGTTCCTTAAGAAACTACAGATTGAACTACCATACGACCCAGCAATCCCTCTACTGGGCATATACCCTGAGAAAACCATAATTCAAAAAGAGTCATGTACCAAAATGTTCATTGCAGCTCTATTTACAATAGCCAGGACATGGAAGCAACCTAAGTGTCCATCATTGGATTAATGGATAAAGAAGATGTGGCACATATATACAATGGACTATTACTCAGCCATAAAAAGAAACAAAATTGAGCTATTTGTAATGAGGTGGATAGACCTAGAGTCTGTCATACAGAGTGAAGTAGTCAGAAAGAGAAAAACAAACACTGTATGCTAATACATATATATGGAATTTAGGGGGAAAAAAAGGGTCATGAAGAACCTAGGGGTAAGACGGGAATAAAGACACAGACCTACTTGAGAATGGTCTGGAGGATATGGGGAGGGGGAAGGGTAAGCTGTGAAAAAGCGAGAGATGGCATGGACATATATACACTACCAAATGTAAAATAGATAGCTATTAGGAAGCAGCTGCGTAGCA
The DNA here is from genome assembly GCF_000442215.2 of Lipotes vexillifer. Lineage (NCBI taxonomy): Eukaryota > Metazoa > Chordata > Mammalia > Artiodactyla > Lipotidae > Lipotes > Lipotes vexillifer. Next base: position 40,789 of record NW_006785962.1, read on the forward strand.
CAGGGAGATCAACTTGGTGGTTTGTGACCACCTAGAGTGGTGGGATAGGGAGGGTGGGAGAGAGGGAGACGCAAGAGGGAAGAGATAAGTGAGCATATGTATATGTATAACTTATTCACTTTGTTATAAAGCAGAAACGAACACACCATTGTAAAGCAATTATACTCCAATAAAGATGTTAAAAAAAAAAAAAAAAGTAAGTCGTGAGGCAGCAAGTGCAGATACAGTAGCTGCCCGGCAATTTCCTGAAATGCTTCAAGAAATTATTGATGAAGGCATGTGTTTACCCAAGCAGGTTTTTAATATGGATGAGACAGGACTGTACTGGAAGAAGATGCCAGACCGAAGTTACATCAGTAAGGTGGAACAGTTTATGCCAGGCTATAAATCAGCAAGGGATAGGATAACTCTGTTGTTTGATGGCAATGTTTTTGGCAATGTGAAGCTGAGTCCTCTCTTACTTTATCATTCAGAGAGCCTAAGAGCCCTTAAAAACATAGCCAAGGGCTCTCTTCCTGTTGTGTAAGAGTAACCTCAAATCCTGGGTTACACAGGCCATTTTTCAGGACTGGTTTGTCCACCACTTTATCCTGGAGGTAGAGAAATATTGTTTGGAAAAGGCACGTCCTATTCAACATTCTTTCACTGCTTGACAATGCTCCTGGCTGCCCCCCATTTGTGAACGACATTCATCCCACCGTCAAAGTAGTGCATCTGCCACCTAATACTATGACGCTCATCTAACCTATGGACCAGGGAGTTATAGCGACTTTCAAGAAATATTATTTATGTCACATTTTTCCTCAGACAGTAAAGGCGAGAGATGAATCAGGAACAACATTACAACAAGTTTGGAAGAACTATAACATCTACAAGGCCATAAAATCATTGACTTTGCTTGGTGTGAGGTTACGGCTGTCACCATGAATGGGGTTTGGAAGAACCTTTGCCTGCAGTTTGTTCATGATTTTCGTGAATTTGAGAAGGTGAATGAGGAGTCCAAAGAGGTCTTCAGCAACTTAGTGACCCTCAGCAAGAAGCTGGAGCTAGATCTGCAAGAGGATGACTTCATTGAACTCCTTGCTGTGCAACACAAGGAGCTTACTAATGAAGACCTGTTGGAATTGGAGGCCCAGAGAAAGGACGAAGAGAGACAAGAGGAAGAAGTAACCAAAGAACCAAAGAGATTCAAGATGCAGGAAATGGCAACGGGATTTTCTTTATTTGATTAGGCACTGTTAGTTTTTGAGGCATATGTACCGTATGTAGAATGGTACACAAAAGTTGTGGCAGCCATTCAGAATGCAATCCAGTGCTACCATGTCGTCTATGATGAGAAAAAAAGAGCCACTGCCCAGATATTACTGGATCATTTTTTCAAGAGGGTAGATAGAATTGAATCCAGCAAGCATCCAGAACCTGGGCCATCAACATCAGGCGAGAGTGAAATTGCAGCTTGCCCTCCATCTCCTACTGCTGACAATCCTTCAGCTCTACCATCTCCCACCTCCAGTCAGTAACTCTTCTTGCCTATTCGCCCAATGCCAGCCCCTGTATGCCAGCTGTTGCACTGTACTACTGTACTATTCAAGGTATTTTACTGTAAGATTAAATTTTTTTCTTTATTTTTTGTGTTTTTTATGTATTATTTGTGTGAAAAGTATTATAAACCTATTACGGTACAATACTATATAGCTGATTGTGCTAGTTGGTTACCTAGGCTAACATTGCTGGACTTATGAACAAATTGGACTTACGAACACATTCTTGGAATGGAACACGTTCACATCTAGGGGACTTACTGTATTGAGAGATAAGTGTTGGGTAAAAGAAAAAGTAGCTTTATTGAGAAAGCTGGCAACACTTGGCAGAAGGTGAACTCATGTGCCAAGGAACCAACTCCTCACTGCCCATCAGGGGGCAAGAGCTTTTAAAGGGGAGTTTCAGGGGTACATAGGCGAGAGGGGGTTTCTACGTGTAGAAGAGCACATTCAGCTCCAACAATCATCTTGAAATTGGTCATATGGTGGTCTGATCAGCATCATCTTGATTAAGTACAGTTAATCTTCAATTCCAGGGTTGGTTTGTTCCCGCTTCTTTGAAGCCAGTTATTGCAATTGTGTAAGATGGAGCAGCTTATGTCATAGCTACAGTCCGGTCATCATGTAGTTAACTTCTTCCACCTGGTGGGGGTTTCAGTATCTGCAAAACAGCTCAAAGAATGTGTCTCAGAATATTATTTATAGTCCTTGAATAGGAACTAAAAGTCCTTGACTTTGTTTAATGGCTAAACTATTATTATTTTGTCTTGCTTGACTATTTTCGTTTGCTTCTGCATTTTCTCATTTCTCTGATTAAATGTATTCTTTGGAACTTGAGGAAGGCTTAGGAGGCTAAAATTTCTCTACAAACAAGAGGCAGGTGGAGGGCATTAGGCCAAAGTGGGGAGGGGAAGTGTCTGTCCCATAAAGGCCCCATAGGGTCCTGCTTGGTTACAAAATCATACCATCATTTTCAACCACAGTGGAATGAAACTAGAAATCAATGACAAAGTAAAGCTGGAATACTCATTAATATGTGGAAATTAAACAACACACTTCTAAACAATCAGTGGGTGAAAGAAGAAATCAAAAGGGAAATCAAAAAATAACTTGAGGGAATTCTCTGGTGGTCCATTGGTTACAACTCCATGCTTTTACTGCTGAGGGCCCAGGTTCAGTCCCTTGTCAGGGAGCTGAGATTCCACAAGCTGTACAGCCAAAATAAACAAAAACTCTTGAAACGTTCTGTAGGTTGCCTTTTTGTTTTGTTGAAGATTTCTTGCTGTGCAAAAGCTTTTAAGTTTAATTAGGTCTCATTTATTTTTCTTTTTATTTCTTTGCTTTAGGAGATAGATCCAAAAAAAATATTTATACAATTTATGTCAAAGAGTGTTCTGTCTGTTTCCTTCTAGAAGTTTTATGGTTTCTGGTCTTACATTTCAGTCTTTAATCCATTTTGAGTTTATTTTTGTATATGGTATTAGAAAATGCTCTAATTTCATTCTTTTACATGTAACTGTCCAGTTTTTCAGTGCCACTTATTGAAGAGACTATTTTCTCCATGATATAGCCATGCCTCCTTTGTCATAGATTAATTGACCATTAGTGTTTGGGTTTATTTCTGGGCTCTCAATTCTGTTCCATTTATCTATGTGTCTGTTTTTGTGCCAGTACCACACTTTTTTGATTACTGTAGCTTTGTAGTATAGTCTAAAGTAAATGTGCATGATTCCTTGAGCTCTGTTCTTTCTCAAGATTGTTTTGGATATTTGGGGTCTTTTCTGTTTCCATACCAATTTTAAAATTATTTGTTCTAGTTTCATGAAAAATACCTTTGGTGTGTCAATAGGTATTGTATTAAATCTGTAGATTTCCCTGGGTAGTATGGTTATTTTAACAATATTAATTCTTCCAATCCAAGTACACAGTATACGTTTCCATCATTTATGTTGCTTCAATTTCTTTCATCAGTGTCTTATAATTTTCCAAGTACAGGTTTATTCCTACGTATTTTCTTCTTTTTGATGTGATGGTAAATGGGATTGTTTCCTTAATTTAAATGAAAAGAAAACCTACAGAATGGGAGAAAATATTTGCAAATGATATGATAGATAAGCAATTAATATCCAAAATATATGGACAGTTCATAAAACTCAACATCAGAAAAACAAACAACCCATTAAAAACAAGCAACCCATTAAAAATGAGCATAAGATTTGAATAGGCACTTTTCCAGACAAGAATTACAGATGGCCAACAGGCAGAAGAAAAGATGCTCAACATCGTTAATCATCAGAGAAATGCAAATCAAAACTACAATGAGGTATTATCTCACAACCAACAGGATGGCTTCATCAAAAAGACCACAAATGACAAATGTTGGTGAGGATGTGGGGAAAAGGGAACACATGTACACTATTGGTGGGAATGTAAATTAGAGAAGCTACTGTGGAAACCAGTGGGGGGTTTCTCAAAAATCTAAAAATAGAACTACCATATGACCCAGAAATTCCACTTCTGGGTATATATCTGAAGAAAACAAAAACACTAATTTGAAAAGATACATCCACCCACATGCTCACTGCAGCACTATTTACAATTGCCAAGGTATGGAAGCAATGTATGTGTCAATAGATGATTGTATAAAGAAGATGTGGTACATATATACAATGGAATACTACTCAGCCATAGAGAAGAATAAAAAATTGTCATTTGCTATAACATGTTGGACATGGAGGGGTTTATACTTAACAAAATAAGTCAGACAGAGAAAGACATATACTGTATGATATCACTTATGTGTAGAATCTAAAAAATAAAACAAACTATTGAATATAAGAAAAAAGAAACAGACACAGGTATAGAGAGCTAACTAGTGGTTTCCAGGTGGGAGAGGGAAAGGAGTGTGGGCAAATTAGTTGTAGTGGATGAAGAGGTACAATCTACTATGTATAAAATAAACAAGCTACACGGATATGTTGTACAGCACAGAGAATATAGCTAATATTTTATAATAACTATAAACATATAACCTTTAAAATTGTTAATCACTATGTTGTGCATCATGTAACACTGCAAATCAACTATCCTCAATAAAATACATTTTAAAAATATTGGGTTGGCCAAAAAGTTTGTTCAGTTTTTGTAAGCTCTTATGGAAAACGAACTTTTTGGCCAACCAAATATATACACCCAACATCAAACCACAACAACATATTAAGCAAGTACTAACATATCTAAAAGGAGAAATAGACAGCAATACAATAATAGCAGTGAACTTAAATACATCACTCTCAACAATGGATGTATTGCCCATACAGTAAATTAATAAGGAAATATTGGACTTGAACCATACTTTACACAAAATGGACTTAGATATATTCAGAGCATTCCAACCAACAGAATACACATTATCTCATTATCTCTAGTTCTGATATAACATTCTCCAGGATAGATCATGTGTTACATTCTCCAGGATAGATCATGTGTTATACCACAAAATAAGACTGAGCAAATTTAAGAACTTTGAGATCATCTGAAGTAACTTTTCCCACCAAAATGGTATAAAACTAGAAATAAAAAGAGCAGAAAAATTGAAAAAATAACAAGTAAGTTAAACAACACACTCTTAACCAATGGGATGAAGAAGAAAGGAAAATCAAAAATTATCTTGAAACAAAATAAAATAGAAAGATAACATACCAAAACATAAGGAACACAGTAAAATCCATGCTAAGAGCCAGGCCAATACTGATTTTTTTTAAGCTTACATTAAGAAAAAAGAAAGATCTCAAATAAACAACTTATAGGAAACATCGTAGTCAATGGTAAATGATCGAAAGCCTTCCCTCTAAGATCAGGAATAAGACAAGGATGCTCATTCTCATCACTTTATTCAGGATAGACCTGGATGTTCTACTAAAAGCAATTGGGCAAGAAATATTTTTTAAAGACATGCAAATGGGGAAGTAAGAAATAAAATTATCTGTTTGCTTTTTACATGATCTTACATGTGTGTATATATATATATATATATATATATATATAATCTCAAGTATCCCACTAAAAACTTGTTAGAACTCATAAAAGAATTCAGTAAATTTGCAGGATACAAAATTAACACACAAAAATAATTGCCTTTTATACACTAAAATGAACTATCTAAAAAGAAATAAAATCCCATTTATAATAGCATAAAAAACAATAATATACTTAGGAATAAACTTAACCAAGAAAGTGAGAGATCTCTACACCAAAACTATTAGATATTGATGAAAGAAATTAAAGAAACACAAATAAATGGAAAGATATCCCATGTTTCTGGATCAAAATAGATACAACAATCCTAAAATTCATATGGAACCACAAAAGGCCCCAAAGAGCTAAAGCAATTTTGAGAAAGAACAATGCTTAACACAATGAACACTCCCAGATTCACTGCAGCATTATTCACAACAAGCAAGATGTGAAATTACCTAAGTGTTCATCAGTGGATGAGTGGATAGGAAGATAGATATAGATATAGATATAGATATATAGATATAGATATCTATCTATCTATCTATAACATAGCTTATTATTCAGCCACGAGAAAGAAGGAAGTCCTGCCTTGTGTAACAATACGGATGGAACCTGAGGGTATCTTATGCTAAGTGAAATAAGTCAGAGAATGACAAATACTGTATATTCTCACATATATACAAAATATATGAAAGTTGAACTCATAGAAACAGAGAGTAAAATTGTGGTTGCCAGGTGTTGGGGGTGTGGGGGTAGTGGAGAGATGTTGGTCAAAGAGTACACATTCCAAGCTATAAGATGATTAGTTCTGGGGATCTAATGTACAACATATTGACCATAATTAAGTATACTGTATTATATATCTGAATGCTAAGAGAGTAGCTCTTAAATGTTACCTTCTTTCAAAAAGTGGAAATTATTGAAGGGGATGGAGGTGTTAACTAACATTTTTGTGGTAATCATTTTGTAATATATATATATGTGTATCAAATCGTCACATAGTTTGTCTTTAACATATGTTATACATCAATAATATCTCAATAAATATTTAAAAAAGAAAAGAAAAATATCTCATATAAACAATCTAATTTTATAATTCAAGGGAATATAAAAAGAAAACAAACTAAGCTCAGAGTTAGCAGATGGAAGGAAATAATAAAGCTAAGAGCAGAAATAAATGAACTAGAGACTAGAAAAATAATAGAAAAAATCAACAAAACTAAGAGCTGGAATTTTTTAAAAAATAAACAAAATTGAAAAACCTTTACCTCACTAATAAAAAAGAAGACTCAAATAAAATATATGAGAGGAGATATTAAAATGATACCACAGAAATAAAAAGGGTCATAAGTCAATTATATGTCACCAAGTTGGATAACCTAGAACAAATGTACAGACTCCTAGAAACATACAACCTATAAAAACTGAATAATGAAGAGATGGGAAATCTGAATGGACAGATGAGTAAATAGATTGAATCAATTAACACAAACCTGCTAACAAAGCAAAATCTGAGACAAGATAGCTTCACCAATAAATTCTAGGAAATATTTAAAGAAATAATGAAAATGCTCTCAAAATTTCCAAAAAAAAAAAAAAAAGAAGAGGAGGGAAAACTACCAAACTTATTTCATTATATTTTTTCAAGGAATGCTAATATATAGTTCATTATTTTAAAAGCAATAAAAATTAAATTGATATGGTTCTCCTGGGCTCATTTGGTTTAAATTCAATGCTACACTGAAAAATAATAGTTTTCATTATTTTTTCTAATTTTTAATTAAAGTTTAATTGATTTATAATATATTAATTTCTTTTGTACAACAGTGATTCAATATTCATATAGATTATACTCAATTTAAAGTTATTATAAAATATTGGCTATATTCTCTATACAAAATATCCTTGTAGCTTGTTTATTTTAAACATAGTAGTTTGTACCTATTTATCCTCTACCTCCAACTTGCCCCTACACCATTTCCCTTTCCACTGGTAAACACTAGTTTGTTCTCTACATCTGTGAGTGTGTTTTGATTTTGTTATATTTAGTCATTTATTTTTAGATTCCACACATAAATGATAACATACAGTATTTGTCTTTCTCTTTCTGACTTACTTCACTAAGCATAATAACCTCCAGGGTCCCTCCATGTTGCTACAAATGGCAAATTTTCATTCTTTTTTATGGCTGAGCAATATCCTATTTTATACATAAACCACATTTTCTTCATTCATCTGTTGAAAGACACAGGTTACTTCCATTGCTTGGCTATTGTAAACAATGTTGTTTAGAACATAGCAGTGCATATATCTTTTCAATTAGTGTTTTCATTTTCTTCTGAAATATACGTGGGAGTGAAATTGCTGGATCACATGGTAGTTTTATTTTTAGTTTTCTGAGGAACCTCCATAATGTTTTCCAAAATGGCTGCACCAGAGTACATTCCCACCAACAGTGTACTAGGATTCCCTTTTCTCCACATCATTGCCAACATTCGTTATTTGTGGAAGCTTGTCAATAGCCATTCTGACAGGTGTGAGGCAATATCTCACTGCGGTTTTGATTTGCATTTCCCTGATAAGTGATGCTGAGCATCTTTTCATGTGCCTGTTAGTCATCTGCATGTCTTCTTTGGAAAAATGTCCAATCTGGTCTTCTGCCAATTTTTTCATTGGGGTGTTATTTTTTTTTGATATTCAGTTGTATGAGCTGTTTATATATTTTGGATATTAACCTCTAATCAGACATATCATTTGCAAATATTTTCTCATATTCAGTAGGTTGTCTTCTCATTTTGTAAGTGGTTTCCTTTGCTGTGCAAAAGCTTTTAAGTCTGATATAGTACTAGTTGATTATTTTTGCTTTTGTTTCCCTTGCTGAGGAGACAGATCCAAATATATATATATATATATATATATATATATATATATATATATATATAAAGAGTTTGTCATCTGTCAAGCCCCAAGGACAGGGATATATATATATATATATATATATATATATATATTGTTAAGACCTATGTCAGAGATTGTACTGCCTATGCTATCTTCTAGGATTTTTATTGTTTCCAGTCTTATAATTAGGTCTTTAAACCATTTTGAGTTTATTTTTGTATATGGTGTGACAAAATATTCTAAATTTGTTCTTTTATATGTAACTGCACAGTTATCCTAAATACCACTTATTGAAGTATATGCTTTGTATATGCTTGCCTTCTTTGTGGTTGATTAATTTACCATATGTGCATGGGTTTATCTCTCTGTTCCATTGATCTGTTTTTATTCCAGTACCATACTCTTTTGATGAATTTAGCTTTATAGCATAGTCTGAATTCAAAGAAGGTGATACCTTCAGCTTTCTACATTCTTATCAAAATTGCGTTGGCTATTCAGGGTCTTTTGTGGTTCCATATAAATTTTAGGATTATTTGTTCTAGATCTATGCAATAAGTCATGGATATTTTCATAGGGACTGTATTAAGTCTGTAGATGGCTTTCAATAGACATTTTAACAATATTAATTTTTCCAGTCCATGAAAACAGGATATCTTTCCATTTCTTTATATCATCTTCAATTTCCTTCACCAATGTTTTATAGTTTTCAGAGTTTAGGTATTTCACATTCCTGCATTAAGTTTACTCCTAGGTATTTTATTCTTTTTGATGAGATTTTAAATGGGATTGTTTTCTTGCTTTCTCTTTCTGACAGTTCATTATTAGTGTATAGAAAAGCAACAGTTTTCTGTATCTTAATCTTGTAACCTACAACTTTACCAAATTCATTTATTAGTTCTAATAGTTTTTTGGTGGGGACTTTAGGGTTTTCTATATATAGTATCATGTCATCTAAATAGTGACAGTTTTACTTCTTCCCTTCCAATTTGGATGCGTTTTATTTCTTTTTCTTGTCTGATTGCTGTTGCTAGGATTTGGAATAATATGTTAAATAGAAGTAGCAAGGGTGGACATTCTTGTCTTGTTCCTGATTTTACAGCAAAAGCTTTCAGCTTTTTATCCTTGAGTATAATGTTAGCTGTGGGTTTGGCATAAATATTTACATATGTTATGAGATATGTTCTCTCTATACCAACTTTGATGAGAATTTTTATCATGAATGGATGTTGAATTTTGTCCAATTGTTTTTTTGCATCTATTGAGATGATCATGTGATTTTTATCCTTCCTTTTGTTAATGTGGTATATCACATTGATTGGTTTGCAAATATTGAACCATCCTTGCATCCCTGGAATAAATCCCAGTTGATCATGGTGTATGATCCTTTTTTATATGTTGAATTTTATTGGTTCATTTTTTGTTGAGGATTTTTGCATCTATATTCATCAGAGATATTGGCCTACAATTTTCTTTTTTTGTAGTGTCTGCATTTGGTACCAGGGTAATATGGCCTCACAGAATGAATTTGAGTGTGTTCCATCCTCTTCAATTTTTTGGAATAGTTTGAGAAGGATAGGTATTAGCTCTTCATTATATGTTTGTACAATTCCCCTGTGAAGCTGTTTGGTCCTGGATTTGGTTTGGTGGGAGAGTTTTTGATTACTGATTTAATTTTACTACTAGTGATCAGTCTATTCAGATTATCTATTTCTTCCTGATTTAGTCTTGGAAGATTATATGTTTCTAGTCTATCCATTTCTTCTATGTTGCCCAATTTGTTGGCATGTAACTGTACACAGTATTCTCTTACAATTGTTTACATCTCTGGGATATCAGGTGTAATTTCTCCTCTGTTCTTTCTTATTTTGTTTATTTGGGTCTACTAATTTTTTATTGATGAGCTGGGCTAAAGGATTATCAATTTTTTTCTCCTTACAAAAACCAGCTCAAATTTCACTGATCTTATCTACTGTTATTTTGGTCTATATTTATTTCCTTTCTAATCTTTATTATTTCCTTCCTTCTGCTTACTTTGGGTTATTTTTGTTGTTCTTCTTCTTCTTATAATTCCTTTAGATGGTAAGTTAGTTTGTTTGAGATTTTCTTGTTTCTTGATGTAGGCCTGTATAGCAATAAACTCTTAGAACTATTTTTGTGGTATTACATAGATATTGTAAATTTGCATTTTTATTTTCATTTGTCTCGTGATATTGTTTGATTTCTTCCTTGATGTCTTCACTGACCATTTTTCTTTTAGTAGCATGTTGTTTAGTCTCCATGTGTTTGTGTTTTTCCCATTTTTCTTCCTGTAATTTATACCTAATTTCATACCACTGTGGTCAGAAAAATTTCTTGATATTATTTATATCCTTTTATATTTATTGAGACTTTTCTTGTTGCCTAGCATGTGATCTCTCTTGGAGAACATTCCATTTGCACTTGAAAATAATGTGTATTCTGCTGTTTTGAGATGAAATGTCCTGTAGATATCTACTAATTCCAACTGGTCTAATGTGTCATTTAAGGCCATTGTTTCCTTATTCATTTTCTATCTGGAAGATCTGTCCATTAATATAAATGAGGTGTTAACACCCCTATTATTATTGTATTATTGTCATTTTCTCCCTTTATGTCTGTTAATGTTTGCTTGATTTATTAAATTCTCCCTATATTAGGAGCATATATGTTTAGAAATGTCATATCCTCTTCTTGTTTTGATTCCATTATCATTACTTAATGTTCTCCTTTGTCTTTATTTATACATTTTGTTTTAAATTCTGCTTGGCTGATATGAGTATTGCTACCTCAGCTTTCATGTCATTTCCATTTGCATAAAATATCTTTTACCATCCCCTCACTTTCAGCCCATGTGTGTGTTCAGCTCTGAAATGAGTCTCTAGTAGGCAGAATATAGATGGGTCTTGTTTTTTACCCAATCAGGCACCCTATGTCTCTTGATGGAAGCATTTAGTCCATTGATATTTAAAGTGATTATTGATAGGTATGTACTTGCTGCCACTTTGTTACTTGTTTTCTGGTTGTTTTTGTAGTTCTTATTTGCTCTTTTCTTCTTCATTAGCTACTTCCCTTGTGGTTTGATGATTTTCCTTAGTGGTATGCTTGTGATGTTTTCTCTCTTGTTTTTGTGTCTCTGCTATAGGTTTTTTATTTGTGGTTACCATGTGGTTCATATATGTTGACCTATAAGTATATCTATTTGTTTTAAACTGATAGTCATTTAAGTTCAAACACATTCTACAAGAGCTACATGTTTTATTCCCCTCCCCCAAGTTTGTGTTTTTGATGTTATACTATACATCTTCATGCCTATCCCTTAACTGTTTATCGTAGTTATATTTGATTTTACAATTTTTGTCTTTTAATCTTTGTGCTCACTTATTTAAGTGGTTGATCCACAATGATTACTATATATTGTTTTTATTAGTGTGGTTCCTCCTTTCCTACATATTCTTTCTTGTTGTAGCCTTTTCTTTTCCACTTAGAGAAGATCTTTTAACACTTCTTGTAGGGTCAGTTTAATATTGATGAACTCTGAGTTTTTGCTTGTCTGAAAAGTTCTTCATCTCTCTTCAATTCTGACTGATAACTTTGTGTGATACTCTAACCCAGGGTAGAATATCCTGGGTTGTAGGTTTCTTCTCTTTCAGTGCTTTAAATTTATCATTCCACTCCCTTCTGACCTGCAGAATTTCTGCAGAAAAATCAGCTGATAGCCTTATAGGGGTTCCCTTGCATGTGACTTTTTGTTTTTCTCTTGCTGGCTTAAAATTCTCTGTTTTTAATTAATTTATTTGGTTGCACTGGGTCTTAGTTGTGGCATGTGGGCTCCTTAGTTGTGGCTTGCTGGTTGCTTAGTTGTGGCATGAAAACTCTTAGTTGCAGCATGAATGTGGGATCTAATTCCCTGACCAGGTATTGAACCCAGGCCCCCTGCATTGGGAGCTCGGAGTCTTAACCACTGAACCACAAGAGAAGTCCCTAAAATTCTCTCTTTATCTTAAACTTTTGCCATTTTATTTGTGATGTGTCTTTATGTGGGCCTTTTTGGGTTCATCTTTTTTGGAACTCTCTGTGTTTCCTGTAGCTGGAAATCTGTTTCCTTCTTCAGCTTTGGGATGTCTTCAGCCATAATTTCATCTAATATATTTTCTACCCCTTTCTTTCTCTTATCTCCTTCTGGGACCCCTATAATGAAGATGTTAGTATGCCTCATGTTTTCCCAAAGTCCCTTAAACTATCCTCATTTTTTAAAATTTGTTTTTCTTTTTCCTGTTCTGATTGGGCGATTTCCATTTTTTTAACTTCCGGATTGCTTATGTACTATTCTGTATCACCTAGTCTGTCTGTTAATTCCTTCTAGTGTTTTTTCATTTCAGTTATTGTATTCTTCAGCCCTGACTGGTTATTTTCTATATTTTCTACTTACTTGTTTAAATTCTGTGTTCATCTATTCTTTGCCCAGGTTCAGTTAGCATTCTTATTACTAATGCTATTCTTATTATTCTAATGCTTTGAACTCTTTATCTAGTAAATTATTTCTCTGTGTCTCATTAGGGTTTTTTATCAGTTTTTTCTTCCTTTTTCTTTTGTTTGAAACAAATTCCTCTGTCTTCTGATTTTGTTTAACTTTCTCTGTCACTATGAAGTTAGATGAACTGTTACCTATTCTGATCTTAAAATGGTGTCCTTATGTGGGTATGTCCCTATGCAATCTGTATGTGCCCAGTGGCTTTTGCTGTGAGAGCTGGATGTGAAGTGAGCATAGGTTCCATCTTCCCTTTGGGTATGCTGGCAGCTACCACCTTGGTAGAAGGTAAGGCTGGAGATGGAGGGGCTAGAGCCAGAGCCAGGTGTGAGCTGGGGCTTTTCCTATCCTCAATGGCCATCATCACCTTATCAGGGGTGTGGGATTGGGACCCCAAGAGCTAGAGAGGAGGCCCTGGTTCCACTCCTTCTAAGTGTGTACTCTTCCCCCAACAATGTCACTTCCACTCTAGTGGAGAGCAGTGCCAAAAAAAGAAGGGTTGGGGTGGGTACCTGGTGCAAGCTGGGGTTTATTCTGGGATGATCCCATCAAGCCAGTCAGAACCCCAGTCTATTTCCAATCTGCTGCCTCTACAGCTTGCCAGCAATGGCTGACCCCACCCTATTCAGAGGCAGGGCCATGTCTGAGCTATCTCTGCTTCCTCCAAGTGCATGAACCTCCCCAGAAAACAGCACTTTCACCCCAGTGAGGAACAGTGCCCGAGCAAGAGGAGCTGGAGTGGGTACCTGGTACAGGCTGTCCCACATGCTAGGAAGGTCCCAGCATGCCAGTCAGAGCCTCAAGTTGCTCCCAAGTTTTTGCCTATAGTTGCACCAGCGATGGTTACCCTCATCCTGTTCAGATGCAGTGCTGGGTCCAGGTGGCCCCATCCCTTCCATGTGTGCACTCTCCTCAGCAAGGGCAGCCTTTGCCTTAGTGTGGAACTGCACGAGAGTAAGAGGGGCTGGAGCAGGCACCCAGTGCAAGCTGGGGTGCATGCTGAGGTGGTCACAGGAAACCAGTCAGAACCCCAGGGAATTTTCAATCTGCTTCCTCCACCTTGGTGCTGGGAGTAACCAAGTGTGTGTGTGCATACTTCATGCAGAGCGTCTTGGTTTCTTACAGCCATCCAGTAAGTCTCACTGGTTTTCAAACCAGCTACGGAAACTCATCTTCCTGGTGTTGGACCTCAGGGCTGGGTTGCCCAATATGAGGCTCAAACACTCACTCCCCAGGCAGGATCTCTGAGCCCATGATATCCCCTTCCTCTTCTGTGTCCCCTGCTAGGGGTATGGGTCCTGACCTAATTGCTTCTCCTGCCTTTCTGCCCAACTCCGTGTGGATCTTTCTTTATACCCTTGGTTGTAGAACGGCCTTTCTGCCTGTCTCCAGTTTTTCAGTGAAAGTTGCTCCACCTATAGATGTATTTTTGATGTGTTCATGGGGGTAGGTAAGCTCAACATCCTCCTACTCTGCCATCTTGACCTCCCCTCTTCCAAACTTATTTTATGAGGCAAGAATTACCTGATACCAAAGCAAGGAAAGGACACTACAAGAAAAGAAAATTACAGGCCAATATACCTTAATGAACATAAATGCAATAACCCTTGAAAAATACTAGCAATCCAAATTTACCAGCAAATCAAAAGGATCACCCAACATGACCAACTGGGATTTATCCCTCAGGTGTACAAGTGGTTCAACTGCAATATCAATAATTGTGATTCCGTATTAACAGTATGAAGGTTTAAAAGTTTATGACCTTCTTAATAGATGCAAAAAAGGCATTTTCCAAAATTCGAAATACATTTATGATTTTAAAAACTGTCAACAAATTAGTTATAGAAGGAGTGTAGCTCAAAATAATAAACATCACATATTAGAAACCCACAGCTAACATCATACTAAACAGTGGATGCTGAAAGCTTTTCCTCTAAGATCAAGAGCAAGACAAGAGGGGCTTCCCTGGTGGCGCAGTGGTTGAGAGTCCACCTGCCGATGCAGGGGACACGTGTTCGTGCCCCGGTCCAGAAAGATTCCATATGCCACGGAGCGGCTGGGCCCGTGGGCCATGGCTGCTAAGCCTGCACGTCCGGAGCCTGTGCTCTGCAACGGGAGAGGCCACAGCAGTGAGGGGCCCGCATACCACAAAAAAGAAAAAAAAAAAGAACAAGACGAGAGTGCCAGCTCTTGCTACTTCTGTTCAACATAGTGTTGGAAGTCCTAGACAGAAATATCAGGCAGAGAAAAAATTAAAGGCATATAAATCAGAAAGGCAGAAGTAAAATGTTCTGTTTTTAAATTATCTGATCTTATATATGGAAAACCCTAACAACTTCAACAAAAACCTATTAGAACTAATAAATAAATTCATTAAAGTTGCAGAAAACAAAATCAACATACAAAAATCCGTTGTCTTGCTATACACTGACAACAAACTAGCTGAAAAAAATTACAAAAGCAATCCAATTTACTATAGCATCAAACAGAATAAAATACTTGGGAATAAATATAACCATAGAGGTGAAAAATCTGTATACTGAAAAGTACAAAACACTGATGAAAGAAATTAAAGAAGACACAATTAAATGGAAATATATCAATATTTTGTGTTCATTGATTGGAAGAATTAATATTGTTAATATGTCCATAATACCCAAAGTGATATAAAGATTCAATTCAATCCCTATCAAAATCCCAATGACATTTTTCAAAGAAACAAAAAACCAATCGTAAAATTCATATGGGACCATAATAGAACCTGAAGAGTCAGACCAATCTTGAAAAGAAAAATAAAGTTTCAGCAATTATACTTCCTGATTTCAAAATATACTACAAAGCTATAGTAATCAAAACAGTATGGTACTGGCATATAAACAGACATATAGAACAAAGAAACAGGAAACAGAGGCCAGAAAATAAATCTATGCATTTATGGTCCACTGATCTTTGACAAAAGTGCCAAGAACACTCAGTGGAAACAGGATAAATGGTATTATGAAACTGGATATCCACATGCAAAAGAATGAAATTAGACACTTTTCTCATTCCATATACAGAAATCAACTCAAAGTGGATTAAAGATTTAAATGTAAGAGTCAAGACTGTAAAACTCCTAGAAAACATCATAAGAGAAAAATATGAATTTTTGCATTTGACCCCAGAAAAACAGGCAACAAAAGTGAAAATAGACAAGCGAGATTGCATCAAACTAAAAACTTCTACACAACACTGGAAATAATCAACAGAGTAAAGTAAAATGTATAAGGAACTCAACTCCATAGCAAAATAATAACAACAACAATAATAATAACCCAATTTTTAAATGGGTAAAGGACCTGAAGAGACATTTGCCAATTTTCCAATTTTCCTCCAGTTATTGATTTCTGGTTTCAAATCATTATGGTTGGAAAAGATACCTGATATGATTTCAATCTTCTTAAATTTGTTGACTTGTTTTGTGGTCTAACATATGAACTACTGCAAAATGTGCACATTTTAGAAGAGTGTATATTATACCGATATTGGGCAGAATGTTCTGTCCAAGAAGTTCAGAGAATACCAAGCAGGACAAATGCCAAGCAAACAAACAAAAACATCCATAGAAACATATCATATTCAAACTAGTGAAGACAAAGCAAGAGAAAATCTTGAAGGCAGCCAGACCAAAAAAACAAAAACAGACCAAAGAAAAAAAACCTACAGAACATAAGAATTCCAGCAGAATTCTCATCAGAAATCCTGCAAACAAGAAGAAAATGGAGTGACATCTTTAAATTACTGAAAGAAAGAAACTGTCAATGCAGAATTCTATATAAAGTTTTTTAATATCTTTCAAAAGTGAAAAGAAACACTTCTTAAATAAAAACTGAAAATTTATTGCCAACATACCTACACTACAAAAATATATTTTTTAAGTTTTTCAAGCAGAAGGAATATGATATGTCAAAATTTTCCACCTACGAAAAGAAGTGGAAGCATAGGAAATAGAATAAATGAGGGTAAAATACTTTATTACTTTTAATTGCTCTAAGTATAACTGACTATAATGCAAAAATATTAACAATGTATTAGATACTTATAGATTATGTAAAGTGAAATATATGACAACAATTGTACAAGCGAGAGAAGGAGGAACTGGAAATATATTCTTAAAATCTCTTCACACTACACATGAAGCAGTGTAATATTATTCAAAGGTGTACTTAGATTATTTCAAATGCATATTGTAAACCCAAGGTAGAACACTAAAACATTTTTACAAAGAGATATAAATAATAAATAAAAGAGATAAAATGGAAAAATAAAAATGCTCAATTAAAGTAGAGAAAGCAGATAAAGAGGGGAAAATGGATAAGAAATGCATAAAACAGGCTGTGACAACAGCATGGTGGCAGAGTGAGATGCTCTCTTTGTCTCCACCTTCCAATATACAACCAGTAAAACATCCACAACTCAAAAAAGGTGCCTCTGCCCACCAACACAACAGGATGCCATAGAGTTCTACACATCTGTATGTCTAAAGGTGGATGGACTAGAATACATAGAGGAGACAGAAAGGAAGAAACAGTAGAGGTGGTGCCTGAGATCCTGTCCCTCAGCCATGGCAGCTCAGAGCCCAGAGAACCCCATAGAAGCAGGGGAGGCAGAGCACATGACTCCAGTACTCACATCCACAAGTAACTAGGCAGCAGTAGGAGCAGGCCCTGTAACCCCATCTCTTCAGGCAGGGAGGTGACCATGATTCTGGCCCTCTGCCCTTCACAGGTGGCACCTGTGAATCCAACAACACCCAACATGGTTAGAGGCACCTGTGACCCTGGTTGCCCCCTGCAATGGTGGAGTCTGTGACTCAGGAGATACTGAAAACAGTGGAACTGCCTGTCATCCCATGGCCTCAGGAAACGACACCAGCAACGCCAGCAACAGCGAGGCACCAATAATCCTGGAGGCACGAGCAGCAATAACAAGGATACTTGGCAACACCTCTGACAGGGTAGAAAATGCCCACTATTAAATATAATCAGAGGCAGCGCAGGTTAAGAGAAACCAAAAACTTGTACTATATTGCCACCTACTGGAAAATAAAAGAAAGGTCTTTAATTTCTAACCTGATAAATTATTAGAATCAAGTTTTAACATAAATAAATAAAAGCTTTACATAATGAAGAAACGTGTTTGATACTTCAAATGTCAGGCTAAGGAACAACTAACTCATCAGAACCATGAAGAACCACAGTAAGAGTTATAACAAAAAGAAAATGACAATTCTCCAGAAATAAAAGATAAAGTCGTGGAATACTGTGATCTAACTGATAGAGAATTTAAAATAGCTGTCATGAAGAGACTCAACAAGATATAAGAAAATTCAGAAAGGCAATTTGATGATCTCAGGAATAAAATTAATGAACAGAATTAATGTCCTACCAAAGAGATTGAAATGTTGAAATAGAAACACACAGATATTCTGGAGCTGAGTAACACAATAATTGAGAAGAAGAATGCACTAGAAAGCATTGGAAATAGAGCATACCATAAAGAAGAAAGCATTAGTGAGCTCGAAGTTACAAATCTTGAAATGATAACAGGTAGAAGAGGAAAGAGAATTAAGAGCGTTTTGAAAAATGAAATCCTATGAGAACTACCCTTTGAGGAAGGGTAACATTATGGTAATGGGTATCCCAGAATAAGAAGAGAAGAAGGGAGCAGAGAGTTTATTTAAATAAATAATAGCTGAGAACTTCCCAAACCTGGAAAAGGAAATGAATATACAAGTCCAAGAAGCTAAGAAAACACCTAATTGACTCAACACATAAAGATATTCTTGAAGACACATTATATTAAAACTGTCAAAATCCACAACAAAGAAAGAATTTTAAAAGCAGCCAGAGAAAAAAGAGATGGGAACCAACAAAGGAGCCCCTGTTGGGCTATCAGCAGATTTATGACCAGAAATTTTACAGGCCAGGAGGGAGTGGAAGGACATTCTCAAAATACTGAAAGATAAAACGTGTCAGCCAAGAATACTCTATTCAGAAAAGTCATCATTGAGATATGAAGGAGAAATAAAGGCATTCCCAGAACAACAAAAGCTGAGAGTTCATCAACACTAGACCTGCCTTACAAGAAACGTTGAAAGGAGCTATTCTACCAGAGACAAAAAGGCAAAAGTACACAAAACTTGTAGTAAGGTGATAAGTATACAGACAGAGTCAGAAAATTGCAACTCTACATCAGAATAGGTTTTTAGACCGGGGAGATCAAGATGGTGGAGTAAGAGGACATGGAGCTCACATTCCCCCATGAACACTTCAAAAATATGTATACATGTGGAACAACACTCACGGAAAACTAACTGGAAACTGGCAGAAGGACTCCTGTGCAACCAAGGTTGTAAGAAAGATACACACGTAATCAGGTAGGAAGAGAAGAAGAGCAATTGGTTTGGGACCTGTGCCCCAGATAGGGGACTCAGAGGAATAGGGATATCACAAGGGTGGACACTCTGCCTGGGGAGTGAGCAGATCAAGCCACAGTCTGGGCATCCCAGTCCTGGGGTCTTACACATAAGAGACAAGCCCCTTAGCTACTTGGAGAACCACTGAAACGGATAGAAGGGATGGAGAAGCCTACACTGAACTCATGAGGAATGTGAGAGTATTGGCTTGCCCCCCGGCAGGGCAGAGAGAGGTCTGACTCACTGGCTGCCACCTAGACATGCAGCCCAACCTGAACTGAGCAAACGCCCCAGCACTGCTCACCCCATGCCACAACTTGGCACTGGATCTAGGGCATCTAGAACCTGGGAAAGGTTTATCTACCAAATAAAGAATTCAAAACATTGGTAATAAAAATGCTAACTAAAATAGGGAAAGTAATTGATCTAAACACAGATCAATTTTATAAGGAACTAGAAAATATAAAGAAGACTCAATCAAAAATAGATAATTCAATATCTGAGATTTTAAAAACACTCTAAAAGCAATAAGTAGCAGACTAAATGATACAGAAGAATGCATAGGTGATCTGGAAGATAGAATAATGGAAATCACCCAATCCAAACAACAGACAGAAAGACAAATGGAAAAAAGGAAAGTAACATAAAGATCTATGGGATAACATTAAACATGTCAACAGTCACATCATAGGGGTTACAGAGGGAGAAGAGAGAGAGAAGGGGATTGAAAATGTATTTGAAGAAATTATGGCAGAAAACATCCCAAACCTAAAGAAGTAAACAGATCTCCAGGTACAGGTAGCACAGAGGGTCCCAAGCAAGATGAATACAAACAGACCCACACACACCAAGGCGTATAATCAAAACAGCAAAAGTTCAATAAATAGAAAATTCTAAAGGCAGAAAGAGAAAAACAAAGAGTCATATACAAGGGAGCCCCCATAATGCTATCAGTTGATTTCTCTGCACAAAGTTTGCAGGTCAGAAGAGAGTGGAATGATATATTCAAAGTGCTGAAAGGGGAAAATCAGCAATCAAGGATAATTTACCCAGCAAGATTATCATTTAGAATAGGAAAGAGAAAGAAAGTCAGACAAGCAAAAACTAAAAGAATTCATCAGTACTAAATCTACCCTAAAATATATGTTGAAGGGTCTTGTCTAAATGAAAAAGAAGTGAGAAACTACAGCAAAGAGAAAATCCCAGTTGGAAAAGCAAATATATAGTAGGAAATGAAAATCAATTAAATAAGACAGCACATAGATTAAAAGACAAAAAAAAATTGTAAAGGCAACTAAAACTATTGGGTTGGCCAAAAAGTTCATTTGGTTAGTGAATACATTATTCAATAAAGTTCTTAGTGAAAATGAAAAATGTGTCTTTTATTTTTACTTAAAACTGAATGAACTTTTTGGCCAACTCAATACAATAAATAGTAAAATAATAAGCAGAAAGATATAAAGTATGACATCAAAAACAAAAATTTGGGGAAAGGGAGTAAAAAATGTAGACCTTTTGGAGTGTGTTTGAACTTAAATGACTATCACTTTAAATCAAGTAGATATAACTAAAATAATAGTAGGGGACTTTAACACCCCACTTACATCAATGGACAGATCACACTAACAGAAAATCAAGAAAGCAATTGTGGTCTTAAATGACACAATAGCCCAGTTGGACAAATAGATATCTCCAAGAGATTATATCCAAAAGTAAAAGAATACACACTCTTTTCAACTACACATGGAACTTTATCCAGGATAGATCCCATACTAGACCACAAAACAAGCCACAACAAATTTGAGGATAAAAATTATGTCAGGCATTTTTTCTGACCACAATGATGTGAAACAGGAAATCAACTACAGAAAGAAAAATGGGAAAAGAACAAACACATGAAGACTAAACAACATACTACTGAAAAATCAATGGGGCAATCATGAAATCAAAGAGGAATTCAGAAAACACCTAGAGACAAATGAAAATAGAAACACAACTTTCCAAAATCTATGGGATGCAGCAGAAGCATTTCTTAGAGGGACATTCATAGTGATACAGGCCTACCTCAAGAAACAAGAAAAATCTCAAGTAAACAACCTAACTTACCACCTAAAAGAATCAGAAAAAGAAGAACAAACAATGCCCAAACTAGCAGAAGGAAGGAAATAATAAAGATTGGAGAGGAAATAAATAAAATAGAGATTTAAAAAAACAATAGAAAAGATCAAGGAAACTAAGAGCTGTTTATTGAAAAGATAAACAAAATTGATAAACCTTTAGCCAGGCTCATGAAGAAGAAAAATGAGAGGATCCAAAATAAACAAAATAAGAAAAGAAAGAGGAGAAATACCAACTGGTATCACAAAGACACAAAATAAACATAAGAGAATACTGTATATGCATATACTGTATATGCAAGAATAAACTTATATGCAAACAAATTTGACAGCCTAAAAGAAATGGACAAATTTCTAGAAACATACAGCCTGCTCAGACTGAATCAAGAGGAAACAATTTCAGGCTTCCCTGGTGGCGCAGTGGTTGAGAGTCTGCCTGCTGATGCAGGGGACACGGGTTCGTGCCCCGGTCTGGGAAGATCCCATGTGCCGCAGAGCGGCTGGGCCTGTGAGCCATGGCCACTGAGCCTGTGCTCTGCAACAGGAGAGACCACAACAGTGAGAGGCCCATGTACCACAAAAAAAAAAAAAGAGGAAACAATGTCAATAAACTGATCACTAGAAGTGAAACTGAATTTTTAATGAAAACACACCCAGCAAACAAAATTCCAAAACTGGATGGCATCACATGAAATTCTACTGAACATATAAAGAATACCTATCCTTCTCAAACTATTCCAAAACCTGAAGAGTAGGGAAAACTCCCAAATTCATTCTATTAGGGCACCACAACCCTAATACCAAAACCAGACAAAGACACTAGAAAAAGAAAATTACAGGCCAGTATCTTTGATGAATATATATGGAAAAATCTTCAATAAAATATTAGCAAACTGAATCCAAGAATATATAAAAAGGACTATACACTATGATCAACTCAGATTTGTTCCAGTGTCACAGGATGGTGCAACATTCACAAATCAATCAATGTGATATACCACATTAACAAAACAAAAGATAAAAATCACTTTATTATCTCAATAGATGCAGAAAAATCTTGTGACAACATTCAACATCCATTCATGATAAAAACTCTCATCAAAGTGGGTATAGAGGGAACATACCTCAACATAATAAAGGCCATGTATGACAAACCCACAGTGAACATCATATTCAATGGTGAAAAGCTGAAAACCTATCTGCTCAATTCAGGAACAAGAGAAGGATGCCCACTTTTGTCACTTCAATTTAACATAGTATTGAAAATGCAAGTCACAGAAATGAGACAAGTAAAAGAAATAAAAGGTATTCAAATTGTTAGGGAAGTGGTAAAACTGTCACTATTTGCAGATGACATGATACTTTATATAGAGAACACTAAAGTCTCCACCCAAAACTATTAGACCTGTTAAACAAATTCAGCAAGTTTGCTAAATAAATATACAGAAATCTGTTGGATTTCTATACATTAATAATGAAATATCAGAAAAGTAAAAACATAATCCCATTTAAAATCGCATCAAAAAATAGATAAAATACCTAGGAATAACCCAAGGAGGTGAAAGACCTATACCCTGAAAACCATAAAACACTGATGAATGAAATTGCAGATGATACAAAAAATTGAAAGATATCCCCTGCTCTTGTATTGAATTAATATTATTAAAATGGTTATACTACCCAAAGCAATCTACATATATAATGCAATTACTATTAAAATACCCATGACATTTTTTACAGAACTAGAACAAATAATTCTAAAGTTCATATGGAACCACAAAAGACCCTGAATTGCCAAAGCAATCTCGAGAAAAAAGAACAAAGCTGCATGTAAAACCCTCCCAAGACTTTAGATTATACTACAAAGCTACAGTAATCAAAACAGCATGGTACTGGCACAAAAGTAGTCACATAGCCCTATGGAAGAGAATAGAGAGCCCAGAAAGAAATGCATGCACCTATGGTCAATTAATCTATAACAAAGGAGGTAAGAATATGCAATGCAGAAAAGACAGTCCCTTCAACAAGTGATGCTGAGAAAGGGGGACAGCTACATGAAAAACAAGGATATTAGAAAATTCCCTCACACCATATAAAAACTCAAAATGGTTTAAAGACCTGAATATAAGAATGGAAACCATAAAACTCATAGAAGAGAACATAAGCAGAACACATGTTGACATATACCAATATTTTTTGGATAAGTTTCCTAAGGCAAAAGAAATAAAAGAGAAAATAAACAAATGGAACCTAATAAACTTTAAAGCTTTTGCACAGCAAAGGGAATCATCGATAAAAACAAAAGACAACCTATGGAATGGAGAAAATATTATAAATGATGTGACCGATGAGAGGTTAATATCCAAGATACACAAACAACTCATACAACTCAATATCAAAAAAACAAAAAAAACAATCAACAAATGGGCAGAAGACCTCAACAGACATTTTTCCAAAGAAGACATACAGATGGCCAATGGGCACATGAAAAGATGCTCAACATCATTAATCAATAGAGAAATGCAAATTAAAACCACAATGAAATATCACCTCACACCTGTCAGAATGGCTATCATCAAAAAGAACACAGATAACAAATGTTAGTGAGGACGTAAAGGGAACCCCCATACACTGTTGGTAAGAATGTAAATTGGTGCAGTCACTGTGGAAAACAGTATGGAGGTTTCTCAAAAGCCTAAAAATAGTACTGCCATATGACCCAGCAATTCCCCTCCTGGGTATATATATCTAAAGAAACAAAAACACTAATTCAAACACATACATGTTCCCCAATATTCACAGCAGCATTATTTACAATAGCAAAGATATGGAAGCAACATTAATGTCCATCAACAGATAAAGAAGGTGTGATACACACACACACACACACACACACACACACACACACACACACAATGGAATACTGCTCAGCCATTAAAAAAATGAAATTTTGCCATTTGCAACAACATGGATGGACTTGAAGGGTATTATGCTAAGTGAAATAAGTCAGACAGAGAAAGACAAATACTGTATGATATCACTTATATGTGGAATCTAAAAAATAAAACAAACTAGTGAATATAATAAGAAAGAAACAGACTCACAGATATAAGGAACAATTAATGGCTACCAGTGGGGAAAGGGAAGGGTGGGACAAGATAAGAGTACTGGGTTAAGAGGTGCAAACTACTATGTATTAAATAAATAAGCTACAAGGATATTTTGTACAGCATAGGGAATATAGTACATTTTATAATACCTATAAATGTAGTATAACCTTTAAATATTGTGAATCACCATGCTGTAGAGTGGAAATTTATATAATATTGTATATCAGGTATACCTTAATAAATTTTTTTTTAAATGAAAACGTAGGGAAGAATCTCTTCAACATTGGTGTTGTCAAGGATTTTTTAGATTTGATACCAAAAGAACAAACAACAAAAGAAAAAATCAACAAGTGTGAGTACATCAAACTTAAAAACTTTAGGACTCCCTTTCAATCCCACCATATACAGATTACCTTCTTTGGATGAAGACCAGACTTTAGTGTGGTTGTTGGTGGTTCATTTCACTTGCCCCACGATCTCTTCCATTCCACATTATTGTACAGTATCCACTTTTCATCGCCTGTCACAATTTGTTTTAAAAACGGAATGTTTTCGTTACGTTTCAGTAGAGAATTGCATGTGGAAATATGATCAAGAAGGGTTTTTTCGTTTGACTTATGTGGAAACCAAACATCAAAGCAATGAACATAACCAAGGTGGTGCAAATGATTTTCAGTGCTTGATTTGGATATTTAGAGTATGTTGGCTATCTCCCCCGTGGTATAATGTTGATTGTTTTCAGTTAATGTCTCAATTTGATCACTATCAACTTCAACTGGTCTATCTGACCATCATCCAGCAAGAAATCTACAGCACGAATCTTTGCAAACCACTTTTTAAAAAATTAATTAATTGGGGCTTCCCTGGTGGCACAATGGTTGAGAATCTGCCTGCCAATGCAGGGGACACGGTTTCGAGCCCTGGTCTGGGAAGATCCCATATGCTGCAGAGCAACTAGGACTGTGAGCCACAACTACTGAGCCTGCGCGTCTGGAGCCTGTGCTCCACAAGAGAGGCCGCGATAGTGAGAGGCCCACGCACCATGATGAAGAGTGGCCCCCACTTGCTGCAACTAGAGAAAGCCCTTGCACAGAAATGAAGACCCAACACAGCCAAAAATAAATAAATAAATATTTTTTAAAATAATTAATTAATTATTGGCTACGTTGGTTCTTCATTGCTGTGGGAAGGCTTTCTCTGTGTCAAGCGGGAGCTACTTTTCATTGCGGTGCACGGGCTTCTCATTGCGGTGGCTTCTTGTTTCAGAGCACGGGCTCTAGGCATGCGAGCTTCAGCAGTTGTGGCATGCAGGCTCAGTAGTTGTGGCTCGTGGGCTCTAGCGCAGGCTTAGTAGTTGTGGTGCATGGGCTTAGTTGCTCTGCAGCATGTGGGATCCTCCCGGACCAGGGCTCGAACCCATGTTCCCTGCATTGGCAGGTGGATTCTTAACCACTGTGCCACCAGGGAAGTCCCCACAAACCACTTTTGATGCGTTTGACCAGTCACAGAACCTTCTCCATACACTGCACAAATCTTTTTTTGTGTTTCAGTTGCATTTTTACCTTTCTTGAAATAATAAAGCATAATATGCTGAAAAAAAAACTTTAAAACTTTGCACCACATAAAAGAATCAACAAAATGAAAAATACGGAAGAAAAGAATATTTGCAAAGCTTGTATTGAATAAGGGGTTAATATCCAAAATTTATAAAGAACTCATACAACTCAATCTAATTAAAAATGGGCAGAGGAACTACATAGAAATTCTTCTAAAGAATCCAACAGGTATGTCCAACAGGCCAAGAAGTACATGAAAAGGTACTCAATATTACTATTGATCAGGGAAATACAAATCAAAGCCACAATGAGATATCACCTCTCACCTGTAAGAATGGCAGTTATCAAGAAGGCAAGCGATAACAAGTGTTGGTGAGGATGTGGAGAAAAGGGAACCCTTGTACACTGTTGGTAGGATTGTAAACTGGTTCAGCCACTATGGAGAACAGTATGGAGGTTCTGAAAAAAAATTGAAACTAGTACTACCATATGATCCAGCAAGTCCACTTCTGGGTATATATTCAAAGGAAATGAAAACAAGTTATTGAAAAGATATATGCACTCCCAGGTTTTTTTGTAGCATTATTCGAAATAGCAAAGATATGAAAACAACCTAAGTGTCCATCAGTGATTGAATGGATAAATATTTGGTGTACATATACAAATACTATTCAGCTTTGAGAAAAAAGGAAATTCTGCCTTTTGCAACAACATGGATGGACCTTGAATACATTTTCCTGAGATCAGTCAAACAGAGAAAAAAATATACTGTATGATATCTCTTATATGTGGAATCTAAAAAAAAAAAAAACTGAACTCAAAAGAATAGAGAGTGGAATAATGATTACCAGGTGCTGGGGAGTCGGAATTGGAGAGATGTTGTTTAAGTGTACATACTTGAAAGTAGTAAATAAGTAAATCTCGGAGATCTAATATACAGTACAGTGATTACAGACAACAAAACTGTATTATATGAACTTACTAAGAGAGTACATCTTAATTGTTCCCACCCCCTAGAAGAAATGATAATTATGTGGCACAACAGAGGTGTTACAATGGCAATATTATTGCAATATAAATTTATGAAGTCAATATGTTGTACACCTTAAACTTACACAATGTTTTATGTCAATGATATCTCAATAAAAATGTTAATTAGAAAAATAAAAGAACGGAAAAAATATGATGCAAACAGTAACAATAAGAGAGTTGGAGTTTCTATATCAATACAAAAAATAAACTAACATTTTTACTTGAGATATAAAGGGATATTATATAATTATTAAGGATCAATTTAAAATAGAGTATGTAAACATAGTTACACCTAACAGAGGAGCCCCATAGTACATGAAGCAAAACCTAACAAAAATGAATAAGAAGGGCAAATAATATTTGGAGACTTCAGTGACCCACCTCTAAGTAATGAACAGCAAAATGAGACAGAAAATCAAGGAGGATATAGAAGACATGAATAGCACTATAATGTAGACCTAACTGACATTTTTAGAACAATCCAATCAAGAGTGTAATATACATGGAGCTTTCTCAAAAATAAATGATATGATAGGCCATGAAACAAGTCTCAGTAAATTTAAAAGGATGATATCACACAATTTGTGTTCTCAAACAACACTGGAATTAAATTAGAAATCAACAACAAAAAAAAAGAAATCAACAACAGATAAAAATTTTGGAGATCCTCAAATATATGGAAATGAAACAACACACTTCATAATAACAAATGGGTCAAATAAAAATCACCAGGGAAAGTAGAAAATATTTTGAGCTGGATGCAAACAAAAACACAACACAGAAAAATTTCTCAGATACAGCTAAAGCAGTCCCTAGAAGGAAATTTGTAGGAGTTAATATCTATAATGTACATGAAGGATCTCAAATCAATCACCTATGCTTCTGTCTTAATAAATTAGAATAAAAGAGCAAATTAAACCCAAAGAAATCAGAAGGAAATAATAAAAATTACTACACAAATCAATGGAATGGATAATAGAAAAATATAGTTTAAAATCAGTGAAATCAACAGTTGGTTCTGTGAAAAGATAAACAAAATTGAAAAACCTGTAGCTAGACTGACCAAGAAAAATGAGAGGGAACATATAAATTACTAAAGTCATAGTGAATGAGGAGATATCACTACTAATCTTACAGAAATTAAAAGGATTACAATAGAATGCTCTGGAAAATTTTAGGTCAACAAAGTAGACAACTTATACGAAATGGATAAATTCCTAGAAAGACAAAACGTACTGAAAGTGACTTAAGCAGAAATATAAAATCTGAATAGATCTGTAACAAAGAGATTGAATTAGTAATTAAAAACTACCCATAAAAAAAAGCCTAGGCCTGGTGAATTTCTTCAAACATTTAAAGAAGAAAAATTAAAATTCTTCACAAATTCTCCCAGAAAATAGAGGAAAAG
Source organism: Lipotes vexillifer (assembly GCF_000442215.2). Taxonomy (NCBI): domain Eukaryota; kingdom Metazoa; phylum Chordata; class Mammalia; order Artiodactyla; family Lipotidae; genus Lipotes; species Lipotes vexillifer. The sequence continues at coordinate 69,474 of NW_006785962.1, forward strand.
GGAAAAATCCCCAAATGATTCTAAGAGGCTATCATTACCATAATACCAAATCCAAACTGATATCACAAGGAAAGAAATAGAGACCAATATCCCTCATGAATACAAATGCAAAAACTTAAATATTAAGAAACTGAATCCACCCACATATATAAGTGATTATACACTAAGACCAAGGGGAATTATCCCAGGAATGAAAGGTTGGTTTAAGAACTGAAAATCAGGGAATTCCCTGTTGGTCCAGTGGTTAGGGCTCTGCGCTTCCACTGCAGGGAGCACGGGTTCAATCCCTGGTCAGGGAACTAAGATTCCACATGACACAAGACATGGCAAAAAAAAAAAAAAACTGAACTGAAAATCATATTATGTAATAAAACATATAAGAGAATAATGAACAAAAACTCTATGATCATTTCAATTGACATGGCATTTGACAACCAAAGACCCACTTCTGATTAAAAAAAAAAACTCAACAATCTAGGAATAGAAGGAAACTTGCTCAACCTCAATAAGGACATTTACAAAAGAAAAAAACTACAGTTAACATCATAGTTAATGGTGAAGGACTGAATCATTTTTTTCCTGAGATTGGAAACAAGTCAAGGAATTCTGCTCTCAACCCTTCTGTTCAAAATTGTACTGTAAATTCAAGGCCATATAATCAGGCCGGAAAGGGAGGGAGGGAGGGAGGGAGGAGGAGGAGGAGGAGGAGGAGGAGGAGGAGGAAGAGAAGAAGAAGGAGAGAAGAAAGAAAGGGAAGGAAAAGAAAAGGAACAGGTAAAACTATGCTTATTTACAGATTACATGAATTTATACTTAGAAATCCTAAGGTTTTCACACACACACAGATACACACACACATCTATTAGAACTAGTGAATGTGTTCAGTAAGGTCACAGGCTACACATCAATATACAAAAATAAATTGTATTACCATAAGCTAATCAATTAACAATTCCATTCATAATAGTATCAAAAAGAACAAAATCATTTAGCAATAAATTTAACAAAAGAATTACAAGTTTTTACACTGACAGCTACAAAACATTATTGAAGGAAATTAAGGATCTAAATAAATGAAGAGGTATGTTCATGGATAAAAAGAGTTAATATTGTTAAGTTGGCAATATTCCCAAATTCATATACAGATTCAATGTGATTCCTATCAAAATTCCACCTGGTTTTTCTAGAAAAAATGGATGAGACGATCCTAAATTTTTTGTAGAAATGTGAACGACTCGGGGTGGGGAGCAAAATAGTATTGAAAAAGAGCAAATTTGGTGGACTTACATGCTCCAATTTTAAAACTTACTACACAACTATAGTATTCAAGATGGTGTGGTACTGGCATAAAGACAGACATATAGATCAACTGAATAGAATTAAGGGTCCAGGAATAAACCCATACATGTATGGCTAATTCATTTTCAACAAAGGTATCAAGGTAATTCAACAGAAAAAAGATAGTCTTCAGCAAATTGTTCTGGGACAATTCAATAGCCACATGCAAAAATATGAATTTAAACCCTTACTACATACCATACACAAAAATGAACTCAAAATGGATAACAGACATTAAAAATAACTTTTAGAAGTAAACAAAAAGCAATTTTTGACATTATGTTAGACAAAAATTTCTTAGATATATCATCAAAGGCACAAGTGATAAAAGAAAATTTGACTAACTGTAGTTCATCCAGATTGAAAACTTTTTCAGTTCAAAAGACACCATTAACAACATGAAAAGGCAAGCCACAGACTGGGAGAAAATATGTGTACACCATACATCTGATAAATAACTTTTACCTGGAATACAGAAAAGGCACCTTATAACTCAATAATAAGTAAACAAATAACCAAATTCTTAAAAGGGCAAAAAGCCATACACAAATGTTCATAGCAATTTTACTTATAACAGCTAAAATCTGGGGCAAAAACCAGATGTCTTTCAGTAGGTGAATAGCTAAATAAATCGCGGTACATCTGTACTGTGGAATATTATACAGTGATAAAAAGGAATGAACCATTGATACACCCAATAACCTAGATGATTCTCGGAAGTATACTGAGTGAAAAAGGCCAAACCCCAAAGGTTACATACTGTATGATACAATTTACATAATATTCTTGAAATTATAACAATTATAGGTGGTAGACAATTTAACGGTTGTGAGGAGGGGGGTGGTGGTAATGAAAGGATAACAAGATGGATCCTTGTGGTGATGTAACTCTTATCTATCTTGACTATGGTGGTTATTACCAACCCACATCTGTGATAAAACTATAGAACTAAATACACATACACAAATGAGTACCTGTATGACTAGAAACCTAAGATGGGTGGATTGTATCAATGTCAGTTTCATGGTTGTGATAGTGTACTATAGTTATGGAAGATGTTCTCACTCAGGGATACTGAGTAAAGGGCTAAATGGGACTTCTCTGTATTATTTTTTACAACTATATATGAATCTCCAATTATCTTAAAATAAAGCTTAATTTTTAAAATGGAACAAAAGATTGGAATAGACATTTTATCAAAGAAGGTATACAAGCACATGGACAATAAGCACATGAAAAGATGCTCAACATCATTAGTCACTGGGAAATGCAAAGGAAAATTACAACGTAATAGCACTTCATACCCACAAGAATAGCTATAATCAAAAAGATACACAATAACAAATGCTGGAGAGGATGTGGAGAAAATGGACTCCTCATACATTGCTGGTGGGAATGTAAACTGATTGAGAGACTTTGGAAAACAGTTTGGCAGTTCTCTTAAATTCAACACAGTCTTACCATATGTCTCAGCAATCCCACTAATAGGTACCTAACCTACAGAAATTTAAATATATGTTCACACAAGGACTTGTATGTGAATTTTCATAGCAGTATTTTCATAATATCTAAAAAGTAGAAGCAAACCAAATGTCATCATTTGGTGAATGGATAAACAAAATGTGATATATCCTTACAATGGCATGCTATTCATCAATTAAAAGGAACGAAGTACTCATACAAGATACAACATGGCTGAACCTCAAAAACACTATGGTAAGCGAAAAAAGCTAGACACAAAAGGGCACGTGTTGTACAATCTAATTTATTTGAAAGGTCCGGAAAAGAAATCTTAGAGGCAGAAAGTAGATTAATTATTTCCTGGGAGTATGGGTAAAGAGTGGTGAAAAACTGAAAATGGGACAGTGATTTCTTTTGAATGTGACAGAAATGTTCCAAAATTAGTTTGTGGTGATAGCTGCACAACACTGTAAATTCACTATAATCACTGAATCATATGTTTAAATAAATAGATCTCTAAATAGAGAGAAAGCAAGCAAGCAAGAAAGAAAGGAGGGAAGGCAGGAAGGAAGGAAGAGAGGAAAGAAGGAAGGAGGGAGGGAGGGAGGGAGGAGGGAGGAAGGAAGCTTTCTTTTAAAAACTGCAATTCTTAGGAGCCCCAGAAGAAGAAGAGAAAAAGAAAGGGACTAAGAAAATATTTGAAGAGATTATAGGTGAAAACATCCTTAATATGGGAAAGGAAATAGATAACCAAGTCCAGGAAGCACAGAGAGTCCCATACAGGATAAATCCAAGGAGAAACATGCCAAGACACATATTAATCAAACTGTCAAAAATTAAATACAAAGAAAACATATTAAAAGCAGCAAGGGAAAAACAACAAATAACACACAAGGGAATCCCCATAAGGTAAACAGCTGTTCTTTCAGCAGAAACTCTGCAAGCCAGAAGGGACTGGCAGGACATATTTAAAGTGATGAAGGAGAAAAACCTACAACCAAGATTACTCTACACAACAAGGATCCCATTCAGATTTCATGGAGAAATTAAAACCTTTACAGACAAGCAAAAGCTGAGAGAGTTCAGCACCACCAAACCAGTTTTACAACAAATACTAAAGGAACTTCTCTAGGCAAGAAACACAAGAGAAGGAAAAGACCTACAATAACAAACCCAAAACAATTACAAAAATGGGAATAGGAACATACATATCGAAAATTACCCTAAATGTAAATGAATTAAATGCTTCCACCAAGAGACACAGATTGGCTGAATGGATACAAAAACAAGACCATATATATGCTGTCTACAAGAGACCCACTTCAGACCTAGGGACACATACAGACTGAAAGTGAGGGGATGGAAAAAGATATTCCATGAAAATGGAAACCAAAAGAAAGCTGGAGTAGCAATTCTCATATCAGACAAAATAGACTTTAAAATAAAGACTATTATAAGAGACAAGAAGTACACTACACAATGATCAAGGGATTGATCCAAAAAGAAGATATAACAATTGTAAATATTTATGCACCCAAGATAGGAGCATCTCAATACATAAGGCAAATACTAACAGCTATAAAAGGGAAAATCGACAGTAACACATTCATAGTAGGGGACTTTAACATCCCACTTTCACCAATGGACAGATCATCCAAAATGAAAATAAATAAGAAAACAGAAGCTTTAAATGATACATTAAACAAGATGGACTTAATTGATATTTATAGGACATTCCATCCAAAAACAGCAGAATATACATTTTTCTCAAGTGCTCATGGAACATTCTCCTGGAGAGATCATATCTTGGGTCACAACTCAAACCTTGGTAAATTTAAGAAAACTGAAATTATATCAAGTATCTTTTCCGAGCAGAACACTATGAGACTAGATATCAATTACAGGAAAAGATCTGTAAAAAATACAAACACATGGAGGCTAAACAATACATTACTTAATAGCAAAGTGATCACTGAAGAAATCAAAGAGGAAATCAAAAAGTACCTAGAAACAAATGAAAATGGAGACACGACGACCCAAAACCTATGGGATGAAGCAAAAGCAGTTCTAAGAGGGATGTTTTTTAGCAATAAAATCCTACCTTAAGAAACAGGAAACATCTCGAAAAAACAACCTAACCTTGCACCTAAAGCAATTAGAGAAAGAAGAACAAAAAATCCCAAAGATAGCAGAAGGCAAGAAATCATAAATATCAGATCAGAAATAAATGAAAAAGAAATGAAGGAAAAGATAGCAAAGATTAATAAAACTAAAAGTTGGTTCTTTGAGAAGATAAACGAAAGTAATAAACCATTAGCCAGACTCATCAAGAAAAAAAGGGAGAAGACCCAAAACAATAGAATTAGAAATGAAAAAGGAGAAGTAACAACTGACACTGCAGAAATACAAAAGATCATGAGAGATTACTACAAGCAACTCTATGCCAATAAAATGGACAACCTGGAAGAAATGGACAAATTCTTAGAAATGCACAACCTGCCAAGACTGAATCAGGAAGAAATAGAAAATATGAACAGACCAATCACAAGCACTGAAATTGAAGCTGTGATTTAAAATCTTCCAACAAATGAAAGCCCAGGACCAGATGGCTTCACAGGCGAATTCTATCAAACATTTAGAGAAGAGTTAACACCTATCCTTCTCAAACTTCCAAAATATAGCAGAGGGAGAAGCACTCCCAAACTCATTCTACGAGGCCACCATCACCCTGATACCAAAACCAGACAAGGATGTCACAAAGAAAGAAAACTACAGGCCAATGTCACTGATGAACATAGATGCAAAAATCCTCAACAAAATACTAGCAAACGGAATCCAATAGCATAATAAAAGGATCATACAACATGATCAAGTGGGGTTTATTCCAGGAATGCAAGGATTCTTCAATATATGTAAATCAATCAACGTGATACACCATATTAACAAATTGAAGGAGAAAAACCATATGATCATCTCAATAGATGCAGAGAAAGCTTTTGACAAAATTCAACACCCATTTATGATAAAAACCCTGCAGAAAGTAGGCATAGAGACAACTTTCCTCAACATAATAAAGGCCATATATGATAAACCCACCGCCAACATCACCCTCAATGGTGAAAAACTGAAAGCATTTCCACTAAGATCAGGAACAAGACAAGGTTGCCCACTCTCACCACACTTATTCAACATAGTTTTGGAAGTTTTAGCCACAGCAAACAGAGAAGAAAAGGAAATAAAAGGAATCCAAATCAGAAAAGAAGTAAAGCTGTCACTGTTTGCAGATGACACACTATACATAGAGAATACTAAAGATGCTACCAGAAAACTACTAGAGCTAATCAATGTATTTGGTAAAGTAGCAGGATACAAAAATTAATTCACAGAAATCTCTGGCATTCCTATACACTAATGATGAAAAATCTGAAAGTGAAATCAAGAAAACACTCTCATTTACCATTGCAACAAAAAGAATAAAATATCTAGGAATAAACCTACCTAAGGAGACAAAAGACCTGTATGCAGAAAATTATAAGACACTGATGAAAGAAATTAAAGATAATACAAATAGATGCAGAAATATACCATGTTCTTGGATTGGAAGAATTAACATTGTGATAATGACTCTACTACCCAAAGCAATCTACAGATTCAACGCAATACTTATCAAACTACCACTGGCATTTTTCACAGAACTAGAACAAAAAATCTCACAATTTGCATGGAAACACAAAAGACCCCGAATAGCCAAAGCAATCTTGAGAACGAAAAATGGAGCTGGAGGAATCAGGCCCCCTGACTTCAGACTATACTACAAAGCTACAGTAATGAAGACAGTATGGTACTGGCACAAAAGCAGAAAGATAGATCAATGGAACAGGATAGAAAGCCCAGAGATAAACCAACCCACATAAGGTCACCTTATCTTTGATAAAGGAGACAGGAATGTACAGTGGAGAAAGGACAGCCTCTTCAAGAAGTGGTGCTGGGAAAGCTGGACAGGTACATGTAAAAGTATGAGATTAGAACACTCCCTAACACCATACACAAAAATAAGCTCAAAATGGATTAAAGACCTAAATGTAAGGCCAGAAACTATCAAACTCTTAGAGGAAAACATAGGCAGAACACTCTATGACATAAATCACAGCAAGATCCTTCTTGACCCATCTCCTAGAGTAATGGAGATAAAAACAAAAATAAACAAATGGGACCTAATGAAACTTCAAAGCTTTTGCACAGCAAAGGAAACCATAAACAAGACCAAAAGACAGCCCTCAGAATGGGAGAAAATATTTGCAAATGAATCAACTGACAAAGGATTAATCTCTAAAATTTACAGGCAGCTCATGCAGCTCAATAACAAAAAAATAAACAACCCAATCCAAAAATGGGCAGAAGACCTAAATAGACATTTCTCCAAAGAAGATATACAGACTGCCAACAAACACATGAAAGAATGCTCAACATCATTAATCATTAGAGAAATGCAAATCAAAACTACAATGAGATATCATCTCACACCAGTCAGAATGGCCATCATCAAAAAATCTAGAAACAGTAAATGCTGGAAAGGGTGTGGAGAAAAGGGAACACTCTTGCACTGCTGGTGGGAATGTGAATTGGTACAGCCACTATGGAGAACAGTATGGAAGTTCCTTAAAAAACTACAAATAGAACTACCATATGACCCAGCAATCCCACTACTGGGCATATACCCTGAAAAAAACATAATTCAAGAAGTGTCATTTACCAAAATGTTCATTGCAGCCCTATTTACAATAGCCAGGAGATGGAAGCAACCTAAGTGTCCATCATCGGATGAATGGATAAAGAAGATATGGCATATATATACAATGGAATATTAGCCAAAAAAGAAATGAAATTGTGTTATTTGTAGTGAGGTGGATGGACCTAGAGTCTGTAATACAGAGTGAAGTTAGGAAGAGAAAGACAAATACCGTATGCTAACACATGAATATGGAATCTAAGAAAAAAAAATGTCATGAAGAACCTAGGGGTAAGATGGGAATAAAGATACAGACCTACTAGAGAATGGACTTGAGGATATGGGGAGGGGGAAGGGTAAGCTGTGACAAAGTGAGAGAGTGGCAGGGACATATATACACTACCAAACGTAAAATAGATAGCTAGTGGGAAGCAGCCGCATAGCACAGGGAGATCAGCTCGGTGCTTTGTGACCACTTTGAGGGGTGGGATAGGGAGGGTGGGAGGCAGGGAGACGCAAGAAGGAAGAGATATGGGACCATATGTATATGTATAACTGATTCACTTTGTTGTGAAGCAGAAACTAACACACCATTGTAAAGCAATTATACCCCAATAAAAAAAGTTGCAATTCTTTTCAGCTGTTTTAAGTTGAAATTTCTACCCTCAAATGGTTAAACCTGTGACCTTTTGCCTCATATGGGGGAATTATCTCCATTCCCTGCTTAGCACATCAGACAGAAAGTTACATGGTGTGCTTTCTTCTTCATTCACTCCTAGCTTTACTATCCTTGATGGTTGCTAAAGTATCATTTAAAAATCATGTTGTCTCTTGCGTTGCTGACAAATTATGTTTTTCTCAGCTTTCCCAATTCCAAATTCTCCTATAGTTTAGCAAAACAAATTACCTTTGGAATCATATATACCTTTTTTAGCCCACTGTATATGCAGAAGAACAGATAAGCAGATTTGACTATACTCGTGAGTTTCTTCAAGCAAAGCACTTCTCTTAACTCTTTCGTCCTTTTGATATCTAAGTGTCAGGGGCCTCTTTCCATTTTGATTATGGAATTTCACCCTCCGTCTCCTTCCCTCCCATCTCCTACAACCATCATTTCTTCACTTTTACCATAGTTCCAATATCTCATTTACACTTATCACAAGTCCACTCCTTATACTCTCCCTTCAAATATCCATACCTAGGCTAAACCTGAGTGGTGAAATACCACTTAAGCAGTAATCAGCACAATACTTCCCTCTAGAGATTGAATTAGTGGAACTTTACAGATAATATGTTTGAAAATTTTTTAGTATTGCCTATGGCTCTTTTGCTTTTTGAAAGAGAAGAATTGATGCAGAATATTGATTTGATCTTAAGTCTAAGGTATTTTGCTCTGATAAACGACATGACATTATTTATTAATGCCCAAGGAAAGACATACCAGAAGGCTATTATAAAATACTTTAAGGTTCTATCTTTAATTATAATTTCTGGCTAGTAGATAAAGTTCTCTCTGCTATAAAATACTAGATTTTGTTGCTCACTGATACTGCTGCAACTTACTTTTAAAGTTCCTAAATAATCAAGCTTTTGAGTACAACAATTTTTTTTTCCATTTTAATAATGCAACCTCCTTGATACTGATGATGGTTTGATCAGTGCCTTTCACAGAACTAATTTCTTCCTCCCTCATACATTCTAAATGCTTTGTTTTTACTGCTATACTGTTAATATAATGCTCACCCTAAATTCAAGTGTGGCAATATCTGTTTCCTGTCTCATCAACTAACTGGGATGCAGCTAGTGTAGCAGAAAGAGCAGTGAAGCTAACATTAGAATACCTGGATTACAGTATTTGTTTTATTACTTAGCAGCTATGTGAATTTATTGTCTTAATGATCCCTGAATTATGGCATGGATTTTTGTGCTGCTGCCAAGTACGAAATAGTTTGAGACATGGATTGGAAACTCAAAATATGTGATCTCTGTAACATTTTAGCGGGTGTGGGGAAGATGGAATATTTGAAATGGAAAATCTTGGACAAAAGGTCACCAGAGACCTTAATAAATTACTTAACCTTCCCGAGACTGCTTTGCTATCTATAAAACAGATAATGATGATGCTTACCTCACAGGATTGTTTAAGGGTTAACTGAGATATTGTATGTGAAAGAGTCTAGCCCAGTGTCTGGAAAATGGATGATGTTAATTAATGTTTCCTAGGGTTGGAGTCCTCCTTCCACACCCTCCATTTCCCTCCTCCCCCACCCCCGAAAACTCCAAAATTCAAACATCTTTCAAGATGCCCAAAAGGCACCACTCTACGAAGCCCTTCCAAACAACTTCAGGCAGTATTGCCCTTTGGTTAAGAGTGCTGGGCTTCTGGAATTAGAAAAGACCCCCCAAGTTTAAAACCAGGTCTGCCATTTAGTAACTTCATGACCTTGGGCAAGTTATTTACCCTTTCTTCATCTAGGTTTCCCACCGGTAAAATGAGATCATCATGGTACATATCTCATAGGGTTGTGAAGTATTAAATGATATATGCACATAGAGCACTTAACACAGTCCCTGACACTTAGTAAGTCCTCCATAAGTATTGCATAGTAGAAGTAATAGAAAGTTTCCCCTTCAGTAAAATGTTAATAAAAATGCCTGCCACGGTGTGGCAAAGTTCTGCTGTAAAAGTCTTTTAAACTGTAATGCTGAACAAACGTAAGGGATTGGTGTATACCTTAAGATATATGGGGCAAAGTTCTAACCTCACTTTTAAAGAATATCCTTTCCCTGCACTGGAGGGAAGGGGGTAATAATACCCATTATTAATTAATAGGAAATAAAACCAGAAGATACGTTCCCGGGAAACAAGCAGCAGAAGCCCAAACAGCAGTATTAAGAGCAGCACCCGCATACCGTACCTCGACAATTCCCAGTAGTTCACCTCTAACGCCCCCCTTCCCTTGGAGCCGCGCAAGCGTACACTGATTTTGCTCCTCTCTCCCTCATGCCCCCGCCTCCAACACCCTCCGCCCCCCCACCCCACCCCCTGGTCTACCCCACCACGCAGGCGCATCTCCTTAAATCCTGTCCCTACCCCCCTCATCTTTCTCTGCATTTCGTTCCCCCTCCTCTTCCAGCACCTCAGCAGGTTCAAACTCTTCTGCGTGAGGGTGGCGACGATCGAGAGGTCACGTGATGAGCATCCTGCTGCCCAACATGGCGGAGTTCGACACGATCTCGGAACTGGAGGAGGAGGAAGAAGAAGCGGCAACGTCGTCGTCGTCGCCGTCGTCGTCGTCGTCGGTATCGGGGCCCGACGATGACGAGGAAGATGAGGAGGAGGAGGAAGAAGAAGAGGGGGAGGAGGAAGAAGAAGAGGAGCAGGTGGAGGAGACGCCGCCCCCGCCTCGGGTAGTGAGCGAAGAGCATCTGCGGAGATATGCCCCCGACCCTGTATTGGTGCGGGGCGCCGGCCACATCACTGTGTAAGCGAGAGGGAGCCATGGGGTTTGAAAAGGCTGAGATTTGGCGACAGAGGAATAAGGCAATCGAGGGGCCTGTGGAGTGGGGGAGGGCTGACTGAGGCATATAGTTAGGAAAGGACACCTGGTCTAAATGGGGAAACTGAGGGAGACAAGTGTAAAGGAAATGAGGAGAAAGCAAATGTGATGCACCAACACCGGGTAAAAAGTGAGTATAGAACAGGGAAGTTAGGGGGTTGGGAGCCAGAGGGATTGGAATAGGGGTGAGTCTCCTTGCTTCTGTGTATGCTGGCGATGAACAGTCTTTAAACTGCAGGATGTACCAGCGGACTCTTTGCCGCCAAGATTGATGTCTGGTGGAACACGGTGACAGCTGTAACAAGTGACGAGACCTAGGCTTGGACTCTTCAAAACAGAAACATATTTTGTGAATAACATTATAGAATATCCATCCATCCACGTATTCATCCATCCATTCTTCCTATCTAATCCCTTTGTGAATGAATTCAATAATCCTTTCCGTGTCTTGATCACTCCTCATTCTGACGTTTCTTAATTATCACACAATTAGAGGTTCAGATTGAGAAGTAGCTATGAAACGTAGAAAAAGCAATGGATTGAGAGTGAGGGCTCTTGTATGTTAGTCCCAGCCCTGCTTCTTACTGGCCCTGTGACCTTGGTCAGGTTACTTCCCATTTCTGGGCCTTGATTTCTCCATTGGTAAAATGAGGGGTTTGGAGTAGATGGTTTTTAAAGCCTTTCAGCTCTGAAATAATTTAACATACCTGCAGGAGATTTTGTATTCCCAAATATTAAATATGCAAACATTAAATATATATGGAAATTAGTCCCCTAGGAGCTGAGAATGATTTTTTGAAAACTCAGTTTTTTTTTAATTGACATCTTACATCATATTTGAGAAAATAAAAAGGGGGAAGGACCTCATAGAGTAGTAGTTGTCAAAGCACAAGAAAAATTTAATGGTTCTCTGGGCTTTGAAGAGTGCTTTCTCGTTTTTATGTGCTTGGACAGTAAATACTTGGAAGTTTGAATATTGTGTCATGTTCATCCTCTTAATTATGCTATCATTTACTGAGTTTTCAAAATAGGACTGTTTTTTCCTATCAAGTCATGCTGCCTGTAATTTTGATAATGGCTCACCTACCCCTCTGACTTTCAGTTGAGTTCATATTATCTGAAATCATATATTATGCACCACCTCCCCCCCATCATGTTAGCTTTTAATTTTAACATGCTGAGTATTTTAATTGTAATATACTTTTGTGATCTTTGCATGAAAAGTATTAAGGAAGATTTCGAAATTGTGGAAGAGTGTGGGGAGATTTTTAGACCTGCCTTTTGGTTAGGCAATTTTAACACAATCTTTCTTGATCCAAGAATTTTGCAGATAGCCTACAATGTTCAGATGCCAGCTTACTGCGCTGTTTTATTTCCATTCCTTTCATCACTAGGGAAACAATTTATTACTCAAATTAATTATGATTCTGGTACCAAAGGTTACTTTCATGCAGATTATTTCATATGATCAAACAGAAAAAGGCTTTTTATTCCAGTCTATAATTTTATATTCCAGCATTCCTCCCCTTCATTTTTTTTCTAAAATTCAGAAAACAAAGAACAGGCAAGAAAACAGAATTTAAGTTCCCTGAAACTTATTTGTGGGTCCATTCTACTCCTCACACAACCATCGTGAAGTACTTACCAACCTATTTTCAATTAAAAGCAAAGCACTGACACTTGCCATGCCCAGGCCCTTATGATAGGTGTAATGACCTTCTCAGCTTAAAAATTCTGGAATAAGGAGTGTGAAATAATGGTGCTCATAGTAGCTGCTGGTATTAATTGAAGCCAAAACCTGAAAAGCAGCACACCAGTACTTGAATTGCTAACCAGTGTACATAGTTTGGAAAATTACTTAGTTGTATTGTACACATTCTCTGACCTAGAAAGCATGTTTGATGTTAAATGAGAAACTGGTCTTTCTATGATAGGAAAACCTTCCTTACAACAGGTAAGGTAAGATCCTTAGGAAATAGTTAATCTAATTCTGAGACATCTAAAATATCAGCCTCTTTAATTTTTTTCTGGCATGGGAGTGTTAGTTGCCCTATCTGAATGAAATATTTCTTATTCTCTCCCATTCTTATTTTTTTCATTCTTCGTGCAGTCATCTGTTCTTTAGAGGATGTTGTTTCTTTTCAAAGTTTAAAATTTGAGAACCATCACCTCAATTTCAGTATATCTTAAACCCAATTTATTTTCCCTCCCCAGATTGTCTGTGCATTCCAGTTGCCCCATTTCTGACCCTGATACTGCCATTCCAATCTTCCAGGGTAATATTCCAAGTCCTTGAGTCATTTTTAACTCTTCCTTCTCCTTGAATTGCCCTTTGCCAGTCTGTCCCAGAATTATGTCATCATGCCTTTTAAAAGGACTATTAGATTATTCATTTTCTCCATTTCTACTGGCACCTCTCTAGTTTGGGTTGCCATCATCTCCTGCTTGAATTGCGGCCACAGTCTGCCACCTCTCCCCACCCCAATCCATCTGCATGCTTGTGCCAAACTAATTTTCGTAAAACACGGTTTAATCATGTCACTTTCCTGC
>NW_006785962.1:83121-91172 GCF_000442215.2 Lipotes vexillifer
TGCTGAAACACCTGCACTGGGTCTTAATTAGGTTTGAATTCCTGTGCTCTCTTCCTCCACTCTCAGAGATCATGGAGTCCCTCTGCTTGTTCAAAACTCACCCCTCCATTTATGCTTTCCATACCCTTCTCTTCCAGCCTCCTCCCAGGCAGCACCTCTCTCTATATTACCTCACTCAGCCTCTCTGTTGGCTCAGCCTGTAAACATATTCAGTCTCTCTAATTCTTTAAAAATAAAAGCCTTCCTAGACCTACATTCCCCATTAGCTATTGTCTAATCTCTCTTCCTTCTTTCTCCAAATTTCTTAAGAGTGGCTACATTCACCATATCTATTTCCTCTTCACCCTTCTGTAATCTGGATTCTGCCACCATGACCACAGACAAACTGGTATCATTAAGATCACCATGACCCTCCTGTTGCTAAATTAGTGGGCATCTTCAATTTCCTATCTTTCTGGTCCTCTCTGCTGCATATAATGACTCCCTCTTTCTCAGAGGCTTTTACTCCAGGGGTCATAAACACACTGGCCTTCAGAGGCGAGACGGGTCACAGAAAATAGTGCAGCATGAGTAATGATGGGGCCTTAGTTGAACTGGAAGGTATATGTTTTGCCTAAAGGTATTCAAATTCTGATTTTAAATAAAACATTTTGCCAGCCAAACAAATCTAGGAATTCCTTGGCCATTTCACTCTTCCTGGTTCTCCTTACATTTTTCTGGTTATTCCTTAACTGCCTCATTCATGGGTTTCTTTTCCTTTCTTGCTCCTTAAATACTAGTGATCTCCAGGGTATTGTTCTCAGCCCACTATTCTCATTCCCTGCTCTATCTAGATGGTCTCTTCTTGACTCTCATGATTTCAATTATCTGATGTCTCCCAAATATGTATCAGTATCTCTATAACAGACTCTGCTCTGACTCTTATCTGGACTTCCTCACCTAATGGCTCACTGACATCTTAAATTCAGCGTACTCAAAACAAAACTCATCCTCCCCACCTCACATCCCCTCACACCCCCATCCCAACCCCTCAAAAAATTCCTCCTATTTCTGAGTTCTCCAACTCAGTTAAATGGACCTCCTCCTATCCCATTATTCATCGGTGGTTCCTCTTTCCCACTCAGTCTTCTCACAGCTAAGCAATCAGTGGGTATTAGTAATATATGACCTAAAAATTTCTTCTTTTCCTCCCTACCACCACTTCCCTGATTCAAGCCCCTTTCACCACCCTACTAGTCATCTTGTCTTCAACCTTGTCACCTCCAAATCTATCCCTCAGCCTGCTGCTCGATGGAGACACCACTTTCCTGTTTAAGACTTCTGTGGTTTCCCCTTCATCCATAGGATCGAGTCTAAGCTCTATAACATGGAATATAGAACTGGACCCTGCCTATCTATCAGCCTAATCTTTTGACATTTCCCTTTACTGCTTGTATTTTCTTATTCACAGCATGCTGTTTATCTCTTTGCCTCTGCTCAAGCTGGGGCCTTCATCTAGACTCCCAGTACCTACCACCCTTACCTCATAAGTCACCACCTCCTGCAAGTCTCCTCTGCCCTGAATAAATTGGAAGCAGAAATGGCAGGACAATCACTGGTTCCCTCTGAATTCTCAGTGCCTAACACAGTGCCTGCCCTGAAGTAGACACTCAGTAAAAGTGAGTTGAATAAATACTGGTTCACTTTAGTAAAAATATGCCCACCATAGTGTGTGCTGTATTATAGGCCCTCAACAAATGCTAGTTAGTTGAATCATCCTCTGGAGAGTATTTGTGTTTCTGAGCATAGATACAATACTACCAGATTTGGGGTGGAGGTTATGGCATGTCCTTACCTCTGAAAGGTTTGTTGAGCAAGACTTTATGTGTCAGAATACGCCTGTGTACTTATATCATCTTTACACATTGGTTTTCTCATTACTTATCAAGATATCATTTAACGTCTTATCAATCAATTATAATTTTTTGAGAAGTTGAATGACCTAACCAGAATAATTGTAATTCCGAATCTGAGATGATGATGATCATAAATGGATATTTGGGTATCTTTTTTCAAATTAAAAATTTTTTAAAGTGTCATTAAGGCAGATATATTTGATGTGTTACTCATTGCTGTATATATACCCAGCACAAAGAACAGTAACTGCCATCTTCTGTGTGTCAGTATGCCAGTATGATGGGCACTACCATTTAAATATTGCATAACACACCTAAAATATTTTATTAAAAGATACAAGAATGCCTTTAGTATATATATAAATGGCTAAATTAACTCCCACAGATTTGAGGTTTTAGAAACAGAAATAATGAAATGTCTCTTGTAAGTATTGTTTCAGAAATACTATACATTTGAGTGATGTAGCTTAGTGTCTATCATTTTTCATCTTGATATTTTTAGGATGAATATTTGGGTCTTACATCTCATGAGATTTTTTTTCTTATTTATAGGTATTACCATACTCTTTATATTACTTAAAATATATAGATATTTACCCTTGATAATACAACTGTATAGAAGTTAGTAGAGATGAGGTTACCAATTCTCAGAAATATATAAAATTCTCATTAAAATTAATCTAAAAGAGCTGAAGTGATTATATACAGAATTGAAAAAAGATGGCCAAATTTGCCAAACAGTGCATTTCTGCAGAAAGTTAGAGAGCACTACAAATATTGATACTTCTCTAATCAGTGAATGGAATGCCTTTTCTGTAAACAGCTGTCTTTGAGGAATTAGTGAAGCATTGTTAATTTGTGTTTATATAAGGTAAGTATTTTATAAGATTTTAGGCTTTGAGAATACTGAAGCGATGGTAACTTGTCATTTTACAGGGCAGCAAGACATGATTATTTCCATATGGAAGATTAAAGAAATTTAACTAATTTTTAAAAATCTCTTTTAATTGAAGGGCATAGACTTTCATTTTTCTTGGTATAGTAAATAGAGATCAGTGCACGTTCTTCAGGATCAGTGTTACTATAAGTGCATAGTTTTCTAGTGAAATGGTTTTTGTTGGCAGAATTTTACTACACTTTGATGTGTTTTCTTAAACAACCTGAACACATAAACTTAAATTTGAGCAAGGTTTTCAAAGGCTGATGTATAGTCATTTTCAAAAGAATTAAAAACAGTAAGGGGTATAGGGAGGGAGAAAAGAGGGAAGAGCAACTAGAGGACCCATCCTTCTTTACCTCAGTTTCCTTTACTCCAAAGAATTGTCCAAAAAATTAAAATTTGGGGCATTGGAGACACTTAACAAATAAAATACAATCATTAAGAACCACCAGCTGGGTTAGCTTCAAACACATAATAGGCTCTATATTTAATGAAGCCGATAAAATGACAGTGTGAGCAGTTCCCAAGTGCCTTTGTCTAATGCTGAAGAGCCCCACATCTTGACTAATGTCTGTCACTGATCAGTAATGGGTAGATGAGCTTGTCTAACCTCTGTGGACTCACAGTTCTTAACTTAATGGTTTACTTATGAAACAAAGCTGAGGTGTTCATTTAGCAGGAGCCATTTCAACATTTTCCTAGTAGCTACTAAGTAAAATGTTGTGCCTAAGATTATTTAAGTACTTGTTTTAGGTGCTGAATATCTAATGGAGAAGTTAAAGAAAGAAATCCCTGGTAGACAAGAACAGAATTGCTACTACCTTTTAGCCAAATTATGAGAATATATTGGGCCTAGTTTGCCTATCTTTATACCTTTTGAAGTAGATAAATGTAGGCCATAATGGAGTGTTTTAAGAAGTAAAATGACACTTTCCTTAACATTTCTTTTTGTTTTTTTAAAATTTTTGTCCACCCTGCATAGCTTGTGGGATCTTAGTTCCCTAACCAGGGATTGAACTTGGGCCCTTGGCAGTGAGAGCACAGAGTGCTAACCACTAGACTGCCAGGGTATTCCCTCCTTACCATTTCTAATATACTTTTTATATTTTAGAAAATACAATCCATTTTTATATTAGAGAAGAAAATTTGTAATGTGAATTTAGCAAGCATTTTTTGAGAACCTGAGCACTGGGCACTATGAAGAATACAGAAAAAACAAAGTACACGTCTTGGTTTACAAAGCTAACAGGAAAATCTCCTTTAAGGAATTGGTGTGGATCAGCGAAGAATAAAAGAAAATATTTTATTAAATTTTGAATTGTGTAGTACAGATTAAAGTTGGCTATGAGTGTTCAGAGAAAGGGAAATCCATGAAGGCTTGCAGCAGGGGTTGACTTGAGTTTTGAGGACTGCATTGGATTTAAACTAGGGAGAGGAAGCAAGAGAAACCACATGAGCAAAGACGAGCCAACATAGCAGTGGCAATGGAAAGGAAGGAAATGATATGAGAATGATTTCAAAGGAACAAATAACAGGACTTGGGACCACCTGGATATAAGCAAGGTGCAAAAAATAGGAGAGGGAAGGTCCAAAAAATGATACCAGGGTCTAGGTTAAAGAGAGTCAATGTGCCATTGTTAGAGATGAGGAATTTGAAAGGGGGGAGCCAGTTTCCAATAAAAGGTAACTTTTAATTTTAGACGTCTTCACTTGAGGTGTATTATTTTGTAGCAAGATATCCAAATGGAAATTGTTATTTTTGTTGTTTTTTTTTAAATTTATTTTATTAAAGTATAGTTATTTACAATGTGTTAATTTCTGCTGTACAGCAAAGTGATTCATTTATATATATGTATACATTCTTTTCCATATTCTTTTCCATTATGGTTTATCACAGGATATTGAATATAATTCCCTGTGCTATACAGTAGAACCTTGTTGTTAATCCATTCTATATATGCTAGTTTACATCTGCTAACCCCAAACTCTCACTCCATCCCTCCCTCACCCACCCTCCCCCTTGGCAGCCACAAGTCTGTTCTCTATGTCTGTGAGTCTGTTTCTGTTTCATAGATAAATTCATTTGTGTCATATTTTAGATTCCACGTATAAGTGATATCATATGGCATTTCTCTTTCTGACTTACTTCACTTTGTATAATAATCTCTAGGGCCATCCATGTTGCTACAAATGGCATTATTTCCAAATGGAAATTTTTAGTATGCAATTAGAGATGAGGGACTAGAGCATGTTGGGAAATATAGAACTAGAGATATAGATTTGGCATAGAAGTGATTGTCAAGGCTATTAAAAATAGATGAACTGTTGTAATTCCTTTAGAAAGAGGAGCAGATGACTAACAGCTAAACTTTGGGAAAAGACAAGAGTGTTAGGAGAGAGTGAATGAATCGGAGAATGTTAGGAAGGAGTGGTGAACAGCATTAACAGGCTGCAGAGTCAGGGGGAAAGTTCTGAGAAGAGGACATTGAATTTGGCACTAAATAAGATGAACTTGTCTTTCTAAATAAATTTACCAAATAAGGGATTACTTTCAGTATAGTAACAGCATCAAAAGAGAAATTTCAGAAGGTTAGGGACTTCCCTGGTGGTCCAGTGGTTAAGACTCCACGCTCCCAACACAGGGGCACGAGTTCGATCCCTGGTGGGGGAACTAAGATCCCACATGCCACACGGCACAGCCAAAATTTAAAAAAAAAAAAAAAGCCAGCATATTCATTCAAAAGGTTAAGAAAGGAAGGGATAATATTAAGAAAATGGAAACAGTGGCAACGAAAGTTCATTTGTCTAGTGATGAATGCAAAGAGAATAGCAAAGCTAAAAATTTTTTAAATATTCCATGCATTTTGAGGAATACATCTGTCTATATCCTCTATGTATTTGATATGTAGTAAAAGAATGGCAACTGGGAAAAGCTATAATGGCAGCAGTCTCTAATGGAGGTAGGAACATATTATTAACATTGTATCTAAAAGGCAAAAGGGGAATTTCTTGGTGGTCCAATGGTTAGGACTCAGTGCTTCCACTGCAGGGGACACAGGTTTGATCCCTGGTTAGGGAACTAAAACCCCACATGCTGCGCTGCACAGCCAAAAATAAATAAATAAATAAATTGGATTTTTTTTTTTTTTTTTGGCCGTACGCGGGCCTCTCACTGTTGTGGCCTCTCCCGTTGCGGAGCACAGGCTCCGGACGCGCAGGCTCAGCGGCCATGGCTCACGGGCCCAGCCGCTCTGTGGCATGTGGGATCTTCCCAGACCAGGGCACAAACCTGTGTCCCCTGCATCAGCAGGCAGACCCCCAACCACTGCGCCACCAGGGAAGCCCTAATTTTAAAAAATAGAAGACAAGCTGTACGAATGGAAATAGAGCTCTGCTTTCAAATGTATCATGTCTACTTTCTATAAATGAAACCTGTATCTATTTCTTTGTTATGCAATAAGAATTAACTGTGGAATAATGAATTCAATTACATCTTCTTGACTAGTGATAAGGTCACTATTTAGCTAGATATGATTTGAATTAAATATGTTTCTTGCTCTATTAAATATTTGTCATGTTACTGATTGCTTAGCACATAATTACAAATATATATTTAATACTAGAGTATCAGTTTCTCAAACAGCACATGAAAGTTGCCATAAAAATTCATGTACAAGAGTACCATTTTATTTTTAAATTTGGTTATACTCCTCTATGTATAGATTTAAGGGGAATGTTATGAGAATGTTATTATAAAAATGTTATGCTCTCGTTATGTGTTGTACTGACACCTAGAGAAGTAATGAAGTATTTTAATAAAGTTTAGGTCTTTTTATAATTGCTAATTAATTTTCTCAACTCTTAAAATATAGAACTTGTTTTAAAATACATTTTAAACATGCAAGGTAAAATATATTTATGTACAGATATGTACCTTGCTGCTAGCTGCTAAATATAGTCTTTTGCACAAAAAGAGCACAAGGATTGGCTTGTCTCCTTGAAGAGGAGCTGTTAGCATAAATGATACAAGGAGACTGTGATTCTCACAGAGAGTTTTAATAGGACGTTGGATTCTTAAGATGTCTTTAAAGTGACCCTAAGACCAAAGTGTAATAAATCAGTAGAATCAAACAGGACATACAGTAGCTTATTATTCAACAAACTTTTATTAAGCACCTACTAGATTCCATTGTGCTACTAAGCATAGTGGAAGATAGCAAAGTAAATAAGCCATAGTTTCTGTTCTCAAGGAGCTTAATATAGGACAGAAAGAATTTAGGGATTAGCATTTGAATTTTGGTTGCCTCCTCTTAACTATATGACTTTGGGCAAGTCATTTGATTACTTTTTGAAAAAATTTTTTCTGAGTGTCAGCTTCCTTCTCTGTAAAACAGAGATAACAATACCTCTCTTGAAGGGTTGTGAATTTTAGAAGTAATATATTTACCTAACACAGTGTCTAACCCATGGTAAGTAGATAGTTACTGGTAACTGTTACTATTATTGTCTACCTCAAAAGGAGTTCTTATTAAATGTTAGTGTTTTTTGCTTATGCTAACATAAAATTGTAGTCACTCTGATATATCATCTAACATGCAGGAAGTGACCTTTGTTATTCCTACCGAAATCAATCACCAAGTAGGTGAAGGAAGGCTTATAAAAAATCATTTTGACTTAGTACAGATTTCAATGAGTGTACTTGAAAAAAGTCAGAGCTTTTGAGGCTGGAATCTGTTTTCTCAAAATTGGTTGAACATATACATAAAAGCCATTCATAAGGATCAACCTTTGAGTATCTGAATAGTAACTGATCATAAGTTGTCAAGCTCTATAGTTCCAAAGGTTACATTAGTTTTTATTAGGAATTTTCATATATCCACAGAAGTAGAAAGAATAGTATAATACACTCCCATATACAACCAGTCAGCCAGTTCCAACAGTTATCAATTAAAATGGGTTTTAACAGAGATGTTTCAATCAAAAGTTGTGATATTTCCAGCTGTATGTCAGTGTTTCTCTATTATTTTTTAATCTCATATCATGGTTCTAGTTAGAATCCTAGTTTAACATTGGCTCCTTAAGTTTCTTTTACTATTAATTTGGATTAATAGTCAAAGATGTATTTTCTATGAATATCAAATTATTTTTAGGACATGCTTTTAGGTCACAACATCAAAAGAAAACTGCATGGCTTTGTAACTTTTTTTAAGGGAAAG
>NW_006785962.1:91214-96612 GCF_000442215.2 Lipotes vexillifer
GTTAAATATGCTGGGTAGAATATATTTTGTTCTGTCTTTGTTTTTAAGGTTTGGCTTGAGCAACAAGTTTGATACTGAATTTCCCTCAGTTCTAACAGGGAAGGTAAGTGAGAGTTTGCATTGAACTTTTCAATTCTAAAAGCATTGTTTTATGGCTTATTTAGTGTTATGACAAGTGCTTTGACTCACTGTAATGAAGTCTGATAATAAGAGGTCAGGGTAATTGGAGGCTATGTTGTTAGTGACTGAAAGCTGTCTCCATGACTACTAGCATATGACCAGTTATTTTGTTCATGTCCATTAATGCCAGCCATTACTTACTTATCTGTTCAGTTCTTCCAGTTTTGCCTTTTTTCTCAGCACTGGTAGCTATAATTGTTTTCATTTAGGTCAGTAATTTCCAATGATTTTAGAGTTAACGACGTTATCAGTGTTCAACTTTATATCACTCTATGAATTTTAGTGTCCTGTGATGTGATTTGTTATATATCAAAAAATCAAATTTTTGGTTGGACATTTTTCTGTCATTTAGATAGCCTGAGCTTCTACAATTGGATTCACTGCAATAAATTGTTATTACCTTTTTGTTTCCTGGTTCCTCTACACCCAGTAGTATCTTCTAGCATCGAGGCTCAATATTCAAAGACTTCCTAGGATTCAAAACTGTTTGGAAAATCCTCTTACAACAGTAATGCTAACTTCTAAACCCAAAGGAAAAAGCTCTGACTAAGGCAAAAAGAATATATAAAACTCCTAGTGTATTATCAGGTACTTATTAGCTTCACAATGTAAGTTTGTGGTTGTTATTGATAATTCTTCATCAGTATATCCCAGTTTCACCCTGATTGTTTTTCCAATTTTCTCTACTCACCAGCTTTCAATTTTAATTGCTTTTGCTACTTTAACCTTCTTCATCTGAGTAATTGTTTGTTCTCGGTCCCATCAATAATTTGTTCTCTTTGACTGTTGACCTTTTCTGTCTCTCCTGATATATAATGTCAAATCATTCCATATAGTACTAAACAAGTGGTGATAGTCCCTAGGTAAGTGAACATTAGAAAATATGTGGCCATTTATCTCTTTAGGATACAAAGAGCCCTTTGGTTTGAGATTTTGGCCTCACTCTCTAGTATGTTCTACCTTCCTATCCTGATCATTTAGAATTATTCACCAATTTAAGCAGCAGTTCAGATTTAGATTTGTTTTATATGAATTAATCATAAATGTTTTTTCCAAGGGAAAAAATAGCTATGGAAAAAAATCTCTTGAATAGTAATTTGTCTGTGGAAAGATGGCAAATTCAATATTAAAATTAAAGAGAATGTGAATTAAAGCGTCTCCAGTGGAAAACTTGTTCTTTATGTTTCCCTTGATGCTGCTGCATGTGTTGTCTGGGCAGTTACATCCAGCTTTATTATTGGCTTAGTTAAAAAAAACGTTTGAATTACAAATACAAGTAACCCTAGAAAATGAATAATCAAAAAATATGTCAGAGAATAGAGTTCCCAGGTGTAAGAATTATCCATCTTTGAAATTGGCCACTTTTTTTTTTTTTTTTTTTTGGCGGTACGCGGGCCTCTCACTGTTGTGGCGGGCCTCTCACTGCCGCGGCCTCTCCCGCTGCGGAGCACAGGCTCCGGACGCGCAGGCCCAGCGGCCATGGCCCACGGGCCCAGCCGCTCCGCGGCACGTGGGATCCTCCCGGACCGGGGCACGAACCCGCGTCCCCTGCACCGGCAAGCGGACTCCCAACCACTGCGCCACCAGGGAAGCCCTGAAATTGGCCACTTTTATGTGCTCGAGGAATCTTCAGAATATTTCCTCACACCTCTTCATTTCTTTCCAAGCCTTCTAAAACTAGAAATTCCACCAGCACAAAAGATAGTCATTTTTTAGACTAGGGAAGTAGGAATATTAAGCTGCCTTTGGTATGCATTCACACAACCTAGATGATCTGGATATGAACTGTTCTTAAAGATATCCATTCTTTTCAGGTGACCGTTTTCATAACACATAATGATTGGATATTTATTCTAGTGTGCATTATTTAAATGCACAAAATTTCTCATAAATTGAATGAGGCATAAATGATACAGTGATGTTTTTCCTAGTTTAGTGATGAAAAAAACTAAAAAGAATTCTGAAAGTCTGATTTTTTTTCAAAGTCACATGATGACTTTATTTTCTCTTTATTTATTTTCTCTTTAATGAGATGATTTTTCTCCGGTAGGCACTATTTCATTTGTATAGGTTATTTTGGATTATCAAAATGCATCTCTGATAACTGGGGACTCGAGAGGCAAAAAAGAATTTGCATGTTTCAGAAAAAAACTAAAAGAAAAAAAAGGTTTGAATTCCAGACTTAGCAGCAGTGTAAGTATATTTCAAAATGAATAAATGCAGTAGGTAAAATAGAAAAATAAATCTGCATTTTACAAAACCAGTATTCCAGCATGAGTGGAATTCTATATAGCATTTATGCCTAAACTAAGCAAAATTGTGGAGTGAATTCTGAAAACCTCAAAAGCCATTTTGTTAAGCTCTGTGGCTCAGTATTAATTTTGTGCTTCTTATGTATTAATGCTTTTAATATAAATAAAAAGATAATCTTTTATATTAAGGAAAGATTGTTTCCTCCTTTCGCTGAAGATAAGTCCTCCTGTCGTGATAGGACATATCAAACAGGTGTATACATACAGATTCTGGTGACCAGAAAATGAAAGAACCACAAAACTTCAGAAAAGAAATAAAAGCTTCCGGCCCTCAGCTTGAAACAATTAAATGGTGTTACAGGGAGATTAGTGTGCAGTGTTGGGAACCATAAACCATAAAATCCACCTTTACTATTGCGATCCAGTATGACAAGTGATTGATTGGGTTGTGTTCCCCATGATTGAAGGAGGCAAATCAGTCCTGCTGGGTTTTGCTTAGATTTTCTTCTGTTTGCAAAGTCTCTTGCATCCTGTTATAAAATATTATGACCCTTTCCCCCACCTTTATGATGTGGCTTTCTTTTTTCTTTCTAAGAAAGTCAAAAGGAATTAAATGTTTCTTTACAACCTGCCATTCAGCTACAAAGTAAAGGGCTTCCATCTAACCTTCATTACTAGAAATACTCAATTATATGGAAATAAATGAGTAAAATGTTATTAACTCTGATTCCACACAGTTAACTAAACATTTCTTTCACATTGTTTAAAATCGGGAGTTAACCAATTCTCATTTCCTATGCCTTTATCTCTGTTTTATGACTTTTACTGTTATTCAAATACAGATTTTTTTTTCAAAGACAATTCTGGCTTCCTTTTAAAGTCAAAATGAAGATTTCAGTTTATTCTTTGAAATTCTAGTAAAAGTTTTCTTTTCAATATGTTTCTGTTATGACTTCAAAAAATTTGAATTCTCATTTTTAGTAACTTGAATGTTTTAGTTTTTAATTTGTCCATAGTAAGAGAGTACAAACTGTGAATATTATATGTTAAAAGTGGAAAGTATTGGTGGAGAAGAAGGAAAATTGCCACATTTTAGAAATGCTTTTGTTAATTCATTTCCAGAAGCATGTAATGAAAGATAAATCTTATAACAAATTTTATATACCTTGGCATATAATTTACTTCATTCACAGTGTTTTAAACAAAAATCAAATTTTACATTTTGGATTGATTCATTTCTGACTTTAGCCTCATTCTTTACTTTTTCTCGCCTGTGCTTACATGCTTTTAAATAAAAGTTTTTAAAAAAATTTTTACTTTTTAAACATAAATTTAAATTCTAATTACAAGCACTTAAATTTGTAAATGGACAGATTTAATAATTTTATGAGTTTATATCAAAATTTGCCATATTTAAAAAATGTATTAGTGTTTCTGGATACACAGTTTAAAGAAAATTGATAATAATGTTATATTACAGATTACAGCTAAATATATAAATATATTTTCCTTATTTTAACTTCCATTTGCTTGCTCAGTGGCTCACTAGGAAAAAAGAAGTTGAATATCACTCTTTGAGAGGTAAATTTTAAGATAGCAACTTAGTACCTTGATTTTACAAAGAATGTCTTTTCTCTTAAGAATTGAAAAGCATTAAATTTGCATTCAAAATGTAGCAGTTTATCCTTTTGTTTATAATAGACTGTGTAGCAAAGCTGTGGAGTATTAAGTTACCTGATACAAACCTTCAGGTGATACTCGATGCAAAAAAGAGCTTTGCTTTTCTTTCTCCAAATCTAGTCAGATACAATTCACTGACTTCCTTTCTCAAAGCATTCTAGTTAGGAGGTCCTTTCTAAGGTGTAATTTCCATTCCCTGTGAGGTATGTAATAGAAAAATTATTTATTTCATTTTATAGATGGGAGACTAAAACTCACAAAAATTAAATGAACTCACCTAGGACTTTTTATAACTAACAAGAGACTAGAATCTAGATCTTGACTTGTTGTCTTAATGTGCTTAGCCTGTTGGCGTTTTCTATTTTCAATTATAAGCCATGGTTCTCTGAATTTACTTTCATATTTACTCCAGATATTTAGTCATTTATTTGGAATTCTTTTCACTCAGTGATTGTCTTTAGGTCATATTGGAGAATGAAATCAGTTTAGTTTCCTCCTGTAAATACAGTTTTGAGCCTTACAATTTCACAACTTGTTAACATATTAGGAAGAAAATCTAATTTATAGGTTAAGCGATTAACATTATTGGGTGGCATGAACAATTCTAATAAAGCTAGTATAATTATTTAATGTTTAAATCATGATGGTGCTGAATTCTGTGGTCATGTATCTTTCTAACGTCTGCTAATAGGTATGTATTGTAGTATTGATTCTAAGACATGTTTATTAAAAGACAAAAATGTAATAAATTGATTCCTCTAATACAGTTTTTACTTGGAAGAGTTATAAAGCTCTGTATTTTTGATACCAAACATGCTAGTGGGGTTTTTATTTTACAGCAGCTTATTTTTCCTAGCAATTTCATAATTTTTGCTTGCACAACCAGATGGCAGAATTTTTTTCCCATAGATTTTACAGTGTGACAGCTTTCTAAATGAAAGGGAATCATTTTTGTGATCCAGAAATGTGATTTCACTGAAAGCAAACTATTTTTAGTATACCTTTGAATTGTATAACCTTCAAGCAGAGTTTTTTGTATAAATCTAATTATGCCTGTCATGCTCTTGCCTTTGAACTGACTTTGTCATTGTTTACAGAGAGGCACAAGCAGCCACTTCCAGGAATGGAGGTAGTAATTAAAAATATTAAATTTGTGTATTTAAGGATCTCTGAACTTCTAAAATTTATAGCAGCTATGAGTCCATTTTATGCTAATATTAAGACTGTTTTTTGAATGTGATCACTCCTCACTGTCTTTTGTTAGTGTAGCTTTTCCCTAAAAACAA
>NW_006785962.1:96622-129139 GCF_000442215.2 Lipotes vexillifer
TTATCTTGCAAATTTGCCAGGGAGAAAAGGTTTGAGAGTTGCCTTTTTAAAGATAATCCAGAAATATTGCCGAGGTCTAAATTTAATTCTATTTACTCTGGTAGTATTTAGGTTTTATTGTTGTATTATGCTTCTAGTCTTACTCAACCTTTAGTCTGAGTGACTGGAGACTATAAATAATATTGCTTTAATAATGAGAATATTTGTAAGAAAACTGCTTGACAGGTATCCTTTACCACCAATGTTACTGTTGTCATTTTATTGTTGATAATTTCAAAAGATTGTTTTCGAACATGAGAATAAGTTCTGTAAACGTGAAATCATATTGTTTTGCTTTCTAATGTCATCCAGGAGTATGTAATACATATTTTTTGGTATTTTATTTTATTTTTTTAACATCTTTATTGGAGTGTAATTGCTTTACAATGGTGTGTTAGTTTCTGCTTTATAACAAAGTGAATCAGTTATACATATACATATGTTCCCATATCTCTTCCCTCTTGCGTCTCCCTCCCTCCCACCCTCCCTATCCCACCCCTCCAGGCGGTCACAAAGCACCGAGGGAAAGATAGGGAGGAAATATATTTAGATGTGTAATTCCTTAAAGTACTTGTAATAAGACAAACATTTTCTTTAGATTTAGAGACAAATAGTAGAAAGCTGCCCACAGACTGTTAAAGATTGCGCCCTTGTTGTAGGTGGCCCCAGAAGAATTTAAGACCAGCATTGGCCGTGTGAATGCATGTTTGAAAAAGGCTCTCCCAGTCAATGTGAAATGGCTGCTGTGTGGTTGTCTCTGCTGCTGTTGCACACTGGGTTGCAGCCTGTGGCCCGTTATTTGTCTCAACAAAAGAGTGAGTAACCATTTTATTGTGTAATAATAATGAGCTAACGTTTATTGAACACTTGCTGTGTGCCAAGTACTTTACAGAATTTATTAAATTCTCATAACAATGCTGTCCTCATTCTAGATATAAAGAAACTCTGGGTCAGAGAGATTAAGTCATTTGTCCAACCTTTATCAACGCTTTATCACTTAATATGGGTTCCAATCATTATTTTAAATAAGTGCAAAGTAAGTGGAGTACTTAAGTAAATATAAATGTGACTAGGCTACTTATTCTTTTTACAAAACCTGAAGCTATGATTTAAAGTATTTCCAAGCCACAGGTATATGAGAGAGTTTCTTCTGATCTGAAGAAAGGCAGAAGTGAGAGTAATCTACAAAGTTGGTAGGGGAAATCCTTGTTAGTTTTGAACATGTCGAAATAACATTCTGACATGACATTACCAGTTATGTCATGGATTTAAGACTACTACATTTATCTCGTCTTCTTTAAAATTTTATTTTGATCTTTAGAATGATTTTTTCCCCCAGTGGGAAGATATTTTTAAACTTTTTAACTGAAGCCAATGAGGAAAATTAATTCATTTTACCTACAGTTATTTTCCCTGTACCACATTGATGATTTCATTTAAACTTCTAAATAATAATTAGCCTACTGAACCATATTCAACATCACAGCACCTTGTGAGGGTATAATTAGTGATGCAGTTGTTTCGTAAACCAAAAAGATTCCCAACAAGTACTCATTACATTTTCCTCTCCATCTTTCTCTTGCCCTCCTTAATGTCTACTTCAAAAAAACAAATAATAAAATACTGTCACCCCTATAACTTTTTGAATGGAAAATTAGACATTTTATTAATTCTCTTGGTCACTACCAGTAGATCAGTGCTTTATTTTAAATAGAGCTTAGTTTATTGTTTGTCAAAGCATGAGCAATGTTCTCAAATGGCTTTCTATAAGTTAAAAAAATGACAGCATAAATTTCTTTAATTGTCATATCTTTTAAAAGTTACAAATCAGTAACTCCTACCCATCCTCATTATTTTTAAAGCCTCAATGTGAATTAATTATGGGATTTTTTCATCACACAAATATAGCCAATTTCAATTACTTAAGAAGAGAGTTTTTGGTTTTAATATTATCCAGGATCTTTTTTTCTGATGACCTGTTTACGTATTTGCCTCTTTATTAATACCTCCGCCACAAGGCCTGAAATAGAAACAATTTATTCAGTCATGTATTTTACTATGATCACTACTGATATGAAATTAATACTGATGCTGTGATTTCTCCCCATCTCCCACTACTTTGGTTAGGAATTCATATTGAAATTGAGGCATCAGTGTATTCTTAGATCACTAATCTGTCAGTTTTAAAAAGTTTATTTAGTACAGATATGCAAACAGTTGTCCTGTGGGCTAAATCCAGCCCACTCTGTTTTTTAAACATTTAAATCAGTTGCCAGCATTTAAAAATTAGAATATTTAAAGTAAAATTTGAAACAGCCAGCGTCTCTTGTAAAATCTAAAGCTCTGACAGTATTGGACCCACATGCCTATATTTCAGCAATTGGCCCTTGCTGAGTGGTGGCTCCTTCCTTTAAATAGGACACGTGGTCTCTGGTTCACCGTAGAACTACGCAGCATTTACATTATCTGCCTTGCTCTGTACACTTTATAGTTATGGCCGTTGATTTTGTACATACTATGTTAACACACTAGACAATGAAGCACCAAGCACATGCTGGTAACCTTGTACAAGCACTGTCCTTTCTGGAGCCTCAATTTCCTCACCTATAAAATCCAGATAATATTAGTTACTTTTATGGTGGTTGTGATGAAGAGATTTAAGGCCCATCACTGCTTTTTTTTGTCCACGTGGAGAAATAAAAAATAAAATACAACAATTTAAAAATGGCTGTAGCCATTTCTAATGGGGTATCTAGCGTCATAGAAGTCACGTCTGTGTTTATCCACAAAATAAAATGGAAATAATATGATTAATCTGCCCTGCGTCACAAGGTTGCTGTATAAATGAATGATTGTAAAATGTTTCCAAGAAAAGAACTTCTTTGTAAACAGTCTGCCTTGTGAACTTTTTTTTTTTTTTTTTTTTTTTTGGCCAGTATACGTCATGGACATTTTTTTCCAGCAAATTAGTTGAAAGAAAAGAAATACAGACCAGAATGCCCTGAGCTGCTCCTAGTCTCTCTTGGCTCTGGTAGGAGTCTAAGCTTACATGACATATGAAATGAAGGTCTTTGTTTACCCATTCTTACATTTACCACTGTGTTATTACAGTCAATTTTCAGGCCTAATCCTGCCACCATCCTTAAATTTGATATTACTTTTAACATTTACCTTTTTTGCTATAATATTTACTAAACTGAGAGGGATGTTCAGAGGGAAGTTACTGTTATCTCAGTCTTACAACATGAACATAATGTTGTTTTCCTTATGATTTCTAATTTCATTCCATTGTTATTGGAGAAGATACTTTGTATGGTTTTAATACTTTTTTGTTTATTGAGGCTTGTTTAGTGGCATAACATTTGGCCTATCCTGGAGAATACTCCATGTATACTTGAGAAGAAATTTGTATTATATTGTTGTGGGGTGGAGGGTTCTGTATATGTCTGTTAGATCTAGTTGGTTGACAGTGTTGTTCAAGTCCTGCCTTTCTTTACTGTTCTGCAAAGTTGTTCTATCCATTATTGAAAGTGAAGTATTGAAGTCCTAACTATTATTGTAGAAATAGCTATTTCTCCCTTCAGATTTGTCAGTTTCTGCTTCATGTATTTTGCAGGTCTGTTGCTAGTTGTGTATATATTTATCATTGTCATTTCTTCTTGAAAGATTTATATTTTCATCAATATATATTGTTATGGAATTAATGTTTGTGTTCCCTCAAAAGTCATATGTTGCAGCCCTCCCCTCTAATATGATGGTATTTGGGGGTGGTTGGTATTTTGGCCTTTGGGAGGTACTTAGGTTTAGAAGAAGTCATGAGGGTGGGGTCCTCATGGTGGAATTAGTGCCCTTATAAGAAAAAAATAGAAGAGCTTGCTCTCTATCTCTCTACCGTGTGAGCAACAAGGAAGTTGTCTATAAGGAACTTATAGACAACTGTAAGTTGTTCTTCTATAAGGAAAAGGGCTTCCACCAGAACCCAACAAACCATGCTGACACTCTGATCTAAGATTTCCCATACTCCAGAACTGTTGTTTAAGCCACCTAGATAGAATATGGTCTTTTGTCATAGTAGCCTGAGCATATTAAGACATATAGTGTCCATCTTTTTCTCTTGTAACATTTTTTCTTACTTAAAATCTCTTTTGTCTGATATCATCTATCCCAGCTCTTTTTCTGGTTACTATTTACATGGAAAATCTTTTTCTGTCCTCTCACTTTCAACCTACTTGTGTCTTTGAATCTAAACTGAGTCTCATGTAGACTCATGGATCATATTTTTTTGTTTGTTTGTTTGTTTTGTGTTACCATGTTATGTTAAGATTTTTTCTCTTTTTTTTATTGGGATGTAGTTGTTTTACAATGTTGTGTTAGTTTCTACTGTATAGCAAAGTGAAGTAGATAGAGTTCTCTGTGCTATACAGCAGGTTCTCATTAGTTATCTATTTTATACATATTAGTGTAAATATGTCAATCCCAATCTCCCAATTCATCCCATCCCCCCTTCCCCATCTTGGTGTCCATACGTTTGTTCTCTACATCTGTGTCTGTATTTATGCCTTGCAAACTCGTTCATCTGTACCATTTTTCTAGATTCCACATATATGTGTTAGCATACGGTATTCGTTTTTCTCTTTCTGACTTACTCCACTCTGTATGACACTAAGTCCACCCACATCTCTAAAAATGACCCAATTTCATTCCTTTTTATGGCTGAGTAATATTCCATTGTATGCATGTACCACATCTTCTGGTACATGCATGTACCATATGCATGTACCATTCCTCTGTTGATGGACATTTAGGTTGCTTCCATGACCTGGCTATTGTAAATAGTGCTGCAGTGAGCATTGCAGTGCATGTGTCTTTTTGAATTATGGTTTTCTCTGGGTATATGCCCAGTAGTGGGATTGCTGGGTCATATGGTAATTCTATGTTTAGTTTTTTAAGGAACTTCCATACTGTTCTCCATAGTGGCTGTATCAATTTACATTCCAGTCAAGAGTGTAAGAGGGTTCCCTTTTCTCCACACCCTCTCCAGCATTTATTGTTTGTAGATTTTCTGATGATGCCCATTCTGACTGGTGTGAGCTGATACCTCATTGTAGTTTTGATTTGCATTTCTCTAATAATTAGTGATGTTGAGCATCTTTTCATATTCCTCTTGGCCATCTGTATGTCTTCTTTGGAGAAATGTCTATTTAGGTCTTCTGCCCATTTTTTGATTGGGTTGTTTGTTTTTTGATATTGAGCTGCATGAGCTGTTTGTATATTTTGGAGATTAATCCTTTGTCCATAGATTGGTTTGCAACTATTTTCTCCCATTCTTAGGGTTGTCTTTTCATCTTGTTCATGGTTTCCTTTGCTGTGCAAAAGCTTTTAAGTTTCATTAGGTCCCATTTGTTTATTTCTGTTTTTATTTCCATTACTGTAGGAGGTGGGTCAAAAAAGGTCTTACTGTGATTTATGTCAAAGAGTGTTCTTCCTATGTTTTCCTCTAAAGAGTTTTATAGTGTCTGGGTCTTACATTTAGGTCTTTAAATGGATCGTGTTTTTAAATCCATTCTGCAAATCTCTCCCTTTTAATTGAGAGTTTAATCTATTTGCCTTTAAAGTGATTGATGATAATATATTAGTTTGCCAGGGCTGCCTTAATTAAGTACTACAGACTAGGTGGTTTAGCCAACAGAAATGTATTTTCTCACAGTTCTAGAGGCTGTAAGTCTGAGGTCAAGGTGTTGGGAAAGTTGATGTATTTTTTCTGAGGCTTCTCCCATTGGCTTGTAGATGGCCGTTTTTCTCCCTGGGTCTTCACCTGGTCTTCCCTCTATATATGTCTGTGTCCTAATCTCTTCTTACTAGGACACCAGTCATACTGGATTAGGGCATACTCTGATCATCTCATTTTAGCTTAATTACCACTTTAAAAACCATATCTCCAAATGTCACATTCTCAGATACTGGTGGTTGTGACACTTGAATATATGAATTTTGGGAGAACATAATTCAGTCTGTAACAGATAAGGGAGGACTTTTGCCATTTTGTCTTTTGTCATTTCTGATAATGGAGCTGGAAAACAACTCCATTACTTCCCTATTTTATATGTAATTGATTTTTGTAGTGCACTACGTGCCTTTTCATTTCTTTTGTATATATTTTTAGCTATTTTCTTAGTTGTTACCCTTGGGATTATAATTAATATCTTAAACTTGTAACACACTAGTTTGAATTAATAATACCACTTTAACTTCATTAATATACAGATTCTGTTCCTGTGCATCTACATGCCTCCCCATATATGTTTTATCACAAGTTACATCTTATATATTGTGAGTCCATTAACATAGATTTCTAATTATCATTTTATACATTTGTCTCTTAGATCATATAGGAAGAAAATAGAAGTTCCAAAACAAAAAGAGAACAATTTTGGCTTTTATATTTATTTATGCAGTTACTTTTACTAGTGTTATTTACTTTATCATGTTGCTTGAGTTATTGTCCAGTGTTCTTTCATTTCAGCCTGAAGGACTCTTTTCAGCATTTCTTACAGGCAATTCTAATAGCAGTGAACTCCCTCAGTGCTTACCTGGGAATGTCTTAATTTCTCCTTTTTTTGAAAGGATAGTTTTACCAAGTATAGAAATCTTGGATGACAGTTTTTTTTTTCTTTTTAGCACTTTAAATATGTCATCCACTGATTCTGAACCTTATGGTTGCTGATATGAAATTGGCTGTTAATCCTATTGAGTATCTCTTTGTTCATAACAAGTTGCTTCTCTGTTGCGGCTTTCAAGAGTTTTCTTCTTGTTTTTGGCTTTCAAAGGTTTGAATATAGTTTCTCTCAGTATGGGTCTCTTTGAGTTTATCCTACTTAGAGTTCATTGAGCTTCTCAGTTTATCTTTTCCTGTGTGTGGACTCAAAATAATACCTGACGTACCTTGGTTTCAGCCTGAAGAACTTCCCATAATATTTCTTATATGGTAGGTCTGCAGGAAATGGATCCTCTCAGTTTTTATCTAAGAGTATCTTCATTTCATCTTTACTTTTTATATATAATATTTTAATTAATAGCCTATTTTTTGAACAATTTTAGGTTTACAGAAAAAAATTGAGAAAAAAAGAGTTCCCATATATCTCCCTCAGTCAACCCCCAATTTTCCCTATTATTAACATCTTGCTCTATCGAAGTACAATTGTTAAAACTGATGAGCCAATATTGACACATTATTATTAACTGAAGTCCTTAGTTTACATTAGAGTTCACTCTTTATGTTGTACATTCTATGGGTTTTGGCAAATGTATAATGACATGTATCCATCATGTATACCAATCTATCGTCATATATACCAATATACTTTGTATCCTGCAACCTTTCTATAATTGCTTATTAATTCAAGGAGTTCTTTTGATTTTTCAGGATTTTCTACATAGACAATCATGTCATCTATGAAGTAAGATAATTTTGTTTCTTCTTTCTCAGTATATACACCTTTTATTTTCTTTTTCTTGTCTTATTGCATTATCTAGGACTTTCAGAATGATGTTGAAAAGTAATGGTGAGAGGAAATATCCTTGCCTTGTTCCTGATCTTAGTGGGAAACTGAGTTTCTCACCATCAAGTATGATGTTAACTGTAGGTTTTTTGTAAGATGTTCTTTATCAACTTGAAGAAGTTCCTCTATTCCTAGTTTGCTGAGAGTTTTTATCATGAATGAGTGTTGGATTTTGTCAGATGTTTTTTCTGCATCTATTGATATGATTATGTGATTTTTCTTTTTTAGCCTGTTGATGTGATGGCTTACATATTAATTGATTTTTGAATGATGAACCAGATTTGCATACCTGAGATAAGCCCTACTTATTGTAGTATATACATTGTTGTATTTCTTTGCTAATGTTTTATACAGGTTTTTGCATCTATGTTCACAAAAAATATTGATCTGCAGTTTTCTTTTCATATAGTACCTATGTCTGGTTCTGGTATTAGGGTAATACTGGCCTCATAGAATGAATTAGGAAATACTCCCTCTGTTTCTGTTTTCTGGAATAGATTGTAGAGAACTGGTGTAATATCTTCCTTAAATGTTTGAACTCATCTGGGCATGATACTTTATACTTGGAGAGGTTATTAATTATTGACTCAATTTCTTTAATAGATATAGGCCTATCCAGATTGTCTATTTCTCCTTGTGTGGGTTTTAGTAGACTGTGTCTTTCACATAATCAGTCCTTTTCATCTAGCTTATCAAATTCATGGGCATAGAGTTGTTAATAATATTCCTGTATTATCCTTTTAATGTCCATAGCATCAGTAGTGATAACCCCTATTTCATTTCTGAAACTTTGTAACATTTTTGTCTCCTCTCTTTTTTTCTTAGTTAACCTGACTAGAGGTGTATTAATTTTACTGAACTTTTCAAAGAACTAGTTATTTATTTTGATTTTCTCTATTGAAGTCCTATTATCAGTTTCATTGATTTCTACTCTAATTTTTATTATTTCTTTTCTTCTTACTTTAGATTTAATTTGCTCTTTTTTTACCTAAAGTGCAAGCATATATGATTGATTTAAGGTATTTCTTCTTTCCTACTATATGTATTCAATGCTACTGCTTTAACTGTATCCCACAAATTTTGATAAGTTTTGCTTTCATTTACATTTAGTTCAAAATATTTTTAAATTTCTCTTGAGATTTCTTCTTGAGTCACGTGTTTTAGAAGTGTGCTGTTTAATCTCCAAGTGTTTTGGGGATTTTCCAGCTATCTTTCTGTTGTTCATTTCTGGTTTAATTCCATTGTGGTCTGAGAGCATACATTGTATGATTTCTGTTCTTTGAAATTTGTTAAGACGTGTTTTATGACCCAGAATGTGGTCTGTCTTGGTATATGTTCCACATCAACTTGAGGATAATCTGTCATTTGCTGTTGTAAGATGAAGTCGTCTGTAGATGTCAGTTATATCCAGTAGATCAATGGTGCTGTTGAGTTCATCTGTGTCTTTACCAACTTTCTGCCTACTTGATCTATTTCTGATAGAGGGCTGTTGAGGTTGCCAACTGTATAGTCAACTCCTCTATTTCTCCTTGAAGTTCTGTCAGTTTTTGCCTCACATAGTTTGATGCTCTTTTGTTAGGCATATACACATTAAGAATTGTTATGTCTTGGAAAATTGACCCTTTATCATTATGTAATACCTCTCTTTATGTCTGATAATTTTCCTTACTCTGAAGTCTGCTTTGTCTAAAATTACTAAAGTGGGGCTTCCCTGGTGGTGCAGTGGTTGAGAATCCGCCTGCCAATGCAGGGGACACGGTCCATGCCCCGGTCTGGGAAGATCCCACATGCCGCAGAGCGGCTGGGCCCGTGAGCCATGGCCACTGAGCCTGTGCTTCTGGAGCCTGTGCTCTGCAATGGGAGAGGCCACAACAGTGAGAGGCCCATGTACTGCAAAAAAAAATAATAATAAAATAAAATAAAATTACTAAAGTGACCCCGGCTTTCCTTTGATTATTGTTACTATGGTATATCTTTCTCCATTCTTTTACTTTTAGTCTGTGTATGTCTTTATATTTAAAGTGGGTTTCTTGTAGACAGCACGTAGTTGTCTTACTTTTTGATCCATTCTGACAATCTGTTTTTTAGTTGATGTATTTATACCTTTGATGTTTAAAGTAATTATTGATATAATTTTATTAATATTTACCATGTTTGTTACTGTCTTCTATTCATTACTCTTGTTCTTTTTCCTATTTTTATCTTCCAGTCTTTTTCTGTCTTCTCTGGTTTTAATTAAGTATTTTTATATGACACCATTTTTTATCTTCCCTTAGTATATCAATAATCCTACTTTTTAATATTTTTCGTGGTTGCCCACTAAATAGAGTTTGCAATATATATACATACCCAACTAATCCAGGTCCACTTTCAAATAACACAATATCACTTCCCAGGTAGAATAATTACATTATTACAGAATATTTATAATTCCTACCCCCATCCCTTCCTTATAACATTGTTGCCATTCATATTACTTATCCATAAACTGTAATCATGGAATACATTATTTTTATTAACAAACTGTTGCCTGTTAGATCAGTTGAGAATAGAAGAAATAAAAGATTTTATTTTGCCTTCATTTATTCCTTCTCTAACACTCTTCCTTTATATAGATCCAGGTTTCTTATCTGTAGCATTTTACTTCTTTCTAAAGAACTTATTTTAACATTTCTTGCAAGGTGGGTGTACAGGTGACAAATTCCCTCAATTTTTCATCTAAGAAAGTCTTTATTTCTCCTTCATGTTTGAAGGACAGTTTTGCCGGGTACAGATGGAATTCCAGGTTGGTAGTACTTTTCTTTTAACATTTTAAATATTTCATTCCATTCTTTTCTTGGCTTGCATAGTTTCTAAGGAGATGTCTGATACAACTCTTATCCTTGCTCCTTTATATGTAAGGTATTTTTCCCCTCTGGCTTCTTTCAAGATTTTTCCTTGATCTTCTGCAGTTTGAATATGAGATAACTAAGTGTAGATTTGTGGGTATTTATCCAGTTTTGTATTCTCTGAGCTTTTTCAATCTATGAGTTTGATGCCTTTCATTAATTTGGGGGGATTCTGTTGTCATTATTGCTTTAAATATTTCCTCGGCTCCTTTCTCTCTTTACCTTCTGATATTTCTATTATGGGTCTGTTGCCCCTTTTGTAATTGTCCCATAGTTCTTGGATATTCTGTTCTTTTTTCTTTTTTTTCTTTTAGTTTTGGAAGTTTCTACTGATACTTCTTCAGTCTTCATTGATGGTTTCCTCAGCCATGTCCAGTCATTGATGAGCCTATCAAAGGCATTCTTCATTTCTGTTATGATATTTTGGCTTTCTACCATTTCCTCTTGATATTTTTCTTACAGTTTCCATTTCTCTGCTAACATTATCCATCTGTTCTTTCATGTTGTCCACTTTTTTCATAAGAGCAAGTAGTATATTTATCATAGTTTATTTATATTCCCAGTCTGATCATTTCTACATCTCTGCCATTTCTGAGTCTGGTTCTGATGCTTGCTCTGCCTTTTCAAACTTTTTTTGTCTTTTAGTATGACTTCTAATTTTTGTTTGAAAACTGTACATGATGCACTAGTGAAAGGAACTGAGGTAAATAGGCCTTTAAAGTGAGATTTTATTTTCATTTGGCTGTGTTTACTGTTTGCTGTAGCTGTTGGAAATTGAAGGCTAAACGTTCCTTGGCGTCCTTGATTTTGTCTGGCCTATTTTCCTTGGATTTCCCTATAGACTTCTTAGATATCATCTGAGATGCACAGTTCTTTCAGTTGTATTCCTCATATTATAATACAGAAGTCTTATTGATGTAGTGGCAAGGTGCTGGGGGACTAGAAGTGTTCTATAGTATTGTGATTAGGCTTAAGGTTTTTATTGAGCCTGTGTTCCTGGGCTGTGCTCTACACAAGTGCTTCTCAATTTTGTTTTGTTTTGTTTTCCCCTTTACATGGGACAGGAAAGCTAGAGGGTTCTAGAATTGTGTATTTCCCTTCTCCAAGATTGTTTGGGCTCTGGTAATACCCCAGTAGGTTAGGCTCTGGTACAGTAGTTTCTCTTGAGAGCAGGCTTTGTTAAGAAGAACAGAATGTTCTGGGCATATTTAAACGTGACTCTTCTTCCCTTTCTCCTGCCAGAAGATGAGAGGATTTTTCTGAAATCACTGTGAGAACCTGATAGGGCTTCTGGTAATAAAAGTCATAAAAGTGTGGGAGTCTCTGCCAAGACTGGGCCCCTTTGGAATTTTGAACTCTCAAACTTGTCCCACTGAGCTTCCAACAGTTCATTAGTTTAAGTTCATGTATTGCTATCCTAGTCCTAGTTCCCACAAAGTTTTCCTCTCCTGCATTTCGACTCTGGTAAATTGTACACAAGGTTTCCAGTTTCTCTAGATCCTCACCAACATTCATTATTTTCCATTTTATTGATAATAGCCACCCTAATGAGTGTGAAGTGATATCTCATTGTGGTTTTGATTTGTATTTCTCTAGTGACTAGTGGTGTTGAGCATTTTTACATTTGCTTATTGACCCTTTGTATATTAGGTTAGGGTATTTATATATTACTTTGCCCATTTTGTAACTAGCTTGTTTGTTTATTGTTGAGTTGTGGGTGTTTTATATATATTCTCATTATTAATTCCTTATCAGATATGTGATTTGCAAATATTTTCTGCCATCCTCTAGATTTTCTTCACACTCTATTGACAGTGTCATTTGATGCATAAAAAATGTTAATTTTGATGAAGTTCAGTTAAACTATTCTCCCCTTTTTGCCTGGGCTTTCGTTGTCATATGTAAGAAATAACTGCAAAATCCAGTGTCATGAAGACTGTCTCCTATGTTTTCTTCTAAGACTTTTATGGTCGTCACTCCTATGTTTAGTTCTTTGATCCATTTTGAGTTAATTTTTGCATATGGCATAAATTTAGGATCCAACTTAATTCTTTTGCACATGGATATCCAGTTTTACTTGCAATATTTATTGAAAAGTCCTTTTCCCCCATTGAATGGTTGGTACTCTTGTCAAAAATCTGTCGAGGAGGGCTTCCCTGGTGGTGCAGTGGTTGGGAGTCCGCCTGCCAATGCAGGGGACCCGGGTTCGAGCCCTGGTCTGGAAGGATCCCACATGCCACAGAGCAACTAAACCTGTGTGCCACAACTACTGAGCCTGTGCTCTAGAGCCTGTGAGCCACAACTACTAAGACCACGTGCTGCAACTACTGAAGCCTGTGTGCCTAGGGCCTGTGCTCTGCAACGAGAAGCCACAGCAATGAGAAGCCCACACACTGCAACAAAGAGTAGCCCCTGCTCTCCACAACTAGAGAAACCTGCATGCAGCAACGAAGACCCAACCCAGCCAAAAATGAATAAAGTAAATTTAAAAAAATAAAAGAATATTTTATTAAAAAAAATCTGTTGTGGATATTCGAGGGTTTATTTCTGGGCTCTCTGTTCTATTCCGTTGGTCTGTATGTCTTTATGCAAGTACCATATTCTTTTTGGTTATTGTTCCTTTTTAGTAAGTTTTGAAATCAGGAAATGTGAGTCCTTCATATTTGTTTCTCATTTTCAAGATTTTTTTGGCTAATAGGAGTCTCTTGGGATTCCATATGAATTTTAAGATGGATTTTTCTATTTCTATAGAAAAAGTCACTGGGATTCTGATAAGGATTGCATTGAATCTGTGATCATTTTGGATGATATTGTCATCTTAACAATATTAAGTCTTCCAATCCATGAACACAGGATTCTTTGCATTTATTTAGGTCTTTAATTTCTTGTAGCATCATTTTGTAACTTTATGTGTTCAAGTCTTTTACCTCCTTGCTTAAATTTAAGTATTTTATTCTTTTTGAAACTATTGGAAATGTAATTGTTTTCTTAATTTCTCTTTTGAATTGTTTGCTGTTCTTGTATAGAAATGCAACTGAATTTTGCATGTTGATTTCATATCCTGAAATGTTCCTGAATTTGTTCATCAACTCTAACAGGATTTTTTGTGGATTCTTTAAGGTTTTCTGCACATAAGATAATGTCACCTGCAAAGAGAGATAATTTTACTTCTTCCTTTTTATTTGGATGCCTTTTATTTCTTTTCTTGCTTAATTTCTCTGTCTAGAATTTCCAGTAATATGTTGAATAGAAGTGGCAAGCATGGGCATCATTGCCTTCTTTCTGTCTTAGAGGAAAAGCTTACAGTCTTTCACCATTTAGTATGATGTTAGTTGTGGATTTTTTTTTAACCTAAAACCAGGGAGAGTTGGGTCTGCTAATATTCCCCATCTGTCAAATCAACCAAGAATATATCTGCCCTAGGAAGCCGGGAAGGTAAGAACTACCACTCAGTTGTCAAACCAACTATAACAGCTCTCCCACGATATAGATGTGTGCCAGAAAGGGGGGCTGCACTCTTCACCAACTGTGCTGCCTATTTTGCAGAAGTTGTAGGTAGGGAAGTGGGTGCTGCCCTGCTGCCACCACCCACTTGATATAGGCATTCTATAACACAGAGCTGTGGAAAATGGGATCTGCCTATTTTCACCATCTGCCAAAACTACCTAGAAGAGCCATTCCACTCTAAGTATCTGGGAGATATGGGAACTGCCTGGCACTCAGCTCCCAAGCTTGCTTAAACAGTTCTTCCACAAGGCAGAGCTGTGGATATGAGTATAGTGCCTAGCTCTAATACCAAGGCTTCCCACTGTTCTTACTTATTTTCAATAGATTTTGTTGAATGAATACTTCTCAGTCTGTTGTAAACCCTTTGATCAATCTCTAGAACATTTGAATGATTGTACTTACTAATACTGACAAATTTAATAGATGTCTTTCCAGGGAAGAGACTTCCCTAAGGTCCTCACATTGGCATTCTGGATGGGTTCTTACTATCTTGATGGTATCTTTGACACACAAAACTTTTAATTTGATTAAGTCAAACTTATCTCTTAAAATTTTCTTGCTTGTGCCTTTTACATCATATCTAAGAGGGCTTTGCCTAACTCAAGATTACAGAGGTGTACTCCTGTGCTTTCTTCTAGTTGTTTTAAAGTTTAATTTCTTGTGATTCAGTCTTTGATCCATTTTGAGTTTGTTTTTGTGTATGGTGTGAGATAGGGGTCCAAATTTATCATTTTTCTTTTGGATATCCAATTTTCCCATCACCATATGTTGTAAATGCTATTACATGAGTCTTATAATTCATGAATACATATGGGATATTTTCCATTTATTTACCTCTTCTTTAATTTATTTTAGCAATGACCAGGGATCAAGCCCGGACCCCTGGCAGTGGAAGCACAGAGTCCTAACCACTGGACCACCAAGGAATTCCCTTTAGCAGTGTTTTTTAGTTTTCAGTTTACACATCTTATACTTCTCTTGTTAAAGTTATTCCTAAATATTCTTAAATCTGTGTGAATAGGAATAAATTAGGAGGATGGGATTAACATATAAAAAGAAAAAATCTGTTGTGAATGGAATTGATCTTTTACTTTCATTTTCAGATTGTTCCTTGCTTGTACATAGAAATAAAATTTATTTTTATATGTTGAACCTTGTATTACTTTTCTATCTAGCGTAACAGATTTCCACAAACTTAATGGCTTAAAACAACACCCTTTTATTTCACAGTCAGAAGTCTCGGTACAGTGTGGCTGGCTCAATTGGGTTCTCTTATTAGGATCTCACAAGGCCAAAATCAAGGTGCTGGCAGGGCTGCATTCCTTTCTGGAGATTCTGGGAAATAATTTACTCCCAAGCTCATTCAGGTTTTGGCAGAAATCATTTCTTCCTTAGACTTCCTATGTGACCTTTCCATCTTAAAGCCAACAGTGGTGGTTTGAGTACTTCTGTGTTTCAAACCCCTCTGACTATTCTTCCATCAGCCAGAAAAAATTCTCTGCTTTTAAGGGCTTATGAGATTACACTGGGTCTGCCAAAATAATCTAAAATAATCTCCCTATTTTAAAGCCAAATGACTAGTAACTTTAATTATATCAGCAATGTCCCTTTTGCAATGTAATGTAACATTCACAGGTGTAACTCCAGGAGGTGAAGATCATGGAGGCCAGAATTCTACCTACCACAATATTGTTTCTTGCAAATTTGCTGAACTTATTTATTAGTTCTAGTAGTGCTTTAGTGGATTCCTTAGAGGTTTCTCTATATAAGATCATGTTGTCTGCAAATGGAGATGGTTTCACTTTTCCTTTTCTAATTTGGATGCCTTTTATTTATTATTTTGTCTAATTGCCCTGGCTATACCATCTAGGACAATGTTGAATAAAAGTAGTGGGAGGAGACAACCTTGTCTTGTTCCTAATCTTAGGAAGAAAATATTTAGTCTCTCTCCATTTAGTGTGATGTTAGCTGTAGGTTTTTCATAGATGCCCTTTATTAGGTTGTGGAAGTTCCCTTTTATTCCTAGTTTTTTTTAGGATTTTTATCATGAATGAGTACTGTATTTTGTCCATTGCCTTTTCTAAATTTATGAAGATGATCATGTGGTTTTTGTTCTTTATTCTATTAATATAATGTATTACATCATTTTGTTTCTGTGTTCCTAGGATAAATTCCACTTGGTCATGATATAATGATTGCTAGTGTTTTGTTGAGAATTTTGCATTTATATTCATAGTATTATTTCTTCTTTAACTGTTTGGTAGAATTCATCATTGAAGCCATCCGGGCCTGGGGTTTTCTTTGTGGAAAGATTTATAACTACTCATTCAATTTCCTTATTTGTTACCCATCTGATTTTGTTTAGAGAGATTGTATCAAGTACAGTGGCCCAGTAGTATACTTTAACTGGCATTGTTGCTGATCTGGCCCACTGTAGATGAGCTGAATACAATTGTCATTGTTAACTTACGTGGTTGAACAGAATAGTTTCTTATGTTGGTGCTTTGGAAATCATGTCAGATATAGTCTGTTTGTAAATCATTTAATTTTAACTAGTAGTTTTAAAATTTAACAATGTCTACTAGCCATTTTTATCAGAAACCTTATAAACCCTTTCTTAAAAATAAAAAATGCCTAACAATCCTTAATTTTAATGTTTTTGAAGATTTTGCAAACTTTTCTTACTCCTTGCAAAATATATGCACTCCAGATGGAGAAACTTGTCCTCTGTCTTCCTGTTTACTACAGTGCTGCTTCTGTTGTTTATATTTTTTCCTCTAAATACAAGTTTTCCTACTGGCTGTTTTTATATTTCTTTTCAGTGGAAATTCTGATATATGTTGGCTTGTTTTATTCAACCTGTAGACATTGACTGACTGCTATTTGCCAGGTGTTGCGCTAAGAGCTCTGATAGGAAAATTTTCGATGAGTAATCAGATTAGCTTGGCATATTACATGTATATTAAAAAAGTAACCCTGTGAAAAGGTATATGAAAATCTAGATTTAGGTTCATAAATGAACTACTAGGAGTACTGGTAATTTTGTTTTGTTTTGTTTTGTTTTTTGGGTTTTTTTGTGGTATGCGGGCCTCTCACCGTCTCAGCCTCTCCGGTTGCAGAGCCCAGGCTCCGGACGCACAGGCTCAGCGGCCATGGCTCACAGGCCTAGCCGCTCTGCGGCATGTGGGATCCTCCCAGACCGGGGTACAAACCCGTGTCCCCTGATCGGCAGGCAGGCTCTCAACCACTGCGCCACCAGGGAAGCCCCTGGTAATGTTTTTATAATAGTCCAGTGAATGGACTCACAACACAGAGTAATTTGTACATATTTCATTTTGAAAAGAAAAACAAGAGGAGAGAATAATGGGATCTTACAAGTAAGCAGAAGAATATAGATACACATAGTTTACAAAGCTCTTCAATTCATCTT
Organism: Lipotes vexillifer; assembly: GCF_000442215.2. Lineage (NCBI taxonomy): Eukaryota > Metazoa > Chordata > Mammalia > Artiodactyla > Lipotidae > Lipotes > Lipotes vexillifer. The sequence continues at coordinate 114,046 of NW_006785962.1, forward strand.
GTAACAAAGTCTTGATTCTTTCTCTTAGACCAGAAGATCAATTCAGAAGTTGTTAGAGTGGGAAAATAACAGATTATATCACAAGGTAAGAAAGTTTAAGCAAGTAAGTGTCCCATACATACTTCCATTAATAAATTGAAAAAATGGGAATTTTTCAGGCCACAAAAGCATGGATTAGAGAACTAATACTCAATTTTTAATATATACCCTTTACAAAGTATTTTTAAATGCAATGTTTTGTATCTTATTCCTGGATTATTGTTCAGTGATTTATTCAAATGTGTAGGTAATAATTAGTGTAAATTGCTATCAAAATTCCTAACAAACTTTACTTTCTTAGCTTGCTTTGCACTGGAAGTTGACTAAAAGGAAATGTGAAACTAGCAATATGATGGAGTATGTAAGTATGCAGTTACCTTTAATTACATTTTTTGGATTCCATCCTGAATGTTACATTGTACTATATTTATCATTTGTCAAATCTTCTTTCTACCTTTTTTCTCCTCAGCTTGAACTTTTGTCATTTGGAACATAGAGGTTTCCTTTCACCTTTTTTAGATTTGTAGCCAACATAAAATATCTTGAAAGCTGACAATTATTTAGATCTTAGAAAAATCTTAGCTAGTATGCTCAGATGAAAACATTGCATAACCTTAATCTTCTTTTTAACATACGTGCAAACCATCGCATATGGTGATGGGCACAGCTGCTGCTGAACAAAATATTTCTAAATGTAATCTTGTCAAAACTTACATAAAATAGGAATTGACTTCTGAATTCTGGATTCCTTTCCCTGGCTTTTTTTCTTAGCTGATATTTAACTTTCAGTGAAGAAACTATAGATCCTAATTTTTTTTTTTTTTACTAAAAGCTATGCAATCTTAGTCATAAAGCATAAATCCACATATAACCAAAGTGACAAATTCAGCATCATTAACATTCAAAAGAATATGAAATTTATCCAAGCTTTAAATACATGTAGTATTTACATGTACAAGCTTTTATATACATATAGTATATATTTAATAATAAACATTCCATTTCTATTTCATAAATAAGGATTATTATGTATCTTTCTCTACTTTGAATAGTTTTGGGGGAAATGTGCAAATGACCACAAATCTAAAATTCTCTATAGGTAAAATCTTATATAAACTATTGTAAGTTTATATAAATTTATAAACATCTTAAGTTTTTATTATTATATTTCCAAACCTGTTTTAAATTTAAATGTTTTAATCCACTTGGACACTTTATTATTTTTTACAAAAAACTTCTAAAAGATAGTAATACTCAACCGATATTAGCTGCTTTAATTGAAAAATAGAGGGACGTAATATATATAAAGGTATTTCTTCTAATCCATGTAACAAAATTTTAATCCCTTCGACTTTGCTAAAAAAGAAAGGGGGGGATTGAGGGAAGATGGGAAAGACATTAAAATGTAATAGGTTTGCTTTTCTACACCTAAACAGTTACTGTAAATCAGGTGATAAAAGCTATTAGCTACAGTAAGTAATTATGTTTTCCAGTTTAATTGCCAGTCTAATGATAATCTGTGGTAAGTTCCTTTTGTAACTGTTTTCTATATTTCACTTGCTTTATAGTACAGGATCAAAATATAGTCATGTGAAAAATGATTATAGACTCTCTGGGTTATATATAATTTATAGTAAATGAAAATTATTTTGTCAATATATTTTTGTTTATTTTTATTTTACAGGTAATACTAATAGAATTCTTACCAAAATATCCCATATTCCGACCTGACTGAGGGATTTTATTCAGTCACTTCTGTATTACCTGTCATTTCCTACCCTTAGTGCCTTGTAGATGATTTTGGAATGAAGATGGTCTCCTTTGCTGTGTTCAACTTATTCTTTATAATGGTAGAATATTCTCCTCACACTTTCATTTGTGTTGGTTTAAGAAGAAATTTTGCACATCTTTTTTGTTGTTAAATGAGGCTTGTGTTTTGCACTGTCAATTTTTAAATAAATACACACACACACATACATATATGTATATATATATATATATATATATATAGCCACTAAAAATAAACATCAGTGCTGGTGTTTAAAAAACAAAAACATGTTCTGAGCATGCTGCCTTATAATTTTCATACTCACTGTTTCTAAATATGCATCATTTTTCTAGGCTACTTAATGCTCTGTAATCCCTAACTGGACATACATAAATAAGCTTTTGGTAGCTTCTAGAAATGGTTTTACTCTTACCTGCTTTTAAAGGACATGTAATTAATAGCACTGGTTTTGTCCTGCACTTTGCTAAATTATCACTTACGTTAGTGGATAAAATATTTAAACTCCTTAAGACTTGTAAATATTGTCTCTTTGCGTAATGTAAAATGTGATATGCCATGGTTTACAGAATGTAATGTAACTCTTAATGTATTGCCAACGATTCTGCATAGATTTTAATATGAATGAAGTTTGCAAGCATCCTTTTGAATGTAGACTGTTAACATGCTGTTTTATGGCAAAGCCATAATAAGTATGTTAAAAATTTCAGGTGTGGGCAGGGTTGCCCTTTGTAATGAGTGGATTAAAATTGAAATCATTGTCTGAGATCTGCATTGCACCTGAAACCAAGAACCTTATTTTTTCCATTTAATTCAGTAAATCTCATTTTGTCCTCTACTCCCACCCCCAAAAGAATTCATTTGACATCTGACACATTTCATAGCCTCAGTCTCCTCATTTATTTCCCTTTATGTATCCTTTCCTTCATTTGGAAATACACAAAATTATGACCTTTAAGGAATGTTTCAAGATTTCAGACGTCTTAGGAGGTGTCTAGACCACCCCTCCATGAAAGCCACTGCTAACCCCTTTCTGGAGTTATAATAATCTACTTTGAGAAAGAGAGAGAGCTAATTGAAAAGCTGTACCTAAAGTGGCTGATTCATAATTGATTAAATACTCTTAATCCTCTTTTTGAGGATCCTTTGTAAACATTTGGATATTATTAATGAGGAAAGATAAGTATTTAGACAAAAGTATTTTAGTTTATAAATTAGCCACATGTTGCCTTTTCATTGGTATGTGCATATTTCTCTATTTCTCTTCACATTATTATGAGAGCACCACCCTCTAATTCTTCTAGATTTGAATTTTTAACATAATGAAAGCTTTACATTGCATTAATTCAACTTCAAATTTGTGCCTGTATATAGGCATTATTTGTAATTCTTAGTGCTAAAAATAAAGTATCTGGGACTGAATATTCTATTTATCATCTTAGTCTTAATTGCTTTTAGTAAACTTACTAAGGCAAACATTCATCCCAGTAAAGAGAACAATCATTTCTTCATACAAGGTCAAGCCTTTTAAAGCCACTTTTAAAATTTGTGCCTAATTTGAAATCCACAGTCCTAGACCAGTAAAAGAAGAGGGGGGAAAAAAGATACTATTTGATATGTGACTGTAATTTTTTGTGCAAACACTTTTCCACCTCCCTCTGTAGAACCCCATTATTACCGCCATACCCAGAATCTCTAACTTTTAATATATTGTGTGTGCCTGCAAAAATCATTTGTCTGTCTGCTGCAAAATTGAAGGTGTATTTTTATAGACAAAGTGGAAACCTGAAAATGCATACCAAATGTCTTGTTTTCTAGATAAGGTCAGGGAAAAATTGTATCTATGGTTTATGTTCCAGCTAGTATCATCAGGTTTATGCTTCAAACTGTGACAGTTTAATACCAAAATTGATTTCTAGCATAGTACAGAATTTCTAATTATCACTGATAGAATAATTACTTTTAAGTGTCAACCCTTATAATCTCATTTTTTCCTGTAAACTTAGAATTTGGCCATATGATGGTCATAGTAACTTTTTCTGCCATGTATAAATCACACTTGTTTTGCTCAAAGAATAGCAGGAAGTAGTGAATTGTTTCCATAAAACAAATAATGAGACAGGAATAGAATGCATCTGGAGGTGACAGAGTATATAATTCAAGTCACAGTAGTATTTATCATAAAAAGCATTTACCAGCATGTGTAAACTTAATTTTAAAACCTTCTCTAGGGTACTTCCCTGGCGGTCCAGTGGTTAAGAGTTCACCTTTCAAACCCACAGGGGGTGTGGGTTTGATCCCTGGTTGCAGAGCTAAGATCTCACATGCCTCTCAGCCAAAAAACTAAGATATAAAACGAAGCAATATTGTAACAAATTCAATAAAGATTTTAAAAAATAGTCCACATCAAAAAAATCTTAAAAAAAAATAAAACCTACTCTAATAGCTCTTAAATTTATTATCTTACTGTTCATTATGCTGGTCAATTCATTTTCTTGAACTACTCAGAAAGTACACAGTTTTCTTTTTTTCTTTCTTCTATGACTGCTTTTTCAAACTCGTTTCCTTTGGAGGGGACTGATTAGCAGTTGAGTATTTTGGAGTCCTTTAAGGGATTTGTTTTCGTTTCAGTGGTATTGGCAGCAGTGAATGCTAAAATGACAGAGTACACTGTGGACATTAACTTCTCCCCCATTGACCTTCTTTTCTTACATGCTCAGGATACAACATGTCAAGTTAATAAAGTATTTTTGTGACAGTTGTTTTTTGATTGAAGAAACTAATTTTGAATTTCTTTGTTGCATAATATTTCTTTATGAAACCTGCGTAGATGTTTCCAGAGAAAATAACATGTACCTTACAAAGCTTTGAGGTTACAAGTTAAAACTGTTCCTTCTCTGACTTTCCATTATGCATCTCCACCTCCATAAATTGTGTATAAAATGAAATAAGCTTTGGGCCTCCCTGGTTGTGCAGTGGTTGAGAGTCCACCTGCCGATGCAGGGGATACGGGTTCGTGCCCCAGTCCGGGAAGATCCCACATGCCGCGGAGCGGCTGGGCCCGTGAGCCATAGCTGCTGAGCTTGTGCATCCGGCAACGGGAGAGGCCACTACAGTGAGAGGCCCACGTATCGCAAAAAAAAAAAAAAAATGAAATAAGCTTTAACATTTTTCAGCTACTTTTTGTTCCCTTCTACCTGCTATGTTAATTTAGGAAAGAGACCATTGTAGTTAAATGTTAGAAGTAGATGGAGAAGTGCCTTGTCTTCTTTGAATAAAGATAACATTTTATGCTGAAGGAAGCAGAATGAATGAATTGGTAAATCATTATATTTAAAGCTATCCTTTTCAGCTAAGTGCAAGAATATTTTGGTAGTACATTATATTTCTTCTATTTATTATTTAAAGCTTGTTTCCTTGGTTTCCCCCAATCATGAGATATATTAGTGAGAAAATATTACAGAACAGGACTGTCAGTCACTTACATAACTAGTATAATTCTAATGCTAGTAAACATGTAATTTAACATGGTTCTGGAAAAACAATGGTCTTTGAAGCTCTACCAAAACCTACTTAAGTATTTAACACACATGCAATTCATATTATTATGACCAGTAAACACTAATGTCTGATCAGCTAATCAAACTGTGTTACTGTTTAGCACTCTACCATCTTAATGAAATTTTTTCTTGTTTTTTCATAATTTGAGTGAAATTCCATAACATTTGTAAGCCTTCAAACAAGTAGGGATTTTTTTTAATGTAAGAGAGCTTTAAAAAAATCATTAGAATTTTATTTTGTTTACAAATAAATTGCCACTTAAAAAATCAAACCCCACTACTTAAACATAAAGCCTCCAAATAGTATTTTATTAGAATTGATTATATTGACCTGAGGGGATATAGAAATTGTATACACCCGTTTAATTGGAGCAATTTCACATAGTGGAAATACTTTCTGCTAATTTGATAAGATGCTCAAATTCATTGAAATTAGGTCCTCTTATGCCTATAAAATTCTGCTTTAATCCATTTTGCAACAATTGTCAAATTGTTTGGGTTACTTTAAATGGTGAACTATTGGAAAATTTTCCACAATCAATGAATAGGTTTTATTAATAATACCTGTTCATGGAATATGTGGACTAAATATAAGGAGATACATATATATGTATGTATATGTATACATCTCCATATCTTGCCCCCAGTTTCTCTTTCCTGATTCTGAGCCAGCCTTTTCATGTTTATGATGGCAACCTGAGAATATGTTCCATTTTCTGTGGACTTGGTCAGATTCATACTATATGAGGAAATGATCTAATGGGCTCCAGGCAAGTCACTTACATTACATGTCAGTCTCTTCATCTGTAAAATCATGGGATTGAACCTAGAGCTGGACAGAAAATTAGAGGTCACCTGGCATTCTGTGATTCTAGGAATCCTTAGGGAATGTTTACAGGATCTCAGAATGATTTTTCACACATCTACTACCCTTGGTGGAAACTCTCAGTACCCTACACACAGTAAATGATTGATTTGCCAACTGGCTCCTAGCTGATGTGTGTTCATATCACACAGACTCAACCTGATGCCTGCTAGACCTCAGCCCCTCCATGGTGATATGAATGATTGCAGTTTCCCTAGGAACTGAGGAATGAGGTCTATGGGCTTTACCTACATGGAATCTGACTATATGCAGTTGGTACCTGGGCAAGAATTATGGCTGTGACAACAATGGAGATAAGATAGGACCCACTTTGACATTAATATGAAAAAGTTTCATATCCTATCCAATATCTGCGTCAGTGTCTTATTTAGTTCCATATCCTCAAAAACATCTGTTGGAACAAATTGGTAATCTTAGATGGAAAGGAAAGTGGTATAGAAGTCAAACCCAAGTCACTTCTGGTTTAATTCATAGCTCTGCTGCTTAATTCCTCTGTACCTCATGTCCTCACTGTGGAAGTGGGGACAATAATCTGGACCTACCTCACAGGGGAATTGAGGATTTTTTCATATATTAATGTGCTTTTGAAATTGACTGAAGGATATATTGTACATCATAATTTGGTAATTTCTAAATAGAGTCCTTTAAGTCTATGTTGTTATGTTTTCTTTCTCAGTCACACCTTACAGAATGAGTATTGCAGTTAATCTATTTTTTTGTAGTAATTTTTGTTATTAATCCCTTATGTGTTAACATGGGTAACTGTGTTATATTAATACTTGATTTAAGGAGGAAAAGCATGTGGATATAAACCAATGGTTCTCAACTTGGGGCAGATGAAAATAGCAGTGGGGTCGTTCTTGAACCTTTTTCAGTATTTCAAAAAGTTATATTAGAAACCATACATTTACCCAAAATATTCCTACTGCACAAGCCAACTAAAACATTGAATTACACACATTTGCTTATATTTCTTTGATTCTAACACTGGTTATCATACACTGATCAGAAACTGTGAATGGTGGTTATGCTTTTGATTAATTTTTTAAATGAGAAAGCCTATTGTTACATGCAATTTAATAAATAAAATACTTGAGAATATGGGGAAGGAATAATAAAGGGATCCTTACAGTAAAAATGTTGGGAGCCATTTTTATAAAGGAACCAAGATTATTTGACCTCTACAGGTTGCTTACCTAGTCCCTAAATAATGAAATGCTAGAGTGTGTGTGTGTGTTTTGGCTAGATTGGGCTATATAACTTCAGGTTAGAATTTGTCTTCATTTTTTTCTGTTTCAGGATGATATAACTGAGCTAATTTATCTGGGTGTGTATGTGTAAATCATACATACACACACATATAGGATCGCAGATGTGGAAAGTGTTATAATGTCATGTTCTAGCATTGGAGTAAATATCAATATCTGAGTCTCAAAGTAGTTCTGTTTATAAAGTCAACATGATGAGTCAAGGCAATAATTTCTCAAATGTTCCTTTTATTCCTGCTTATTTTGTTTGCTTTGATCTTTGCTTAAGTTTTTAATTTTTCATTTTTATAGTAAGCAAGTAGTATAAAATTGATTTAATACCTGGACTTTGAAACAAGTTACAAATGTTTGAAATTATATAATCTGCAAGCTAGTTTGCCATCCTTGGACTAGCCACGTACAAATATGAGTCTCAGCTACAAAAACAGGAAATCCTGGTAGCTAGAAGGTGGGCATTGATAGAAATATTTGTTTGAAAAGCCTAGGACTTCTACTTTTTGGCAGAGGATTCCTGTTGTGACAGTTTTACCAGAAAAGGATAAAAATGAATATGTCCATTTAAGCCGAGAACTTTCATGCATCTTGTATTGTTATATAGCCTGTGGAATGAATCATTTTTCTCCCTTGAGTTCGGGAGTGACTCCCCTGGAAGAACTCAACCTATATACAGCTGTGCCAAAATGAAGGATACCTGCCTCTCTGAAACTTTCACTGCTGCTTCTGTCGTTGTTCACTTGTCAGATATTAAATTTTATTATCTCAGGATGCAAAATTACAATAAAGTGCAAATCTGTATTAATGAATTGTGTGTTCTTTGGTGCATCTTCCTTTCTTCCTTCCATTTCCTGCTTTCATCATTATAAAGTAATTAAGGATTCCTTTTAAAATGTTTGTTTTGCATATTGCCCCTTCCCACATTTGCTAGTGCTATGTCTAACCCTGTAAGTAATTCATGCTATCTGTTGGCTTTGGGGGCCTTTGTTGTGCCCAGTGTTTGGCATTTGGCTAAGTAGGAATTTGTTTCTAAACAACTTTTCATTCACCCTGCATGCCTACTTGTGAACTATAAAAATAAAAGTACAGGGCTTCCCTGGTGGCGCAGTGGTTGAGAGTCCGCCTGCCGATGCAGGGGACACGGGTTCGTGACCAGGTCTGGGAAAATCCCACATGCGGCGGAGTGGCTAGGCCCGTGGGCCGTGGCCGCTGAGCCTACGCGTCCGGAGCCTGTGCTTCGCAACGGGAGAGCCACAACACTGACAGGCCCACGTACCGCAAAAAAAAAATAATAAAAGTACAAGTGGAGTTCCACCTTACCAAGCATAATGTTTTAGTGCAAGAAATGTTGAAATGTGAAGCTACTTGGGGCAAAAGTTTTGACTCTTGATAGCAGACTATATAAGACACTCAAGTGTTAACATTCTACTTGAGTTATTATTACTTAAGATGATTAACATGCAATAATATTAGATTTTTTAAAAACTTATCCCAAACTTTTGCAAATTTAGCAAAACAGCAAATGTAACATAATAAGAAAAACTGATGTTTCCCAGTATCTTTGGTAATTGTACTGAATATTTCAAAAAGACTATAAATTTCAAAATGTTAAAGCAGAGATGACACACTTAAACCTACAGAGAAGTTTCATGTTTTGTTTTAAAATTCTTTTTTGAAACTTTACTATGTGGATGGATAAAAATCTATACTTTTCATTGATAACTTCTTGGATGTGGAGTAGGATATGCTATGTAGGAAATACTTTTACATTGCATTTAATATTATTGAGGGCAGAAGCCACATGCCTTTAAATCTGTCATTAAATAACATTCACCACTTTATGGGATGCTTCACTTACCTAAATGTAGGAAATTCTCTGGGAGATAGAGAATTCTTCAGTTGTAATTACCATAAATCTGAGTTGTAATCCCTGTTCTATCACCTGAGTGACCTCTAGCAAAAATCAGGACACTCAGTGAGCCTGATTTTATCCATCATCTCCAAGGTAAGAGGTTGGGTTAGATCAAGGTTGCAAACTAAGCTATAACCAGTCCTCAGACACACGTGTCTTTTTGACCTGCAGAATTTTTTTTCACACATTTTGAATTAGTTGCCAGCATTTAAGAGACTTCACGTAGAAATACAGATTTCTGGCTTCCCTTGAGAAATTCCACATGTGAACAATCAGCAAGAGCTGAATAGCAACCTCCCCCTTTTTGATGGAGCATTTATTTTCTTACTTTTTTTGTGGGGGCGGTGCCGGGGGAAATGATTGATAAACTTGACCCTGTAGAGTTGAAGCAAAATTGATCTTTACACATGCCACAAACAAAGACAATGCCAACAAATGGGTGTGGAGAACATTTGTGCAAATACATGTGTAATAAGAATATTGACATCAGCATTACTCATTATAATAACGGAACATTTGGAAAATACAGCCATTAAGAAGTACCAGGTAAGTAAATTTCTGTACATTCACAAAATGCAATGCTATCAATTTGTGTTTTGGTTTTTTTCTTTTTTTAAATTAAAGTATAGTTGATTTACAATGTGGTATTAGTTTCTGGTGTAAGCAAAGTGAGTCAGTTTTATATATATATATATATATATATATATATTCTTTTTATTTTATTATATATATATTCTTTTTCTGATTCTTTTCCATTATAGGTTATTACAAGATATTGAATATAGTTCCCTGTGCTATACAGTAGGACCTTGGTGTTTTTCTATTTTATATATATTGTGTGCATATCTGTTAATCCCAAGCTCCTAATTTATCCCTTTCCCACTTTCCACTTTGGTAACCATAAGTTTGTTTTCTATGTCTGTGAGTCTTTCTGTTTTATAAGTAAGTTCATTTATATCATTTTTTTTAGATTCCACATATAAGTGATATATTTGTCTGCCTTCACTTAGTGTGATAATCTCTAGGTCCATCCATGTTGCTGCAAATGGCATTATTTCATTCTTTTTATGGCTAATATTCCACTGTGTGTGTATATATATATACACACCACATCGTCTTTATCCATTCATCTGTCAGTGAACATTTAGGTTGCTTCCATGTCTTGGTTATTGTAAATAGTGCTGTTATAAACATTGGGGTGCATGAATCTTTTCAAATAAGAGTTTTTGTCTTTTCCGTTATTGTAAATAGTGCTGCAATGAACACTGGAGTGCATGTTTCTTTTCGAATTAGAGTTTTCTCTGGATATATCCCCAGAAGTGGGATTGATGGATCATATGGTAAGTCTATTTTTAGTTTTTTAAGGAACCTCCATACTGTTTTCCATAGTGGCTGCACCAATTTACATTCCTGCCAACAGTGTAGGAGGGTTCCCTTTTCTCCACACCCTCTCCAGCATCTATTCTTTTTTTTTTTTTTTTCGGTATGCAGGCCTCTCACTGTTGTGGCCTCTCCCGTTGCGGAGCACAGGCTCCGGACGCGCAGGCTCAGCGGCCATGGCTAACGGGCCCAGCCGCTCTGCGGCAAGTGGGATCTTCCCGGACCGGGGCACGAACCCGTGTCCCATGCATCGGCAGGCGGACTCTCAACCACTGCACCACCAGGGAAGCCCAGCATCTATTCTTTTTGATGATGGCCATTCTGACTGGTGTGAGGTTGGAGCATTTATTTTCTGTTTTTCCAATGTCATTACTATTCCCTCTTGTCTCCCTGAAACTCAGGTTATTTTATTTGTCTTATGGTATAGTTAGAAAGGAAGCAATATATTTCCTGAACCCATATCTCTTTCAAAATTATGGAAAAAATACAGACTATGATAGCTACGTGTATTATTTTTTAATATTTGGTGGGATGGGGGATGGAGAGAGTGCCTTTTTTGTGGAAAGGAAGTGTTTTCTTACAAATGACCTATGCGGTTGAAAACTGTCGCCTGCCATATCAGTAAACAAAGGGTGTTGCAGTCATCAAACCAGCAACCACTGCAGCCACCCCCAACTGTGCACTCTGAGGGGATTCAAGATGGAGAAAAGCAGGGCTTCCCTGGTGGCGCAGTGGTTGAGAGTCCGCCTGCCGATGCAGGGGACATGGGTTCGTGCCCCGGTCCGGGAAGATCCCACGTGGCGCGGAGCGGCTGGGCCCGTGAGCCATGGCCGCTGAGCCTGCGCTCCGGAGCCTGTGCTCCGCAACGGGAGAGGCCACAACAGTGAGAGGCCCGCATACCGCAAAAAAAAAAAAAAAAAAAAAAAAAAAAAAAGATGGAGAAAAGCAGGATACTGCTTATCAAAAGAATGATTTCAATGAGCCCAGACTCTTGCATCTACCCATATAGAAAAAAGCTAAATTCATTAACTTGAGATGTCCAGCTTTCTTTAATTAAATGTAATCGTTTGATGTTCTGACTACCTGGTTTTTATTGCAAAACTCCTATATAACCTGGCTCCTCCCTTACCTCTTCAGATCAGTCCCTCAGAGCTCTCTAAGAGGCTGTCTTCTGGGTTTAAGACCTCAGTTTTGTCCACCAAATAAAACATAATTCTCAACTTTTAGGTTGTGCATTTTTTTCCATTGACACCTACTGCAGTCATTGATGTTACCTGGCGATAATGGACACTTGATTTAATGATTCCATAAACTAGACAATCTGTAAAGCCTCATTTAATTCTGACATTCTGAGTGTCCATGAGGTGATTTTGTAACATTGGTATATTTCAAATTATTTGCCTTTTAAGGTCTGTATATGATGATGAATTGCTGGTGTTAATAAAACTGGTCACACTTCCAAGTACAATAGTGGCATCAAAGACCCCATCTAGTGAAACAGCCACAAGCAGGGAGGACCAACATGTTATTGTAGAACTGACCTTTACTTCATAACTTTCAACAAAATTTGGTCATCCATCCAAAGCAGCACCTGCCTTGTTATCTCACAAGAGTAATATTGCCCAAGGTGATAACACCATGTTAAGAACTCTAGGTAGGAATCTATAAAACCTGTCCTATGTATGAAGAACCTAGGGGTAAGACAGGAATAAAGACACAGACCTACTGGAGAACGGACTTGAGGATATGGGGAGGGGGAAGGGTGAGCTGTGATAGGGCGAGAGAGAGACATGGACATATATTTACTAACAAACGTAAGGTAGATAGCTAGTGGGAAGCAGCCGTATGGCACAGGGAGATCAGCTCGTGCTTTGTGACCGCCTGGAGGGGTGGGATGGGGAGGGTGGGAGGGAGGGAGACACAAGAGGGAAGAGATATGGGAACATATGTATATGTATAACTGATTCACTTTGTTATAAAGCAGAAACTAACACACCATTGTAAAGCAATTATACCCCAATAAAGATGTTAAAAACAAAAAACAAAAAACCTGTCCTATGTATTGTTATTTGGATAGGACTCTTGATTGTTTTTTTCTCACACTATGTTGAACCAGAATGATATTAATTTTTTTTGAAAAAGGCATTTCAAAAATAATTTAGACTCAATATGTTTAGACAATGCAGCCAGAACTGTCAGTTTATGATTTAATAAGGATCTGTATTAGGGTCTTATGGATGGAAAGTATGGCCATTAAGATAACTTTTTCTTTATTATAAAAATACTTGCTTCCACTAGAAAATATATGAAGTAAAAGTATGAAGAATAAAATTAAAATTTCCCATAATTTTACCATATGCTTCCATTTTAATATCTTTAAATTGCATAACATTTTTATATGTGTGTATAGTGCATTTTTTAGTTTTAATTATATTGTATATTGTATGCTGCTTTTACACTTTCATATTTTCCCATGTCAATACATAATCTTTGAAACTAACAGCAGAACAATGTTTGAATATGCCATAATTTAGTCATTTTGCTTTGGTATTTAGTCTGTTTTCAGTGTTTTGCTATTATAAATAATGACTTCATCAGCATCTTTATACATAAATATTTACCAGAATCTGATCATTTCCTTTGGATATATTTTTACAAATTGATTATTGGGTGAAAGGGTTGAAGTCTTTATAGATCTTGGTATATATTTCAAAATTGCTTTAGGAGAGGCATGAGAGATATGACACACAGAAACTGAGTATTTCTGTCTTCCTCTGGATAGATGGGGAGAATTAAGAGCAGGAATTAATATAGACACACTACTTTTTAATACACACACACTTAGAGGTGCTAATTGAGGTGGGGTACTGGCGAAAATTGGAAGGATCAAACTGCCATCCCCAGCAGCTACAAATAGAACAGAGGATCCTTGCTCCTCCAATCAAGGGCACGTGGAACACCATCCTCAACCCTGCAGAGCTGTCCCTAAATGTCAGTGCTAGTGGCCTTATCCCTTGAAGGAAGCCACCAGCTCTCAAATTCTATGATTTACAGACCTCTGAGATAGCTCAATGAAAAGCATCAGCAAATACAATTTGTGACAGTCTAGAATTATCTCCCCTCCCTTCTTTCAGCAGTCAGATGGGAAAGCAAGCTGCCTAATTCCCTCTCAAACATCGACCACAGGCTTCGATCGCCATGTTTGACTACTGCTTCCCTTGACAGCTTTTTAAATTTGACTTTATGAAAGAGACTTTAGTCACAAATTATTCGCCATATTCTGTGTTCCTGTAGCGTTCTCACTCCCTTGAAATTGCTGTCTCTTAACGCTTTACCAATTGTAGGAAGGCTGTCATGATTCAGAGAAAGAAGCATTAGATTTATATTATATTTATTGTAGACCTGGCCTTATGTTTCTTGCCTGCCATTTCCGTCTAGACAATCTTGGGAAAGTAGTTTAACTCTTTTAGCCTTGGTGTGACAGGAATAATTACACCTAAGATAATTGTTAGGACTAACAATTATGCGAAAGAGCTGGGAAGATATCAAATCACAGTATTTTTGTTTCTAGTGAAGAGTAATTTCACAATCTATGCCTTCTGATCGGTACGTTAATCCAATTCTTTCACCAGGATTGTCTACACTGCTTATATTAAACATATTGACCATTCAAAACTCCACCAAGGTAATGGGTCTTAGTTCATTTTACTTAGGGGCTCTCCTCAGGTTCTTTTGCTATTCTTTGTACACCTGTCATGTGTATGGCCCCTGCCATGTCTACACAGCATGTGATCTCTACCTTCTGGGAGCTAACTTCCAAGGTGGCACACTTCGTTATTTCATTCTTTCATTTATTCAGTCAGTATTTAGTGAGCATTTAATATGTGCCAGGTTCAGCATTAAGCATTCTTCCTACACCGTTTTGTTTAAGCTTATGTTCTTAACCACTATGCTATTCTGACATCATGTGCTGCTTATGAGTATACACATGTACACATTTCTATATTTTATATATATGCACAGTAAAGTAGATTAAATAGCAAAAACTATTCCTGAGATGAACTTTGCATTCTCCTTTTGTTGTGATTTTTTTAATGTTTTAAGCAGTTTGGACTAGAACTGAGTCACTTGGTAGGAGGCAGAGGGCAGGAGTGAAGCCAATCAACAAGCAGAACTCTGACATAGCTGGGAATCCAGTCTTTATTTCTCTTGTCTGGGAAATGCTTATGGTTTGGCGAGGGGTTTCACAGATGAAAAGTGGGCAGGAAT
>NW_006785962.1:129149-214768 GCF_000442215.2 Lipotes vexillifer
GAATGCAGATGTTCAGAGTGACATAGATGATGATCAGAATGATAGGCAGAGGGAGATCAAAGGAAAGTTGAAATGCTTTCAATGATTAGTGAATTTTCAATGAACTAAGATAGGATGTACACAATGGGGGCCAGACAGCAAGAGTGATGAATTACAAACAAGGGCTGTTAATCTTGGGTGTTGGAGAAATTTTCAGTGACCCATTTTCTTCTGGCTGAAGGGGAAAATTCAAATATATGAACCTTTCAACTAGATTCTCTTAACATCCATATTTGAAGGGAAACCTACCTACAGTCTGAGCCCCAATTTCCATGATATTTTTAATATCAGTAAAAGAGCTTAATGAGTAATAAATTATAACATTGTATTATAAAATCTTTAATTTTATTTGTCTTTCTGTTTGCTTTTATCTCTGTCTCAACTTTGGCTTTTATTCATCTCTGTCTCAACATTATTTTTGCTCAAAGTGCTGGAAACAGTCAACAAATAAATCTGTGCTAGCAAAGGAGAATGGGAATTCTCCTGGTACCTCCCTTAGTTATCTATTTTATACATACTATCAATAGTGTATATATGTCAATCCCAATCTCCCGATTCCTCCCACCCCCTCTTTCCCCCTTGGTATCCATACATTTGTTCTCTACATCTTTGTCTCTATTTCTGCTTTGCAAATAAGGTCATCTGTACCATGTTTCTAAATTCCACATATATGCATTAATATACAATATTTGGTTTTCTCTTTCTGACTTACTTCACTCTGCATGACAGTCTCTAGGTCCATCCACATCTCTACAAATGACCCAATTCTGTTCCTTTTAATGGCTGAGTAATATTCCATTGTATATATATATATATATATATATATATATATACACCAAATCTTCTTTATCCATCCTTCTGTTGATGGACATTTAGGTTACATCCATGTCCTGACTACTGTAAATAGTGCTGCAATAAACACTGGGGTGCCTGTGCTTTTTTTTTTTTTTTTTTGTGGTACACGGGCCTCTCACTGTTGTGGCCTCTCCCATTGCGGAGCACAGGCTCCGGATGCGCAGGCTCAGCAGCCATGGCTCACGGGCCCAGCTGCTCCGCAGCATGTGGGATCTTCCCGGACCGGGGCACAAACCCATGTCACCTGCATTGGCAGGCGGACTCTCAACCACTGTGCCACCAGGGAAGCCCCACATGTGTCTTTCTGAATTATGATTTTCTCTGGGTATATGGCCTGGAGTGGGATTGCTGGGTCATATGATAGTTCTATTTTTAGTTTTTTAAGGAAGCTCCATACTGGCTACACCAATTTACATTCCCACAACAGTGTACCAAGTTTCCCTTTTCTCCACACCTCTATGAGGTGTCCCAAAATCTGCTAAATAGTCTATCATTTTTCATTCTTCATATGCCTCCAGCCATAAAGAAAAAGGCTGATAAGGTTGGCGAATGACATGTCTCTATCAACTGCAAAGATCCTTTTACTTTACCTCTAATATTATAAGTTCTGACCCTGAATGTGAAAAAACTTGACATCACTACACATAGTATGATTTGAGAACGATTGCAGGGTGCATCATCCCTAAACATCCCTCTAGCTTACCTGCCACAATGCCTAAAGCTTATACTATTAATCATTCTTCTAGGTTAGGGCAGTCTTGCCAGAAGGTCAATTATATAGCAAGGAATAGAGGGTGAGCTATTAACACATCTGCTGTCACCTGGGAAAGCAGCAGACAGAGCTCTGAAGAACTGAGCTCAGGGTAAAGACATATTAATAAATTATGGGGGGGGAAGCCCAGAATATAGGATAATCTCCCAGTGAGAGCCCGTGGGTACAGCAATGCCAAAGACTAGATTTTCCTTTTTCAAAATGGCAGATTCTTTTTTTTTTTTTTTTTTTTTTTTTTTTTTTTTTTGCGGTACGCGGGCCTCTCACTGTTGTGGCCTCTCCCGTTGCGGAGCACAGGCTCCAGAGCATAGGCTCAGCGGCCATGGCTCACGGGCCCGGCCGCTCCGCGGCATGTGGGATCTTCCCGGACCAGGGCATGAACCCGTGTCCCCTGCATTGGCAGGCGGACTCTCAACCCCTGCGCCACCAGGGAAGCCCTGGCAGTCAGATTCTTGCCATGCATATATTTGATAAACTTAAGAAATATATTTATAAGCAATATATAATTAAAAGAGCACTGGGTTGGGAGACAGAAGACCTGAGTTCTATTAGTAGTCGAGAGTGGTCTGGGAGAGAACTCTTTTTCCCTTCTATTTCCTGTAAGTCAAATGTGAAAATTACATTAGACGATATCATAAATCCTAATGGGTACTAAATCTTTGATTCCCATAGTGGGTCAGTTCAATTGCCTTGATGTCTAGTGTAGATATGGCATAAACTAATGCTTTCATTACTCCTTATTTACACTGTGGCTGGTAATGTTAAAAGAATCAAGAACTCCTTGGCTTAGTAAGAACCCAAGCAGTTGGAACTGTCATACTTTGGAAGAGGGACATGAAGAAAAAACCTAGGACCAGAGAAAGTCCATCAAAGTAATTTAAAGGGAAAGAAGTGGGAGTGATGACAGGGAGATGGCTGAATAAGATGTGGTATATATATATACAATGGATTATTACTCGCCATAAAAAAGAATGAAACCTTGCCATTTGTAACGACATGGATGGACCTAGAGGGTATTATGCTAAGTGAAATAAGTCAGACAGAGGAAGACAAATACTGTGTGATCTCACTTGTATGTGGACTTTAAACAAAACAAAGGAAAACATAACAAAACAGAAACAGAGCCATAGATACAGAGAACAAACAGGTAGTAGCCAGAGGGGAGGAGCGTGGGGAGAAGAAAGAAATAGGTAAGGGAAATTAAGAGGTACAAACTTCCAGTTGCAAAATAAATGATTCACAGCTATGAAATGTACAGTGTGGGGAATATAGTCAATAACTATGTAATATCTTTGTATGGTGACATATCATAACTAGACTTATCGCAGTGATCACTTTGAAATGTATAGAAATACCAAATCACTATGTTGTGTAACAGGAACTAACATAGTGTTGTAGGTCAATTGTACTTCAAAAACAAACTAACTCATAGAAAAAGAGATCAGCTTTGTGGTTACCAAAGGAGGGGGTGGAGGGAGGGGGAATTGGATAAAGGCATTCAAAAGGTACAAACTTCTAGTTATAAGATAAATAAGTACTACAGATGTAATACACATGATAAATACAATTAACACTGCTGTGTGTTATATATGAAAGTTAAGAGAGTAAATCCTAAGAGTTCTCATTACAAGAAAAAAAAATTTTAATTTCTTTAACTTTGCATCTATATCAGATGATGGATATTTACTAAAGTTATTGTGTTAATCATTTCATGATATATATAAGTCAAATCATTATGCTGTACTCCTTATACAATGCTTTATGTCAATTATATCTCAGTAAAACTGGAAGGAAAAAACATGTCCTTCACTTGTATACCTCCCTCAGCAACAGCAATTTGGCATCCATCTATGGACAAAAGTACCTTTGTGGGAGCTGTGGGACCCAGCACCCAATGCCTAAGGGCCCAGGAGGAATATTGCCCAACCATATGTCAGATAATAGCCATACAGTACTTGGTCGCAGCTGTGGACCCTGAAATGCACCATGAACCGAATCCAGCCCCTCTAGGCCATTGTCTGAGAGTCCCTGGAGAACAAACACATTTAGATAATCACCCACAAATGAGAGAGCCTTTGTGGAAGTCCAGTGGAGAAGTCCCAGCACACTTTTGGAGAAAAAAATCAGAGATTATATGCATTGGAGAGGGTGAGGAACACATTGACTTTACCAGTGTTCAATGCCAAGAGAGTCCTTGGCTCATGATTTCTCCTGCAGGGAAAAGTGAGAGTGTGTGAGTGCGTGACTTCTCCAGTTGTGCAGAACACTGCCAAAGAGACCCATTTCTCTCTCATTCCATCTAGAGTCCTGAGTTGTGAGCTGGACAACTAAGGGGCAGTGAGCAGCTGGGAGAACAGCAGCCAGTGTTTGGAAAGTATCAAAGGAACAGAATCCTAATAATGACATCATGGACTACACTTGCAAGCCCTCAAAAGAGCCCCTGAGACTTCTTCTGTGTAGATCTCCCCAGATAGCTGAAGGTCATCCCAGTGTTTTATGTACTTCACCCACATTACCCTCCACCTCATGGCTGACCCCCTCTGAGTGCTCCCAGTGGCAGCAAGAGTGAATTTTCGCAGATGGCTAGTGAGCATGTACAGAAATCCGGTCCAAATCTGCAGGCCAGGGAGAGACCACAATCTGGGCATTTAGTACCACCCTTGGGAAAGCAAAAGGGAGGCTGCCAGAACTTGGACTGGTGCATTGCAGGATTGAGAGAAAGCATACAAGCTTAAGAATTCTTCCACAAGAGGGAGCAAGAGGCGCAAAGCAGCTGTATTCATAGAAGGTCTGAGAAAGCCTTAGAATCTCTAATAAGATGACAGAAGGTATTTCTCTCCTGAAGTCAGTTAGTAAAGACTGGAGGAGGTGACTTCTACTTTAAATGCAAAGATAGCAATGCAAGACTTCAAGGAACACATAAAATCAAGGAAACATGACACCACTAAAGGATCACAATAGTTTTCCAGTAATCAACCCCAAAGACATAGAGTTAGTCAATTTACCTCATACAGAATTCAAAATAACTGTTTTAAGGAAACTCAATGAGCTACAAGAAAGCACAGACAATTCAACAAAATCAGGAAAATAACACACAAACAAAATAAGAAATATAACAAAGAGATAGAAATCATTTAAAAAAGAAAGAACCAAACAGAAATTCTGGAACTGACAAACATGGTGAATAAAATGAAAAATGCAATAGAGAGCATCAACATCAGAACAGATCAAGAAGAAAAAAAATCTGTGAAGTAGCAGACAGACTCTTCAAATAACCCAGCCAGAGAAGAAAAAGAAAAAAGGAATGAAAAAAAAAGTAAAGAAAGCCTATGTAAACCATACACTATAATGAAAATAAGCAATGAGCAAATTATTGGAGTCCCAGAAGGAAAAGAGAAGGAATAGGAACAGAAAGCTTATTTAAAGAAATAATGGCTGAAAACATCCCAAATTTGGGGAGAAATTTGGACACCCACGTTTGAGAAGCTAATAGGTCCCCAAACAAACACAACTCAAGAAGATCTTCTCCAAGACACTTTGTGATAAAACTGTCAAAAATCAAACACAAGGGGCTTCCCTGGTGGTGAAGTGGTTGAGAGTCTGCCTGCCGATGCAGGGGACACGGGGTCGTGGCCCCGGCTGGGAAGATCCCACATGCTGCGGAGTGGCTGGGTCCGCGAGCCATGGCCACCGAGCCTGCGTGTCCGGAGCCTGTGCTCTGCAACGGGAGAGGCCACAACAGCGAGAAGCCCGCATAACGCAAAAAAAAAAAAAAAAAAAAAAAAAAAAAAAAAAAAAAATCAAACACAAGGAGAATCTTAAAATCATCAAAGGAAAAGAAGCTTATCACTTACACAGGAACCCCCATAAAGCTATCATCAGATTTCTCAAGCCAGGAGAAAATAGGATGTTATATTCAAAGTGCTAAAAGAAAAAAAAATGTCTAAAAAAAATCTTTAACTGGCAAAGTTGTCCTTCAGAAATGAAGAAGAGATAAAGATATTTCCAGATAAACAAAAGCTAAGGGAGTTCATGACCACTAGAACTTTTTTATAAGAAATGCTGAAAGGAGTTCTTCTAACTGAAATTAAAGTATGCTAATTAGTAACATGGAAACATATAAAAAATATAAAATGCACTGGTAAATGTAAGTATATAGTCAAATTCAGAATATCTTAATACTGTAATATAGAAGTGTGTTAACCACTTAAATATTACTAATAAGATTAAGGGATGAAGTATTAAAAATAGGTATACCTATAATTATTTGCCAATAAATACACAATAGAAAAAGAGATAAATTGTGACGTGAAAAACACAAAAGGAGGCAAAATTTTATTCTTTTTTATGACTGAGTGGTATTCCATTCCATATATACCAACCTTCTTTATCCATTCATCTGTTGGTGTATGCTTAGGTTTCTTTCATCTCTTGCCAATTGTAAATAATGCAGCTGTGAACATTGAAGTGTATGTATCTTTTCTAATTAGTGTTTTTGTTTTTTTCAGATATGTACCCAGGAGTGGAATTGCTGGGTCATATGGTAATTCTATTTTTAGTTTTTTGAGAAACCTCCATACTGTTTTCCATAGTGGCTGCACCAATTTACATTCCCACAAACAGAGTACAACGGTTCCATTTTCTCCACATCCTCACCAACATTTGTTATTTGTGTTTTGATGATAGCCATTCTGACAGGTGTGAGGTGATATCTCACTGTGGTTTTGATCTGCATTTCCCTGATGATTAAAGATGTTGAGCATCCTTTCATGTGTCTGTTGGCCTTCTGCATGTCCTCTTTGGAAAAATGTCTATTTGGGTCTTCTGCTCATTTTTTAATAGGGTTGCATGTTTTTTATGATGTTGAGTTGTATGAGCTCTTTATATATGTTGGATAGTAATCCTTTATCATTCATATCATTTGCAAATATTTTCTCCCATTCAGTAGGTCATCTTCATTTTGTTTGTGGTTTCCTTTACTGTGCAGAAGCTTTTCACTTTAATTAGGTCCCATTTGTATATTTTTGCTTTTATTTCCTTTACTTTGGGAGACAGATCCAAAAAAAAAATACTGCTGCGATTTATGTCAAAGAGCATTCTGCCTATGTTTTTCTCTAGGAGTTTTATAGTATCAGTCTTACATTTAGGTCTTTAATCCATTTTGACTCTATTTTTGTGTAGAGTGTTACAGAATGTTCTAATCTCATTCTTTTACATCTAGCTGTCCATTTTTCCCAGCACCACTTATTGAAGAGACTGTCTTTTCTCCATTGTATATTCTTGCTTTCTTTGCTGTAGATTAATTGACCATAAGTGCATGGGTTTATTTCTGGGCTTTCTATTCTGTTCCAATGATCTATGTGTCTGTTTTTGTGCCTGTACCATACTGTTTTGATGGCTGTAGCTTTGTAGTATAGTCTGAAATCAGGGAGCATGATTCCTTCTACTCTGTTCTTTTTTCTCAAGATAGTTTTGGCTATTTGGGGTCTTTTCTGTTTCCATACAAATTTAAAAATTTTTCATTCTAGGTGCATGAAAAATACCATTGGTACTTTGATAAGGATTGCATTGAATCTATAGATTGCCTTGGGTAGTATGGTCATTTTAACAATATTAATTCTTCCAGTTCAAGAACACATTATATCTTTCCATTTGTTTGTGTCATATTCAATTTATTTCATCAGCCTCTTATAGTTTTCTGAGTTCAGGTATTTTACCTCCTTAGGTAGATTTATTCCTAAGTGTTTTATTCTTTTAGATGCAATGGTAAATGAGACTGTTTCTTTACTTTCTCTTTCTGATAGTTCATTGTTAGTGTATAGAAATGCAACAGAGTTTTGTATATTTTGTATCCTGCAACTTTACTGAATTTATTAATGAGCTCTACTAGTTTTCTGGTGGCATCTTTAGGATTTTCTATGCATAGTGTCATGTCATCTGCAAACAGTGAAAGTTTTGCTTCTTCCTTTCCAATTTGGATACCTTTACTTCATTTTCTTCTCTGATTGCTATGGATAGGACGTCCAATATTATATTGAATAAAAGTGGCAAGAGTGGGCATCCTTGTCTTGTTCTTGATCATAGAAGAAAAGCTTTAAGCTTTTCACCAATGAGTATGATGTTAGCTGTGGGTTTGTCATATTTGGCCTTTATTATGTTGAGTTATGTGTCTTCTGCACCCACTTTGTTTAGAGTTTTTATCATAAATGGATGTTGAATTTTGTCAAAAGTTTTTTCTGCATCTGTTGAAATGATCACATAGTTTTTATTCTTCAGTATGTTAATGTGTTTTATCACATTGATTTACAGATATTGAAAAATCCTTGTGTCCCTGGGATAAATCCCACTTGGTCATGGTGTATGATCCTTGTAATGTATTGTTGGATTCAATTTGCTAATATTTTGTTGAGGATTTTTGCATCTATGTTCATCAGCGATATTGGCCTGCAATTTTCTTTTTTTGCAGCAACATGGATGGACTTGGAGGGCATTATGCTAAGTGAAATGTCACACAGAGAAAGAAAAATATGGTGTAATATTTATATGTGGAATCAAAAAACTACAACAAACTAGTGAATATAACAAAAACGAAGCAGACTCACAGATATAGAGAACAAACTAGTCATTACGAGTGGGGGGGGAGGGCAATATAAATGTGGAGAATGGACAGGTACAAACTGTTAGGTGTAAGATAGGCTACAAAGATGTATTGTAGGGCTTCCCTGGTGGTGCAGTTGTTAAGAATCCGCCTGCCACTGCAGGGGACACAGGTTCGAGCGTGGTCCGGGAAGATCCCATGTGGCATGGAGCAACTAAGCACTCAAGCCACAACTACTGAGTTCACACACCACAACTACTGAAGCCTGCATTTCTAGAGCCTGTGCTCTGCAACAAGAGAAGCCACCACAATGAGAAGCCCGCACACCACAATGAAGAGTAGCCCGTGTGCAGTACCGAAGACCCAATGCAGCCAAAAATTAATTAATTAATTAATTAATTTTTTAAAAAGATGTACAACACGGGGAATATAACCAATATTTTGTAATAATTGTAAATGGAATGTAACCTTTAAAAATTGTATTAAAAATTTTTAAACATAAAAGGAGGGAGAGAAAGGGTAGAATTTTTATGCAATTGAAGTTAAGTTGTTGTCAGCTTAAAATATACTGTTATATATATATATAAAGTAAACCTCATAGTAACCACAAGCAAAACACTTGTGTAGATACACAAAAGTTGAAGGGACTCAAAGCACACAACTACACAAAATCATCAATTCACAAAGGAATACAGCACAAGAGGAAGAAAGGAACAATAGAACTATAAAACAACCAGAAAACTATTAGTAAGATGACATTAGTAAGTCCTTATCTATCAATAATTATTCTACACATAAATAGCTTATACCCTG
This sequence comes from Lipotes vexillifer, assembly GCF_000442215.2. Classification (NCBI taxonomy): domain Eukaryota; kingdom Metazoa; phylum Chordata; class Mammalia; order Artiodactyla; family Lipotidae; genus Lipotes; species Lipotes vexillifer. The sequence continues at coordinate 138,227 of NW_006785962.1, forward strand.
CAATCCAAAGACATACAGTGGCTTAGTGGATAGAAACAATTTTAAACTACATGCTGCCTATAGGAAGTCTGCTTTGCTTTAAGAACACTGATATGCTCAAGGTGAAGGGATGACAAAAAGATATTCCATACTGTGTATGTCTGTAGTAAGTGCAACAATTCTTTAATTCACAGTTATGGCTGGATAGTCAACAGTCTTTACTGCATAGGTCTGTAGTGTAATTGTTCATACTCTAAGTTGTCCAAGTACCATACTCAAAACTTTTGCCATATACTCATAACTCCAATGCTACTTATAACTCATATAAGATTTTTAAGACAATTCACTGTCTTGCTTTAAATTTCATTTTGAATATTACTTTTAGAGTTTTACATTCAAAGCAAAATTAGGAGGAAAGCACAGAGATTTCCCATATACACTCTACTCCAACACATGCATAGTCTCCCTCATTATCAACGTCACCCACAAAATGATACATTAGTTATAACTTATGAACCTATATTGACACATCATAATCATCCAAAGTCCATACTTCAAGATTCACTGTTGGTGTACATTCTGTGGGGTTATACATATTTATAATGACAAGTATCAGTCATTATAGTATCATACAGAATATTTTCACTGCCCTGAAAAATGTCTGTGCTCAGCCTATTTATCCTTTCCTCTCCCAACTCCAGCAACTGCTGATCTTTGTGCTGTCTCCATGGTTTTGCCTTTTCCAGAATGTCATAAACTTAGAATCATACAGTATATGGGCTTTTTCAGATTAACTTCTTTCACTTAGTAATGTACATTTAAGTTTCCTCCATGTCATTTCATGGCTTGATAGCTCATTTCTTTTTAGTACTGAATAACACTCCATCATCTGGATGTACCATGGTTTATTTATCAATTCAACTACTGAAGGGCATCTTGGTTGCTTCCAACTTTTGGCTGTTATGAATAAAGCTGCTATAAAGATCCACGTGTGGGTTTTTTGTGGACATTAGTTTTCAACATATTTGAGTCAATACCAAGGAATGAAATTGCTAGATTACATTGGTAAGACTGCTTAGTTTTGTAATAAATTGGCAAACTATCTTCCAACAGGCTGTATGATGTTGCATTCCCACCAGCAATGAATGAGAGTTACTTTGGTTCCTGATGCCCACCAGCATTTTGTGTTGTCAGCATTCCATTCTAATAAGTGTATAATGCTATCTCGTTTTCTTAATTCGTATTTCTCTGATGACATATGATGTGGAACATCTTTTCATATGCTTCCTTGACATCTGTATATATTATTGGGTGAGCTGTCCAGGACTTTTGCCAATTTTTTACTGAGAGTTGTTCATTTTCTTATTATTGAGTTTCAAGAGTTCTTTGTATATTTTGGATAATAGTCCTTTATCAGATAATTCTTTTATAAATATTTTCTCTAAATCTGTGGCTTCATAGCCGACGAAGTGCTATGTGGAGACCAGACTGAGTAGATGCGGAGCCCTGGAGCTGGGGAACTAGAGGGGGAATCTTGAATGGGATGCTAGACATTGCTCATGAGAAACCTGAGGATACTAAAAAGACAGCTACAGTTTTCCTGATGCCTGCTGCCAAGTTTCTTGAGGGCCCAGCTGCTGGGGGTCTGTGGTTGAATTTTTAAGCAGGATCAAGTTACAAAGCACCACACACCTATCCACAGGGGCTCTGATATGTCATGTGGATGAAAGCCTCTTGGTGCTGCAGCTAGAAATCAGTGCTGTGCCTCTGAGGTGGGAGAGTCAACTTCAGGACACTGGTCCACAAGAGACCACCCAGCTCCACAAAATATCAAAAGGCAAAAATCTCCCAGAGATCTCCATCTCAACAACAGCACCAAGCTGCACTCAACGACCAGCAAGCTACAGTGCTGGACACCCTATGCCAAACAACAAGCAAAACAGGAACACAACACCACCCATTAGCAGAGAGGCTGCCTAAAATCATAATAAGTCCACAGGCACCCCAAAACACACCACCAGACGTGGACCTGCCCACCAGAGAGACAAGATCAAGCCTCATCCACTAGAACACAGGCACTAGTCCCCTCCACCAGGAAGCCTACACAACCCACTGAACCAACCGTAGCCACTGGGGACAGACATCAAAAACAACAGGAACTACGAACGTGCAGCCTGCATAAAGGAGACACCAAACACAGTAAGATAAGCAAAAGGAGAAGACAAAAAAACACACAGCAGATGAAGGAGCAAGATAAAAATGCACCAGACCTAACAAACGAAGAGGAAATAGGCAGTCTATCTGAAAAAGAATTCAGAATAATGATAGTAAAGATGATCCAAAATCTTGGAAATAGAATGGAAAAAATGCAAGAAACAGTTAACAAGGACCGAGAAAAACTAAAGATGAAACAAACAATGGTGAACAACACAATAAATGAAATGAAAAACACTCTAGATGGGAACAATAGCAGAATAACTGAGGCAGAAAAACGGATAAGTGACCTGGAAGATAAAATAGTGGAAATAACTACTGCAGAGCAGAATAAAGAAAAATGAATGAAAAGAATGGAAGACAGTCTCAGAGACCTCGGGGACAACATTAAATGCACCAACATTCGAATTATAGGGGTTCCAGAAGAAGAAGACAAAAAGAAAGGGACTGAGAAAATATTTGAAAACATTATAGTTGAAAATTTCCCTAATATGGGAAAGGAAATAGTTAATCAAGTCCAGGAAGCACAGAGAGTCCCACACAGGATAATCTCAAGGAGAAATACGCCAAGACACATATTGATCAAACTGTCAAAAATTAAATAAAAAGAAAGCATATTAAAAGCAGCAAGGGAAAAACAACAAATAACACACAAGGGAATCCCCATAAGGTTAACAGCTGATCTCTCAGCAGAAAGCCGGCAAGCCAGAAGGGAGTGGCAGGACATAATGAAAGTGATGAAGGAGAAAAACCTGCAACCAAGATTACTCTATCCAGCAAGGATCTCATTCAGATTTGATGGAGAAATTAAAAGCTTTACAGACAAGCAAAAGCTCAGAGAGTTCAGCACCACCAAACCAGCTTTACAACAAATGCTAAAGGATCTTCTCTAGGCAATAAACACAAGAGAAGGAAAAGACCTACAATAACGAACTCAAAACAATTTAGAAAATGGGAATAGGAACATATATATCAGTAATTAACTTAAATGTAATTGGACTAAATGCTCCCACCAAAAGACACAGATTGGCTGAATGGATACAAAAACAAGGCCCATATATTTGCTTTCTACAAGAGACCCACTTCAGACGTAGAGACACATACAGACTGAAAGTAAGGGGATGGAAAAAGATATTCCATGTGAATGGAAACCAAAGGAAAGCTGGAGTAGCAATTCTCATATCAGACAAAATAGACTTTAAAATAAAAACTATTAGAAGAGACAAAGAAGGACACTACATAATAATCAAGGGATTGATCCAAGAAGAAGATATAACAATTGTAAATATTTATGCACCTAATATAGGAGCACCTCAATACATAAGGCAAATACTAACAGCCATAAAAGGGGAAAACAACAGTAACACATTCATAGTAGGGGACTTTAACACCCCACTTTCACGAATGGACAGATCATCCAAAATGAAAATAAACAAGGAAACACAAGCTGTAAATGATACATTAAACAAGATGGACTTAATTGATATTTATAGGACATTCCATCCAAAAACAACAGAATACATATTTTCCTCAAGTGCTCATGGAACATTCTCCAGGATGGACCATATCTTGGGTCACAAATCAAGCCTTGGCAAATTTTAAAAAATTGAAATTGCATCAAGTAACTTTTCCGATCACAACTCCATAAGACTAGATATCAATTACAGGAAAAGATCTGTACAGAATACAAACACATGGAGGTAAACAATACACTGCTTAATAACGAAGGGATCACTGAAGAAATCAAAGAGGAAATAAAAAAATACCTAGGAACAAATGACAATGGAGATACAATGACCCAGAACCTATGGGATGCAGCAAAAGCAGTTCTAAGAGGGAAGTTTATAGCAATACAAGCCCACCTTAAGGAACAGGAAGCATCTTAAGTAAACAACCTAACCTTGCTCCTAATGCAATTAGAGAAAAAAGAACAAAAAAACCCCAAAGTTAGCAGATGGAAATCATAAAAATCAGATCACAAATAAATGAAAAAGAAATGAAGGAAACAATAGAAAGATCAATAAAACTAAAAGTTGGTTCTTTGAAAAGATAAACAAAATTGATAAACCATTAGCCAGACTCATCAAGAAAAAAAGGGAGAAGACTCAAATCAATAGAATTAGAAATGAAAAAGAAGAAGTAACAACTGACACTGCAGAAATACCAAAGATCATGAGAGTTTACTGCAAGCAACTCTAGGCCAATAAAATGGACAACCTGGAAGAAATGGAGAAATTCTTAGAAATGCACAACATGCCAAGACTGAATCAGGAAGAAATAGAAAATATGAACAGACCAATCACAAGCACTGAAATTGAAAGTGTGATTAAAAATCTTCCAACAAACAAAAGCCCAGGATCAGATGGCTTCACAGGCGAATTCTATCAAACATTTAAAGAAGAGCTAACACCTATCCTTCTCAGACTCTTCCAAAATATAGCAGAGGGAGGAACACTCCCAAACTCATTCTACGAGGCCACAATCACCCTGATACCAAAACCAGACAAGGATGTCACAAAGAAAGAAAACTACAGGCCAATATCACTGATGAACATAGATGCAAAAGTCCTCAACAAAATACTATCAAACAGAATCCAACAGCACATTAAAAGCATCATACACCATGATCAAGTGGGGTTTATTCCAGCAATGCAAGGATTCTTCAATATACGCAAATCAATCAATGTGATAAACCATATTAACAAATTGAAGGAGAAAAACCATATGATCATCTCAATAGATGCAGAGAAAGCTTTTGACAAAATTCAACACCCATTTATGATAAAAACCCTGCAGAAAGTAGGCACAGAGGCAACTTTCCTCAACATAATAAAGGCCATATATGACAAACCCACAGCCAACATCATCCTTAATGTTGAAAAACTGAAAGCATTTCCACTAAGATCAGGAACAAGACAAGGTTGCTCACTCTCACCACTCGTATTCAATATAGTTTTGGAAGTTTTAGCCACAGTAATCAGGGAAGAAAAGGAAATAAAAGGAATCTGAATCAGAAAAGAAGAAGTAAAGCTGTCACTGTTTGCAGATGACATGATACTATACATACAGAATCCTAAAGATGCTACCAGAAAACTACTAGAGCTAATCAATGAATTTGGTAAAGTTGCATGATACAAAATTAATGTACAGAAATCTCTGGCATACCTATACACTAATGATGAAAAATCTGAAAGAGAAATCAAGAAAACACTCTCATTTACCATTGCAACAAAAAGAATAAAATATCTAGGAATAAACCTACCTAAGGAGACAAAAGACCTGTATGCAGAAAATTATAAGACACTGATGAAAGAAATTAAAGATGATACAAACAGATGGAGAGATATACCATGTTCTTGGATTGGAAGAATCAACATTGTGAAAATGACTCTACTTCCCAAAGCAATCTATAGATTCAATGCAATCCCTATCAAACTACCACTGGCATTTTGAAAGTGAAATCAAGAAAACACTCCCATTTACCATTGCAACAAAAAGAATAAAATATCTAGGAATAAACCTACCTAAGGAGACAAAAGACCTGTATGCAGAAAATTATAAGACACTGATGAAAGAAATTAAAGATGATACAAACAGATGGAGAGATATACCATGATCTTGGATTGGAAGAATCAACACTGTGAGTATGACTCTACTACCCAAAGCAATCTACAGATTCAATGCAATCTCTATCAAGCTACCACTGGCATTATTCACAGAACTAGAACAAAAACTTTCACAATTTGTATGGAAACACAAAAGACTCTGAATAGCCAAAGCAATCTTGAGAACGAAAAACAGAGCTGGAGGAATCAGGCTCCCGGGCTTCAGACTATACTACAAAGCTACAGTAATCAAGACAATGTGGTAGTGGCACAAAAACAGAAAGATAGATCAATGGAACAGGATAAAAAAACCAGAGATAAACCTACACACAAATAGTCACCTTATCTTTGATAAAGGAGGCAGGAATGTACAGTGGAGACAGGACAACCTCTTCAATAAGTGGTGCTGAGAAAACTGGACAGGTACATGTAAAAGTATGAGATTAGATCACTCCCTAACACCATACACAAAAATAAGCTCAAAATGGATTAAAGTCCTAAATGTAGGGCCAGAAACTATCAAACTCTTAGAGGAAAACATAGGCAGAGCACTCTATGTCATAAATCACAGCAAGATTCCTTTTGACCCACCTCCCAGAGAAATGGAAAGAAAAACAAAAATAAACAAATGGGACCTAATGAAACTTCAAAGCTTTTGCACAACAAAGAAAACCATAAACAAGACCAAAAGACAACCCTCAGAATGGGAGACTATGTTTTCAAATGAAGCAACTGACAAAGGATTAATCTCCAAAATTTAGAAGTAGCTCATGCAGCTCAATAACTAAAAAACAAACAACCCAATCCAAAAATGGGCAGAAGACCTAAATAGACATTTCTCCAAAGAAGATATACAGACTGCCAACAAACACATGAAAGAATGCTCAACATCATTAATCATTAGAGAAATGCAAATCAAAACTACAATGAGATATCATCTCACAATCAAAACTACAATGAGATATCATCTCACACCAGTCAGAATGGCCATCATCAAAATGCCTAGAAACAGTAAATGTTAGAGAGTGTGTGGAGAAAAGGGAATACTCTTGCATTGCTGGTGGGAATGTGAATTGGTACAGCCACTATGGAAAACAGTATGGAGGTTCCTTAAAGAGCTACAAATAGAACTACCATATGACTCAGCAATCCCACTACTGGGCATATACCCTGAGAAAACCATAATTCAAAAAGAGTCATGTACGAAAATGTTCATTGCAGCTCTATTTACAATAGCCAAGAGATGGAAACAACCTAAGTCTCCATCACTGGATGAGTGGATAAAGAAGATGTGGCACATATATACAATGGAATATTACTCAGCCATAAAAAGAAACGAAATTGAACTATTTGTAATGAGGTGGATGGTCCTAGAGTCTGTCATACAGAGTGAAGTAAGTCAGGAAGAGAAAGAGAAATACCATATGCTAACACATATATATGGAATTTAAGAGAAAAAAATGTCATGACGAACCTAGAGGTAATACAGGAATAAAGACACAGACCACTAGGGAATGGTCTTAAGGATATGGGGAAGGGGTATGGTAAGCTGTGACAAAGTGAGAGAGTGCCATGGACATATATACACTACCAAATTAAAATAGCTAGCTAGTGGGAAGCAGCCGCATAGCACAGGGAGATCAGCTTGGTGTTTTGTGACCACCTAGAGGGGTGGGATAGGAAGGGTGGGAAGGGAGGGAGACGCAAGAGGGAAGAGATATGGGAACACATGTATATGTATAACTGACTCACTTTGTTATAAAGCAGAAAATAGCACACGGTTGTAAAGCAATTATACTCCAATAAAGTTGTAAAAAAAAAGTCATCATAATGGAAGAGAGTGGTATTTCATTGTGGTTTTATTACTTTTCCCTAATAATTAGTGATGTTGAGTATCTTTTCATTGGCTTAATGGACATTTGTATATCTTCCTAGGAGAACTGTCTATTTAATCTCTTTCCTCTTTTTGGGGGGAGGTGGGGGTGTGGGGGTGTATGCGGGCTTCTCACTGTTGTGGCCTGTCCCATTGCATAGCACAGGCTCCAAACGCACAGGCTCAGCGGCTATGGCTCACGGGCCCAGCCACTCAGCCGCATGTGGGATCTTCCCGGACCGGGGCAGGAACCCGTGTCCCCTGCATTGGCAGGCGGATTCTCAACCACTGCGCCACCGGGGCAGCCCTCTTCATTTTTTAATTGAGTTTTTTCTGTTTGTTGTTGAGTTGTGGAAGTTCTTTATATATTCTTAATATTAACCCCTACTCAGCTATTTGATCTGCATACATTTTTCTCCCACTTCACTGGTCGCCTCTTTACTCTGTTGTTAGTGTCCTTTAATGCACAAAAGCTTTTTCAAATTTTAATGTAGTGTAATTTACCCATTTTTCTTTTGTTGCCTATGCTTTTGGTGTCATACCCAAGAAATCATTTTCAAATCCAGTATCATGACAATTTCCCCCTATATTTTCTTTTTTTAAAATTTTATTTATGTTTTTGGCTGCTTTGGGTCTTCGTTGTTATGCGCAGGCTTTTCTCTGGTTGCGGAGAGTGGGACTACTCTTCACTGTGGTTCATGGGCTTCTCATCGCTGTGGCTTCTCTTGTTGCGGAACACGGGCTGTAGGCCCACAGACTTCAGTTTGTGGTGCAAGGGCTTAGTTGCTCCACAGCATGTGAGATCTTCCTGGACCAGGGATCAAACCTGTGTTCCCTGCATTGGCAGGCAGATTCTTAACCACTACACCACCAGGAAAGTCCCCTCCCCCTATATTTTCTCCTGAAAATTTCACAATTTTAGCTCTTACATTTAGGTCTTTGATCCATCTTAAGTTAATTTTCATATGTGGTGTGAGGATCCAATTTTATCCTTTTGCATGTGGATACCCAGCTTTCCCAACACCATTTGCTGGAAAAATGTCCTTCCTCCATTGAATGAACTTGGCACCTTTTTGAAAACTCATTTGGTCATATATGCAATGCTTTATTTCTGGACTCCCAATTCTATTCCATTGGTTTGTATATCTGTCTTTATGTCATTACCACACTTTTTTAAAAAAACAACTTTATTGGAGTATAATTGCTTTACAATGTTGTATTAGTTTCTGCTGTATAACAAAGTGAATCAGCTATATGTGTACATATATCCCCTCCCTCTTGCGTCTCCCTCCCCCCTCCCTCTCCCACCCCTCTAGGTGGTCTCAAAGCAGTGAGCTGTTCTCCCCTTGAGATGTAGCTGCTTCCCATTAGCTATCTATTTTACATTTGGTAGTGTATATATGTCAATGCTACTCTCTCACTTAGTCCCAGCTTACCTTTCCAACTCCCTGGGTCCTCAAGTCCATTCAAGCCTCTTAGGGAAAGGAAGGCATTTAAAAGCAACTATGTATACACTTCCCAATTTCAAAACTTACCACACTCTCTTGATTAGTGTAGTTTTATAGTAAACTTTGAAATTGGGAAGTCTATACATAGTTGCTTTTAAATGCCTTCCTTTCCCTAAGAAGCTTACCCCTGTTTCTATTGTGCCTTAGCTGTTCTGTATTCCTCAATCAATAATCTCTTGCATGGGCATTCTGGTGAGGAGCAGAGCGGTGGCGGGCGCAGCTAGTCGGTGAGGTGTGGAGCAGGGGTGCAGCTCATTTTCCCACACACACACCTTTCCCCCTCAGGTGCAAGCCCCTCCCCTCTGCCGGCCTGGCCCACAAGACCAAACTACCCCTTATGGCATGAGCAGGGGGTGGCTCCTGGCGCCCTCCAGCAGAACCCCCACCATGGGCAACCAGAGCTCCACGGCTCCCTGGGGCGACGTGACTGCCTAGGAAGCAGCAAGCATTTCCCCGCTAAGGTCAATGGACGGGAGAACGGCCACGTGAAAAGCAATGGAGACTTATCCCCCAAAGGTGGAGGGGGTTTCCCCCCTGCCATGAACGGAACAGAGGAGGAAGCCGGGGCCACTGGCGATGCCACCGAGCCGGCACCCCCTAGCCAGGGCTCTGAGGTCAAGGGGGAACTTGCCCCCGCCCCCCCACCCCCCGCCAAGGAGACCCCCAAGAAGAAGAAATTCTCTTTCAAGAAGCCTTCCAAATTGAGTGGCCTGTCCTTCAAGATAAATCGTAAGGAGGGGGCTGGGGGTGATCCGTCTGCCTCCTCACCCACAGAGGAAGGGCAGGAGCAGGGGGTGGTCGGTGCCTGCAGCGAGGAAGGCACTGCCCAGGGAGGGAAGGCTGCCGCCACCCCTGAGAGCCAGGAGCCCCAGGCCAAAAGGGCAGAAGTTAGTGCTTCCTCCAAGGGAGAAGGAGACACAGAAGAGGCATGGCCCCAGGCGCAGAGCCATCCACTCCCTTCGGGCCAGAGATTGGCCCTACACCAGCCAGTGAGCAGAATGAGTAGCTGGGTGGGGGCAGGTGGGTGATCTCTAAGCTGCAAAAACTGTGCAGTCCTTGTGAGGTCACTGCCTGGACCTGGTGCCCTGGCTGCCTTCCTGCACCCAGAAAGGAAGGGGCTGTTGCCCCATTAACCACATTCCCTCTCCTCCTCTCCCTATGTGGATTCTCCCATCATCCATCTGGTCTTCCTCTTAAGGCCAGTTGAAGATGGTCCCTTGCAGTTTCCCAAGTTAGGTTAGTGATGGGAAATGCTCCTGCCCCTGGCCCTACCCACTCCGTATCCCCACCCATGCATAAGGCAGTTGCTGGTTTTCTTCCCCAATTCTTTTCCAAGTAGGCTTTGTTTACTCCCCAAATCCCAGAGCCACATGTGGGGGTGCGTACACTCCCAAACCCTGAATGTCCAGCCTTCCCCTGTTGAGTTTTTAGTCTCTTGTGCTGTGCCTAGTGGCACCTAGGCTGGAGAGGACACTGCCCCTGTCTAGGTTTTTATAAATGTATTACTCAAGTTCAGACCTCCAGCTTGTGAATCAACTGTATCTCTTTTTTACTTGGTAATCAAGTATTAAGCTTTGGGGTTGGGGGGGAGTTCTGTAATGTGAAACAACTTCTTATTGTCTTTTTTCCCCTCCCATTGTTGTAAATAACTTTTAATGGCCAAACCTCAGATCTGTACTTTTTTTTCTAACTGCTAAAACCATTCTCTTCCACCTGGTTTTACTGTAACATTTGGGAAAGCAATAAATGGCCCTTTAACAAAAATCTCTTGCATAATAGCTGATACTATGGTGGTAATCATTTTGCACTTATAAATGTATCAAATCAACATGTTGTACACCTTAAACTTACACAATGTTATGTGTCAATTATATCTCAATAAAGCTGGGAAAAAATCCCCACAAAATAATGTTTTGCATGCAGGCATCTGGTGGATTTTCATTAGCCATGCTCTCAGCTTCACAAGGCTACCCGTAGCCTGAGATCCAAGCTATTTTCGGTCCTTTGAACTCTGAGTTAAACACTGTAGATATCATTCCCTTACACAGTGCACAGACAGTTTAGAACATAGCAAATTCAGTCGAACTTTCTCTACTTCACTAAAAGTAACAAGGGATAAGACTACTGCTTCTCCCATCTGCGCTATGCTGTGCAAGGCAGGGATGGAGCAAGGACAAGTAAAGATTCCACAAAATTCCCTGCCATTTTGAATGTGGCTTTTGTCGTTAAAATTTTTTTATACAATTTTTTAAAAGTTGCTTTCCATTTACAGTTATCGCAAAATATTGGCAGTATTCCGTGTTATACAATACATCATTGTAACCTATCTTAAATCCAATAATTTGTACTTCCCACTCCCCAATCCCTATATTGCCCCTCCCCCCTCCCCTCTGATAACCACTGGTTTGTTCTCTATATCTGTGAGTATGCTTCTTTTTTTGTTACATTCACAAGTTTGTTTTATTTTTTAGATTCTACATATAAGTGATATCATACAGTATTTGTATTTCTCTGTCCGACTTATTTCATTTAGAATAATGCCCTCCAAGTCCATCCATGTTGCTGCAACTGGCAAAATTTCATTCTTTTTTATGACTGAGTAGTATTCCACTGTGTGTGTGTGTGTGTGTGTGTGTGTGTGTGTGTGTGTGTGTATACACCACATCTTCTTTATCCATTCATCTGTTGATGGACATTTAGGTTGCTTCCATATCTTGGCAATTGTAAATAATGTTGCTATGAATATTGAGATGCATGTATCTTTTCTAATCAGTGTTTTTGTTTTTTTCAAATATACACCCAGGAGTGGAATTGCTGGGTCATGTGGTAAATCTATTTTTAGATTTTTTGAGAAACCTCCATACTGTTTCGATAGTAGCTGCACAAATTTAGATTCCCACAAACAGTGTATGAGGGTTCTCTTTTCTCCACATCCTCACCAACATTCTTTATTGTGTTTTTTTTGCTTGTTTGTTTGTGTTTTTTTTGCGGTACGCAGGCCTCTCACTGTTGTGGCCTCTCCCTTTGCGGAGCACAGGCTCTGGACGCACAGGATCAGCGGCCATGGCTCACAGGCCCAGCCGCTCCGTGGCATGTGGGATCTTCCCAGACCGGGGCACGAACCTGTGTCCCCCGCATCAGCAGGCAGACTCTCAACCACTACGCCACCAGGGAAGCCCTAGTGTGTTCTTTTTGATGATAGCCATTCAGACAGATGCAAGGTGATATCTCACTGTGTTTTTTTTGGTGTTGTTGGTTTTTATTATTTATTTTTGGCTGTGTTGGGTCTCCGTTTCTGTGTGAGGGCTTTCTCTAGTTGTGGCAAGCAGGGGCCACTCCTCATTGCGATGCGTGGGCTTCTCACTATCGCGGCCTCTCTTGTTGCAGAGCACAGGCTCCAGATGCTCAGGCTCAGTAGTTGTGGCTCACGGGCCTAGTTGCTCCGCAGCATGTGGGATCTTCCCAGACCAGGGCTCAAACCCATGTCCCCTGCATTGGCAGACAGATTCTCAACCACTGCGCCACCAGGGAAGCCCCTCACTGTGGTTTTGATTTGCATTTCCCTGATCAATAGCAATGTTGAGCATCTTTTCTTGTGCCTGTTGGCCATCTGCATTTCCTCTTTGGAAAAATGTCTACTCAGTTCTGCCCATTTTTTAATCCAGTTGTTTGTTTTTGTTTTTAAATTAATTAATTAATTAATTTGTTTATTTTTGGCTGTGTTGGGTCTTCATTTTTGTACGAGGGCTTTCTCTAGTTGTGGTGAGCAGGGGCCACTCTTCATCATGATGCGCGGGCCTCTCACTATCGCAGCCTCTCTTGTCGTGGAGCACAAGCTCCAGACACGCAGGCTCAGTAGTTGTGGCTCACAGGCCTAGTTGCTCCGTGGCATGTGGGATCTTCCCAGACCAGGGCTCAAACCCGTGTCCCCTGAATTGGCAGACAGATTCTCAACCACTGCGCCACCAGGGAAGCCCCTGTTTTTTTTTTTTTTTTAATGTTGAGTTGTATCAGTTCTTTATATATGTTGGATATTAACCCCTTATCAGTCATATCATTTGCAAATGTTTTCTCCCATTCAGTAGGTTTTTCGTTTTGTTGATGGTTTTCTTTGCTGTGCAAAAGCAATGGTATGTTTTAATGGATAAAATTTTAATTTTGTTGAAGTCCAATTCAACACTGTTTTCTTTTACGATTAGTGCTTTTTGAGTCCTGTGAAGTCCTTGTTCCTCTAAGACTGTGGACACATTCTCCTACATTTTCTACCAAGAGCCTTATATTTTTAACTTTTATGTTTAGATAATAACCCATCTCAAATTAATTTGTGTATGTGATTTAATGTGGGGATCAAAGTAATTCTTTTTCTACTTGGATACAGACTGTCCCAGCACCATTTGATGAAAAGACTCTTTTTCCCATTGAATTACTTTCATGCCATTGACAAAATTGTTTAACTGTATAAGTGTATCTATTCTTGAACTCACCATTCTGTTTCATTGAATTCAATTGATGTTTATTTGCTCATGAGTATCAAAGTGATTGATTATTTTAACTACTAGCTTTAGAGTTAGTTTTAAAGTCAGGTAAAGTGCTCCACATTTGAAGGTGGTTATGAATATTCTAGGTCTTTTTCATGTCCACATAAATTTTCAAATCACCTTGATCATTTGTACGAAAGAAACAGTTGGACTTTTGATTGGGATTGCATTTAATCTACAGCTTACTTTAGGGAAAACTAACAATAGTGAGTCTTCCAATTCAAGAACTAGTGTACCTTTTATTGATTTAAACTTTCTTAATTTCTTTCAACAATATGATATAATCTTAGGATATTTTATACACTTATTAGTAAATTTGTCTCTAAGTATTTTATTTTTACAGATATTATTGTAAAATACCATTTACAATGTTTCATATTACTAAGTACAATTTTAATTTCATATTAATTTAATTTCATATAATATTAATTTCATATTATTAAGTACAATGCAATTTTTTTTGGTTCTTTTTTGCAGTAAATTGTTTAAACAAGGAAACACAAAATGATACTCTTCAGTCAGTTTTTGACAAATGAATATACTGATGCAACATGAACCCTTATCAAGATGGAGAACATAACTCTCACCTCTGTAAGTTCCCTCATGACCCATAAAATTTCCAAGACTACTCTGATTGAGTAACCACTGGTCTGGATTTTTCCGACTGTGGATTAGTTTTTGTGCGCATATATTCCCCAAATTGTAAACTTTTAAATGGATACAGTAGAATGTATGTAACCATACCTCAATAAAATTCACAAAATTTATGCTGAATCAAAGAGGCTTTACACAAGAGTGAATAATATATGATTCCATTGAATTTTAGGAAATGTGACATCATTCACAATATTGACTTTTCCATTTCCTGATGACTATATCCCTCTCCATTTATTTTGCTTTCTTTAATCAGTACTTTTTTAGGTTTCAACATACAGATCTTGCACATATTTTCTTAGACTTATAAGAAAATGCTCACATTTTGGGGTACTAATCAATTTCAGTTTGTTCATTACAATTTTTTAGACATAAACTCGATTTTATATGTGAAACTTGTATCTTATTACCTTGACACATTTTCTTATTAGAGCTAATAGATTCATGTAATTTCTATGGGAATTTCCACATTGAGATTCATGTCATATGAGCCCATTTTATTTTTTTTCCTTTACTATATATTCTTTTTATTTTTCTCACCTTACTGCACTGGCTGGGATGGCTAGTAAAATGTTCATGAGGACTGATCTGCAATGAAATCATTGCCGTCAATTTTCTTTAAGAGTGATAAAATGAGTAAAAATACCTTTTAAATTTGCCTTCACTCTATCCATTTCTGGAGATCTTATTTTCTCTATATAGATTCAAGTTTCTGCCTGGTATCCTAGCCCTTTTTCCAAAAAAAAAAATTCATTTAATATTTCTTGTGCAGTTTTTGTGGTAGTGGATTTTCTCGAGCTATTTTTTAGATTTCTATGTCACTTTTGAAAGATAGTTTCATTGTGTGGAAAATTCTGGTCTGACATTTTTTTTCTTTCAGTACTTTAAAAGTTCCACTCCATTGTTTCCTGGCTTGGATGATGTCTGATAAATCTGCTATAATTCTTTTGTTCTTCTGTATACAATGTCACTTTTTTCCTGAATGCCTTCAAATATTCTCTTAACCTGTGGCTTTCAGCAATTTGAATATAATATGTCTAGATTTTTTTTTTAATCCTGCTTGGGGTTTTGGGGGGTATTTTGTTTTTTTGTTTTGTTTTGTTTTTGTTTTTTGGTTCTGTGGGTTAGTGTATTTCATTCTTTAGGGAAAAAAAAATTAACCATATGTTTAACAGTTTTACTTTGTTCCACAACTTTAGGGTGGATGTTTCTGTGGATTTTGTTGTTGTTGTTGTTACATTGTCTATTTCTGTTTCAGTTTTTGTCATTTTCTGCTTACTTATATTCAAGTTCCCTGAATGTTTTTTTTTTCTTTTTGTCTTTGTCTAGTCTATTGATGAGCTCATAAAAAGCATTCTTAATCTCTGTTTCCATATTTTTTTCCAGCATTATTAGAAGCTTTCTGATAATTTCCAACTGTATCCTAAAATTCTCCTTTTGTTCACGCTATCTTCCTTTTCCACCAGACCCTTTAACATATTAATTTTAGTACTTTTTAGATTCTGGACAATCTCTGAGTCAGGTTCTGTTGAGAGATTTGTCTCGTGAGTTGTTTCTCTTGCTTTTTATTTTCCTGCATGTTGTAATTTAAATTGATTGCTGTATATAGAATATAGAACAATAGAGATAGAAGTAAAGATTATCTAGAAACTGAAATGACCCTTCTTTTAGGCCTTTAGTACGACATGTTGACTCAATTTAAATTGGGAGTTGAGTTAGTTTTATTACTGTTTTAATCACTGTCAGTTCACCATCAGCTGCAAATTTCTCTAGCATCACATTGTACCTAGGGTGGTAATTGGTTTACCTGAAGAATTTTCTCAGTGCTCCTACTCCTTTAAAGCTTTAAGGCTTTAAGGCTTTCCCTAAGTATGCCTTTCCCTATGTGAGATCTCTTCTGTATACTTGCCCCTCCACCAGTATAGACTGCAGTTTCTTGCTGCTCAATGTTTCCTATCCTGTTGAGGTTAGGGAATGAGAGATATTCCACTTTCCTGGTTCAGGCATAGTTTTAACATTAACAGATACTATAACCCTTTTTCACAAAGGTGGTACCTTCATGGTAATCTCCAGTGGTAGGAAAAACCTCTAGTGCTTTGGTCCTAGTAGCATTTCTTGACCCTCTTCAGGAGTAGAAAATCTTTCTTCCTGCAGTTGCAGTGAGTGACCTAAGAGCAATAGTTTACTCTCCTTCCCCAGTGTCATAAAGACGTTTCTTTCTTATTGGAAAAGGTTTTTGGTGGAACTTCATACCTTTCTCATAAACATGTCTGCTACTCTCCTCCAATCCTTTACCCAAGGTGATTATTTCCACTCTCTTGTCTATCCCCCAATTCTTCTCATAAGCTCTCAATGATGTCTACAGAGGAGAACTTGCAAGGGTATGAATTCGCCTTCTATCTGTGGTTCCCAGGGGCTCTATGTTTTCATGCTAACCCACACTTGACCTTTAGGAATTTGTTGAAACTTTTAGTCAAATTCTTATAACCTGCTTATATGAAGGCCACATCTTCCCATTGCCAGAGGTCAACCAGTGCTCATGTTTATTAAAAATATTTATTTATTTATTTTTGGCTGTGTCAGGTCTTTGTTGCAGCAGGTGGGATCTTCCATTGTGGCACATGGGCTTCTCTTTAGTTGTGGCGTGCAGGCTCCAGAGCACGTGGGCTCTGTAGTTGTGGCACGTGGGCTTACTTGCCCCATGGCACGTGGGATCTTAGTACCCCAACCAGGGATTGAACCCCCTGTTCCCTACATTGGAAGGTGGATTCTTAACCACTGGACCACTAGGGAAGTCTCTCATATTCTGTCTTGAAAGCACACATCTTTCCTCACAATTCAGGTTAGTTGGTTGCCCTGTAATCTCAGCTCTCTAATGGATTCAAGTTATGATTTTATAGTTTATCTGGCTTTTTCTTGTTGTTGTATGAGTGATGCTTTTTCCAGCCTTCTATGTCTTATGTGGAATCTAGAAATTCCTGAAGTCTGTTTGTATCTTATTTGTTTAGATTTTTTCTATAGTTGTTATAATGGGAATGATGATCTTTCACTATCTTCTACATTATGATTTAAAATCAAGGCTCCTAATAATCTTCCTAAAATGTAGATTGGATCATGACACTCCTTTGCTTCCTATCTTTCTGTGGTTTCACATCGTACAGTAAATTTTTTAAAGTAATACATTTTAAACTAATTCATTCATCCTCTCTCTCTCTCTCTCTCTCTCTCTCTCTCTCTCTCATTTCTTTTTCCTATAAGATCTTGCATGATCTTGTTCTTTCCTACCTTTACAACCTTATTTCATGCCATTATCCTTACTTTCTATAGTCTAGCCCAGGGGTTGGCAAACATTCTTTGTAAAAAGCCAGATAGTAATTATTTTAAACTTGGGCCATATGGTTTCGGTTACAAGTATTCAACTATGCTGTTGTAACATCAAGCAGCTATAGACAACACTAATTAGTTTGGCTATATTCAAAAAAACTTTATATATGGACACTGATACTTGAATTTCATATAATTTTGATGTCATGAAATATTATTCATTTTTAGTTTTTTTACTTCTATCTAAAAATGTACAAACCACTCTTAGGACTCAGGCCATAAATATATATATATATATATATATATATATATATATATATATATATATATATATAGCTGGTCAGATTTGGCCCATGAGCTGTAGTTTGCTGACCACAGTTTACTTACATTACATGGCAAGTACAATCCATTCCCTTTGGATTGACTTCTTTATCCTTAGGTTTGTCTTTAAATATGACCTTTGCACATATTCCTTCTCTTAACCACACTTTCTAAAGTAAATATGTCCCTCTCCCTTGTCACTGCATCCTATTTCCTTTTAATGTTCTTATCACAATGTATAACTATAAGTTCATGTTTCCTTGGTTGTCTGTCTCCTCTAATAGATTTTAAGTTATTTGGTCAAGGACAATGTCTGTTGGGGTTTTATTCACCAGTGCCTAAAACTATCATTTAGTAAGGATTAAATAAATATTTCTTAAATGTACTACTCAATCTCCTTCTGCCCTTTTGGCTTTAATTGCTTATTTGAAGGTGTTGATCCATCTGACTGCTTTAATTATGGATTTACTGAAGACACTTGGAAGGCTTAATTATGTCAAGCAGTACCAAGTCTATGGCTTGATGAACCTAGATTCATTTGCTTCCTCTTTGCACATCATGGACAACTTGATGGTAGATCTATAACCTATAAGTTACCATAGATGAGTTCTAAAATTCCCCTGATTTTGTTGGGGAACGAAGTAGAAAACTTAGTAGTTGGCCTCAACAGCACAGCTAAAGTCTTGCATATCTTAAAGAAAGTAGGATGAGGAACAAAGGAAAGACTTTTTTATGAGGTCATAACTGAAAGTTTATTGATTAGTAGTAGCTATCTGAAATGCTGTATAAAGGATTGTGGGGCAGCATCCAGTTGTTTTTAGTTATGGGGAAAAGAATAGGCTACTGTAAGAATAAAAATCAACAATTCAGTGGTTTAAAGAAATATTATTTCTTCCTTACATGACAGTCTCAATGTAAAAAGTTCAGAGCAGGACATCTCTGTTTCTTAAAGTTGTTCAGGGACTTGGTTTCTTTCCAAGTCACTGTTCTTCCATCTCATAAGGAAGGGTCTGTCATCTGTAAGGTTGAAGGTGGATAGCCATTGTCTAGGTTGCAGCTGGTGGGAAGGGATAAGAGTAGAGAGGTGACCATACCCTAAGCCAGGCCCATAACTGGCACCCATCACTTCCCATTCACATTTCATTGATTATAATCATCTAGCTATGCATAACTGCAAAGGAAGCTGAGAAATGTAGTGTAGCTGGGCAGCCACATGTTAAACAAGGGAGACTATATTTTGGTGGGAAACTAGCAGTCTCTATGGACTAGGCTTAGCAGGAATAAATGTTAGGATTGTTTAATACCATCTGCCATGGATTGAAAGAAACTGATGTATTAGCTGTTCTTGCCTTAGGTGTGGAATGTCATGTTTTCTCTCCTAGAGGGTCCTGAAGTTTAAGTATAATTCAACAGGTATTTGTTGAGCATCTCCTATGGGCAAGGCACTGTTGTTAGTTTCTGTGCAGGTACAAAAATAAACAGTCCTGCTTTATCACATATTGAAGAATCAGAGACTCAACTCCAGATAATGGAATATCAGACATCAGCTACGAAGAAGGGGAGACACAAGCTTGAGAAATAAGGCCTTCTTGTACCTTGGAAATCACATCACACAGGTACTATACAGCTCTACCTATATATAAGTCTAGCTTTATAAAAGTGAGAAGGTGGTTTCAGAGATATTAGGAAATGGACAGAGAGCACTTGGCAGGATAATAGCTGCAAACACTAAGGTGAGAAAGGATCAGAATATAGGCAAGGGTTATAGAAGCAACTAAATGGCATTGTTACCTGGTTAATCAGCCTATCAAGTAAATGTGCAGACTTTCCTCCCCACTAAATTAACATATGTTTTGGGACTCTAGGATATGACAGCCCTTGCTTAATAATGGGTCCTTCTGTGCCTTGCTATCCTAAATCCTTCTGCCTCTTCTATGACTTCCTTTACAGGTTTATTTCCTCAAATACTGGCCATTACTCCAGCATGTCCTGTTCCAAAGATGGACAGGTGAAAACAAAAACAAAACTTTGTTGGAGGAAAAAGTGCGTAGGGATTGGCATTGGAGAGAGGAAGTTGAGCACTGTCTGTGGCTCAATTAAGAATGGCATTGGGCTTCCCTGGTGGCGCAGTGGTTGAGAGTCCGCCTGCCGATGCAGGGGACACGGGTTCGTGCCCCGGTCCGGGAAGATCCCACGTGCCGCGGAGCGGCTGGGCCTGTGAGCCATGGCCGCTGAGCCTGCGCTCTGGAGCCTGTGCTCTGCAACGGGAGAGGCCACAACAATGAGAGGCCCGCGTACCGCAAAAAAAAAAAAAAAAAGAATGGGGTAAGATGCCAACAAAGGAGTAGAAACTCTTGCCTAGGGACTTCTCTGGTGGCGAAGTGGTTAAGAGTCCACCTGCCAATGCAGGGGACACGGGTTCGTGCCCCGGTCCGGGAAGATCCCACATGCCGCAACTAATACCCAGTGCAGCCAAATAATAAAGTAGTAAAAAAAAAAAAAAAAAGAATGGGGTAAGATGCCAACAAAGGAGTAGAAACTCTTGCCTAGGGACTTCTCTGGTGGCGAAGTGGTTAAGAGTCCACCTGCCAATGCAGGGGACACGGGTTCGTGCCCCGGTCCGGGAAGATCCCACATGCCGCGGAGCAACTAAGCCCGTGCGCCACAACTACCGGGCCTGCGCCCTAGAGCCCGCGAGACACAACTACTGAAGCCCGTGCGCCTAGAGCCCGTGCTCTGCAACGAGAGGCCACCGCAATAAGAAGCCCACGCACTGCAACGAGGAGTAGCCCCCGCTCACCACAACTAGAGAAAGCCCACACGCAGCAACGAAGACCCAACGCAGCCAAAACTAAATAAATTTCAGAAACTCTTGCCTATAAACACTGGGGTCATGTGCCTGTGAAGTCACCAATCTAACATTCAGGTATTTAAGTATAGAAACATCAAAGACCCCTTCACCTACTCAAGGATTGGACCTGTTACCTTCTTTAATTACAGTGATTACCTTCCTGAATACATCCTACTTCCCACAGCCTTAAAAATATTTTTATGCACTATTCCTATCCCAGTCCTCTTCAATAATTTTTGCTTCTCACATTTTTAAAATTGGGTTTGTGCTTCTCAGTATTCCTGACCAAAGCAACTGAAGCTAGAAAAAAAAAAATTAGACCTCAAATACTTACCCAAACTGGGTGATTAAGATAATTTTTTAAAAAAATTGAGGTAACTAATGTGGTTAGGAAGGGACAGTGAGGTAGAACTTGTTACATCGAAATACAAAGTTTTCAAAACAGTACATTTTTATTTGACATTAAACAACAAACTCCCCAATTTGTCTCAGTTGTGACATACAGACAGCTCTAGATTGCTTTTTTGCTGGTCACCCATGCTGAACAAGACTTTTCGATCTTCAAAACAACCATGGCTCAGATATTCTGCGTTTCACATCAGTTCACAAGTCCAAGTGTGCCTTCCATTCATCGGAGCATTTTGGCATAGATTCCCTTTGAGGTAGAAGGATAAAGATGAAGCCATTTCCTTTTTAAAAAAAGATTTGTTCACAACTTCATTTATGCCACAAAAATCAGATGATTGCATGTTCTCTTATTCTTGTTTATCAGTAGTGGTAGTCTTGGGATGCCAGAAACTGTGAAAGGAAGGCTCTTAGTTACTTTCTCCTTTCTACTTTCCAATAATGCACCCCCCACCCCCATCTGAAGAAAGGGGAGTTACTGAATCCAGCTAATAGCATATATTAAACACCAAACATTATTAACATGTCAGATATACCTGATGCTTAAATTAAAATGTACAAAGCAAAAACTAGAAACATCACCTTCAAATCCTCTTCAAATTTGCTCCCTCCAGCAACTATCTTTTGCCATTCATCTATTTCCTTTTCCATTTACTTATGTTATTGTTGGTTTGCCATGTAAACTAAAGTTTAGATGGTTTGAAAGTATGTAAGAATTATAGTGAACAATAAAGTCCTGTTCCTTTGCAGGGAATTTTGACTTTAGCTTTAAGACTACCTTATGATGGAGAGGTAACATAGATTTAATTAATAAAGTCCATAATTATCTAACCAAGTCTTAATCAATAACCATTAAACAAAAAATTGTTTCTCAAAAACTTACAGAAATGAGTGGGGACAAAGGACTTTGTCATCATCTCAACAGTGACCAGTTACTGGAATTGCATTAAACTAAAAACAGCAATCCCCAAGTTAGATTCGGAGGTAGTAATGCTTTTAAGACCAAGCCTTTTTAGAATCAGGTTTGACCTTTTCTTTCACTCTTCCTCCTATCCCACCCTCTGTGAGTGATTTAAAAAATAGAAAAGGCCAAAACCTATTTGGGTCTAGATATAGAAGATTTTTTTTTTTGGTAATTTTTCCCTCCAATTTTTGCCAATTACTTCCAATTTTTATCATTCTTAAAACTTAAGCATGGTAAATTGTTAAGCTATTTTCATTCACTGCATTATTTAATTATAATAAGTCTTTTCTTAAGCAGGTTTTGCTGGTAAAAAGGAAACGATTTCTAAGTTGTAAGTTGAGAAGCTGTTGCAAAACAGAAATCATGTCTCCATCTCCAAACTTGCTAAGTACTACCAGAGGATTGTTTTTTAAAGAGATCTATTTAGGCAGTGTATATTTGTTAGAATGTAAAAGGTAAAGAATTGAAAATAGACAAAACCTGTGTGTTTCAAAACCAATTGTGGCTTAAGTATGAGTGGTTCCCCAAGGCTGGTACCAATGAGACTGAGGTTTGTACCAATGAGACTGAGGTTTGGGAATCAGTTGTTTTTCATCCCTCTTTCTGCCCACCAACAGTCACATCCATTTTTCATGAGGGATGGGTTAGGTAAACTGAAGTGTTTATTATAAGGAAGGTTCCTGCAACTTAAGGAGCAAGCTCAGTAGAAAACCTTGCTTATTGTAGTGGCCAGAGTGGTAGAAGAAATATGGAGTAGGAATTAAACCACACATTATTATTGAGGAACTAAGCCATACGCCTAACCAGAAAACAGACCAAAAGGCAAGTTTTAAAAGTTCTCTGGGAAGGTATTCATTTTTTCATGTCTCTGGGGCCAACTGAGAACATAGCTAAGGAGATTATACACAACAGGCACTCAAACATACTTGCAGAGTGAATGAATAAATGAAAAAAATGAATGAACAGTAACCTCTCCTCTTATATTCCAATTTCCAAGCCAAGCAAGTGTCTTTCAGTCAAGATCTGAAATAGAATAGACACTTCTATTCAATGAAGAGTTTCACTCCATTTCTTGTTTTTTTTAATTGCATCTCCAAGTGCATTTTGTACCAGATCAATTTCATTTAGCATCACCTTCTTCAATGTTTGTATGAATGAATAACTAAAAAGCTCTCTTATTCCTACTCTACAAAACATGCCAAAGAGAAGGTGATCTAATTAATCATTCCATCTCAGTGTCTTAATATCACAGCTGCTCAATGAAGTTTTTTCAACTAATGAAAGAACTGCAGTCTCTTATTAAATTTGCTCTTGTTTCCTCCATAAGCTAGTTAAAGTATATTTTGGTCTAGGTCTTTTAAATCTCTTCATTCTCCTCAGCAGAACAGTATTTCATTCAAGTGAATAATTTACAAAATACGGAAAATTTAGGAAGAATCTTTTTTGTTAAGTGGCTTCCTGACTCTATGCCAGGCCAATGAGCAAATACTTTTAAAACTAGTTGTTTCATCTTAATTCTCATCTTAATTTAACTATAATAAAAGCAGAATGTTAAAGAATTAAAGGACAAATCCTAAGGCCTTTTATCAGTCTTCTGGCTTCAATCTAGGTCAATGAGCAAGTGACATTGGGACTTTCTAGAGCCAGGAAAAATGTCTTCATTTTATATTGAAAGAACCATATCTTTTTTTTTTTTCCTATTTTTTCAATCTCCAAGACAAGTCAATAGGTTTTCTGGACCAGACTTAATCTACTAATTCATCCAGAGAACAGGAACTCAAGTATTTACTCAAAAATCAAAGGTGTTTCTGGATCTTCAGCTATGATCTGTGATCCATCTAATTCCCTTTAGACTAGGCCCATTTCAATTCTGTTATGTTCAGGACCTAGAATGATGTATTCCACATAAAAGATGCTCTGTTAATCAAATTAATCTAAAAGCCAACCTGAGCCATTTTTTACTCCTTTAATGTCTCTAAGCCAGGCCAGGGTGGATCTAATTCACCTCCATCTTCAGCATTTAAAAGACCAATGGAGAACCATAACACCTTGCTTCAAAAAAAAAAAAAAATTCCCATTTCTTTGGTCAGGCCAGGGAGCAAGTAGCCTTCTGGTATAGATTTTATCTTTCCACCTAGCTCAGCATTCAGCATACTGCCTTGCACAATTCCATTTTGCCCATGTTTTTAAATTTCATCAAATAGGCTTGGCAGTGGTTAAGTAACTTTCAGTCTGGATTCCCACACCTGTTACCTCATTTCCTCCTGTGCCATCTGATAAGGATAAAATCATTTTTATATCCTAGTGCATGTGCAGTTCTGAGCCTCATAGAAAGGAATCAGTAATCATTCATTAAGCCAACAGTTAATTCCTTATATCTGTATAGAACAGTAGGCTTTGTAAAATTTACACACAGATCTCTGTTGCAGGTTCAATAATAATGACAATGAATTTTTGCATCCCCAGTTGCTATCTCTGGGAATAAGAGAGAGTAAGTAATCAATGTCCATTCAGCAGATATGGCTTATATATTTATATATGCCAATTTAAGACTTACAAATTGATTTTATACATTACCTTCTGCTGCCTAGAACACAATAAAGATGGACTATCTTCACATCCCTGATGCTTATCAAGGAGACTGGCACATAATAGATAATTATTATCCAGCCTTGCATTCATCAGATACCTAATCCTTTACATATAAAAATGTTCAATAGTTAACAGTCCTTCCTCAAATTTTTTGACTTTTTTTCATGGTATAGTAACTGTGATATAATTTTGTAAACCTAGTACTAGGCACACCAAATGAAAAAATCAATAGTTACATTTATATGGTGCTTTAGAGTCCACAAAATGCTAACATTGCCTTATTCTCAGCTTTAGGCACAATAAAATGATAAATTTGTATGTCTCTTTATGCCTATAACAGTGAGTTCACATAGTAGGCAACTGATATTAATAATCCATTCATTTAACAAGCATTTAAACCCTCAGTTTGTATAACTATTTATACTACCTTTCTCATATGGGTCAAGCACACAATGAGAATTTTGTAGAGACCATGCGTGTCTCACATAAGTTTGTTCACATAGAAAACATCTAATGTCTTATATTTATACAGCATGTTATAGTTAGAAAGCTCAATCTCATTCATTACATTTTCCTGCTACCAGGGAAAATATACTGGTAATAATTTAATTTTATATCACCAGTAAAGTCTTTATTGATTAAAATAAGCAAGATCTAATTCTTACATCCAAATAGTATAGGACATAAACCTCCCTCTTATTACTTGGGAGCATTATCTTGGATTTCATAGTACCTAAAACAATAGCTGGTACATATAAGGCACTTAATACTTATTCATTCATTATAAACATATAGCCCATTGGTATTTATACAGTGCTTTAGTACAAAGCACTTTAATATGTATTGCCTATCTAAAATTTTTAATTGTTCTATAATGAGAACACTTTTTCCCTTTGACATCTGTAGTGCCTAGCATAGTATCTGGCACATTATAAGTGATCACAATAGCTTAAATCCCTTGTATTTCCAGTGTATTTTATAGTTTAAAAGCAGTTTTTATGTTTTCTCTTCTGCGACTTGGAATACTGTATTTTTACTCAAAATCACCATAGCCACAGAAACACAATGGCCAGAAATACATGAATTATTCATTTATCAAACACTTAATTCCTAATATCTGTACAGTATTACATACTTTTGACAAAGCACTTTATTCATGCTTCTTTTATTCCTTGTATCTACAGTGCCTAGAATGTATATACTATGTAATCAATGTTCATTCATCAACTCTGAAACTTGTCTTTAAAGTGCTTTATAGTTTACAACTCACATTCACATATTTTTCTTCAGATCACCTAGATATAATCGTAATCATTGCATCTTTAGTGTCTAACACAGGGACAGGCACACAGAAGGAAATTAATATTGTTCAGCACACAGTCCCTGGCAATTACATCAGGGGTGATAAACTGTGGCCCACAGACCAAATTCACTTGCTTTTTTTAAAAAAAGCAACAGAGACCAAATGGCCCATAAAACCTACAATATTTACCATCCAACCCTTTCAGAAAGGGTGTGATGACCCCGATTTACATAATGCTTCACAACTGACAGTGAATTTTCAAATGTTAGCTGTGCATGGATGCCAATACACCATTAAAGAGAATGCCTTGCTTTTTTTCTGTGTTTTACAGTGCTTTCATATATATTCTCAATCATTAAAATTATCTTTCCTCATGGTGAGAGGAAAAAATCAAGGAAGGGATTAAACCTCCTAAATATTCCCAACTTCTCTCACCTTTATGCCTAGAGGTAGGTATTAAACCCCGGGGCAGGATTGGTACAGTTTACCACATTGTTAGGCCACTACTATGAGCAGGGAGTTCAGGCTGCCTCCTTGGGGCCTCACTCTTTCCCAGGCCCAATCCTCCTTTTTCATAACTATCAGTAGGAACCCCAAACCTCAGGAATCCTGCTCACCCAAGCTCAAAGAAGTAATATGTTGCTGGCTGGTGCTTCTCAGCAAGCTGGCACATCTGTGTATTTCTCGTCTAGTTCTTCTCATTGGCCTGGAGAATCTCTTCACATTTTCTCTAGATAGCCTGGCACTTTTTTTCCACTCAGTAACCTGATGCTTTACTTCTCTCATCAGCCTAGAGCTTCTGAGGAAAGAGGGGACTGAAATATAATGTCACTTATGTGTCCCTCTCAAGTGGAGAGGAGGTGAAGAGAAATGGAACTTTGCAAAACACCCAAACCTTAATAAATGGCTTAAAACTGTGATAAAAACTGGCTTAAGACTGGCCCAGGCATAATATTACTGATCTAAAGGTGTGTTTCTTTAAAGTAGCAGCAACATCAAAAATGACATCTCAAAAGAAGTGGGTTTAAATGGAGATATGAGAACAGGAAAGGGAGAACTGAAAATGTCCAAGAGTAGGGAGGAGAACAATAGAAAAGAGCTGCAGTTTAGGGTTCTCATCTTGGAATTTCCTTTGGTCTTGGGGCTTCTATCCTTCCTGGATTCTGGGTCATGGGCCTCCAGCTTCCTGCCTAATTTAGTCTGGAGATATCTGTCTCTCTTGGGCCTTCTGTCTGTATAGACAGGCTTGAGTCCTGGGTCTTTATGTGTGCTTGGGCCCTTCCATTTTTGGGTCATAGGTCTTCAAGCCAAGGCTTTTCATCCCATCCTGGGTCTTTGGCCTTCTGTCTCACCGAGACTTGAGTCTTCCGTCCAACTCCAGTCTAGACCTTTGGGCCTTTTATTGGTCTTGGATCATCTCACAGGCAGCCTGGCATAAGGAACAGCTCTTCAATGCTTATATTTTGATAGCTGACACTCTGCACCTATTAGGAAGGGGTTAGGAGACCCCTTTGTTACAAACACACACACACACACAAAAGCATGCACACACACATGCACAAAAAATATGCGAGAGAGGACTGCATGAAATCAAAGTGGGGCAGACATAGACTCAAGAAGAGACTGAAATACTCAAAGGTAAGTAGAAAGGCAAAAGCAGAGAAGAAATAAGAGAACACAGAGATGAATGGTGACATGGAAAATCACAAAGAACAAAGAGACACTGGGGCACACAAAGCAGGAAAAAAAGAGAAAATGGCCCAAGAGAGGCAGAAAGAATATGTAGAAAAGAGCAATGCAAGATAAAGAGTAGAAACAGCAGAAGGGTGGCCAGTATCAGAAAAGGTGAAATGTCAAACCAACAAGGGGAGGGGGTGACAAACAGTTCACAAAGAGAAAAAGAAGAGAGGTAGGCATAGCAAGAAATGAGCAAAAGGCACACAGCATGTGACTCAAGAGACACAAAGAGAAGAGCAGCGAAAGAAGAGCCAGATCTAGGAGAGCAAGGAGAACCAGTAACAAAATGAAAAAACTAGAGAGAGACATCTAAGACAAGACACAGACCACTCTTGGGTACAAGAAAGAAAATGAGACAAAGATATACAGAGAAGAAACTAGTAAGAGAATCATGGAAATGGGTAAGACACACTTTAGTTAGAGGAGAAAGACCAAAGACATTCAAGGAAGAAATAGATAAGCAAACAAAGACACACTTATGAGTTTAAAAGATAAGCAAAGGCAGACATTCAGTGGAAGAGGATAAGAAATAGAAGAGACAAAATACAGTGAGGAGCATGGTAGGCACAAGAAGCATCACAAAGAGAAGACAACAAAAGAAAACAAAAAAGTGCATTAATAATTGCAATAATCTATTATAAGTGCCAATACTATTTATTACTAACAATAATAATTATAATAACAGTATAATAACAACAACAATCACCAACAACACAGATACTCTTCTACTTAAACTTTTAACTTAGGAATTTCTTACATAGGACCAAACCACACCAACTCTGTGCCACTAGATGGTATTAGTGGCCACTTGTATTGTGTCAAATGAACTTATGGAACTTCTTAGGTTACCTTTAACCTACCATGTGCTAGGCACTGTACTAAGCTCTTTATATACATAATTTCATTTAACCTTCACAAACAGACAAGTCTAATCAGAATCTAAATTGCCAAAGGCTGTTCACCTAATGAGTGGCAGAGGATTTAAACACAGTATGTGCCTCTTAACATTCTGTTACAACTGTTTCCTAGGATTTCCAGGAGAGCCAAACGAGGTGCCACAGGTGAGTGAATATTATAATAAAGGACCCTTAGAGAGCACCTAGTTAACCCTCTCATTTTATATCTTGACCTTTCCCCATCCCTTATAAAACTGACTTGATTTTCACACCCTTCACAATTATAATGGCAGCTTCAGGGACTGGGTTTTCCTTAACACTAAACCTTAACTGCAGATTCTCTCACAAAAAGAGGTGAGAAAGGCCCACCCTTTCAGCAAACAACAAAACCTTTTTTGGTTTAAGTTTCTATATGTTTAGGCCTCTAAGGGTGGCAAAAGATTTATGCAGTGAAGATAAAGAACAGACAAGGTAAAACTAAATTACCCTGTGACACAACTGGTAGACAGACTATATCATCTTTGAGTTGCTTCAGGGAAACCAATTAGTAAATAGATTACTGGTCATCCTCCCAACTCACATTCAGCTCCCCTTGCACATTAGATCACCATACCCTATCCCATACAAACTTCCAACAAACAGCTATTAGCTCTAAAGTGATCCTCACAGGATTACGCCACCACCAACTTACTTCATTCTGCTATTCTAAAATTCTAGAGTGCCAGGCATGTTGATCTTCCTTTGGTGTGTTCAAATGTCTTGCTCTTTGCACTGCTTCTGGGAAAGATAATGATTGGACAGATATGAAGGGAACAATCAGGAGCTACAAAAAACGAGAAGGAAACCATGTAAATGCCATAAAGAAGTATTAACTGAGTACTGTGCTAGAGTTATGGGAAGATTCAAATTAATGAGCTATAGAAGCTATCTCTACGGAGCTTAGAAAAGTATAAAGTTGAAGCTTTTATGTCTTTAGAGATAAAACTAACACAACTGCTTCATTCAACAGAATAGGAAACTATGGCATAAATAGGAAAATGTCTTGCCTAATAACACTTGGTGAGCCACTGGAAACAACACCATCAATCACAGCCTTATTCCTTTAGTTGGATAGTAATCTGTATAAAGCCTGTACAATCAGGACTTACTACACTGAACAGTTACCTCTATCTCCCAACCTACATCCCCCTAAACACCCTCTCTCATCACTGACCTAGAATACGCAGGGTGCTAGTTCTTTAGATCCAGCCTGACGATAGATAACTTTGTACCACTTCTAGTCACATTCCCACTCATAGTTGTGAAGTTTCTGTCAATTAGCAGGCACAGCATAAAAAGACACAGCTGTTTTATCTTCTCAAACAGCTTGTTTTTTGTTTTGTCCAACAGCTATCCCAAGGCATCTTGAAGTATGTAAATGATTGGCAAAGTTCTCCAACAGGGCCTCAAGGGAGACTTTGGAGACCAGAGGGTCCAGAATGATGATCTGCCCATGATCAATGTCACAGATGTGGCAGTTGTTGTCCATGTTCTCCTAAAAGAAAAAAAAATTAGCTGAAAGGCTCTACCACATGCTACAGTCCCACCCTAAACACCCTAACTCATACAGCCTGCTATTCTCTTCACATCATCATTTTCACCCATGTCACACCCAGTTGCTTCCCAGGTTAATTAGGAAGCAGTTTTTACCAAAGCAGACATAGTTGACAATGATGAAAATAATCTAAATGGAAAGCTAAGTGCAATGAATACTGAAAAACAAGAAATTAAAGACTATTTATTATGCTTTTAGGGACAGCTTACCCACCTCTGGATGTGTGGTGGTTGTCTTGAGATTTCATCCTCCTAACTGGGCCCAGGAAAGAATCTTGGTAGAACCTCCTGGCCTAGGGTTGTTGCTCAGTGATAGTGAGTTTTTCCCTTGGAGGATCCTCATGCCCCATCTCCACCTAGGGATCGTCAAAGGGAATGGGTCATTAACACTGTAAAGCAACAAGCCTATTCTTCTGAGGAAGATCTGGAGAAGAGATAAAAGAAAAATAAATTACTTAAATGCAGTACACTGGGAAAGTCTGTCCCAATGAGTAACTAGGGGTTAAATTAAACTATGTCTACCATTTTCTTCAGAGGGATTGAGGACTGGAGATTTAGAACTATGTAGAACTCTATTTTCTAGCTACCAGTCTAACAATATGCAAATTCTTCTACTCATTCAAGCTCCATTCCTTGTACTTGCCCTGATCTCCAAGAGCAATTTAGAGCTGAATAATTACCAAAATTCCCATATTGTGTTTTAGTCGCCAGTCTCCACTGATGAACAGTCTTCTAGAGAGTGTGGATTTTTAATGTCCTGGTATTCTCATAAAATACAATGGAGGTCAAGAAATTAAGGGGCTGAAAATAGTAAAAGGAGAAGCTAAAGCTTTCTCAACCAAGAGAGCCATCAAGACACTTTAGAAAAGCTCCAATGTGGTCTGACTGCATGAGTTCTGTAAGAATTCTTCTTCACATTGCCTCAGGCTTCTTTTATAAAGTACTATCTATCTTAAGAACTGAGCAATCTATCTTAACCAAAGTGCCTCTCTCTCACTTAGTTTTGTAGCATTCCCCTCTTTTAATTCCTGTATTAAGTAGTAAGATGCTGGAGCATTGCCAAGGTAAACAGAACTGTTTTCTACTCAGTCTACATGGTACATTTCTTGAACAGCTTATAAAAATGAGGCACCACCAAAGTGCCAGGATATTCAGAAAAATCAAGAATGGCTACAGGTGTACAAAACCCCAGTTATTACAACAACTAAGCAAATCTATGCAAAAGGAAAAACAAGGTACAGAAGGCTAGGGGTCCAATAAGTAGCTTACACAGGCCCTTGGGTCTCTGTTATTCTACCCTTATGCCAAAAAGAAAAAAAATAAAAAACTGTGTAGAAATTGATGAAAATTGGTCCATGTTCTGTTTTAAAAAGGAGAAGTGCAGGAAGTTAAAGCCCTTAAACCCAAAGACAGAATTCACACAATAATAAGCTCCTTACACTACCTTTTTCTCCAGAGAGCCGGCAAGCCATCCTCTTAGATTGGTTGGAGCTTATCCAGATTCTCAAAAGGAAAGACCTGTTGAATGTAGAGCTTCTTAAAGCTGCTTGCAGTTCCTCAGGTCTCACATGCTCAGAATGTCCTTGAGAAGAAAGACAGGGCTCAGTAAGATACAAAACTGCTGAGGAAACCTCAACAACAATCAAAACAAAACAAAACAAAAAAAAGCCATTAAGAAGCATTAACCTGAAGCATTAGATATAGGTGTCTCCTGTCTCTCCTCTCTAGCCTGTTGTCTCCTTAAGGTCCTGTAATGGCAAGCACTGGCAGTATCACAGAAGGACTAGGCAAGGATAGAAAAAGAACTAAATGAAAATATGGGTCAAACCAATAGCCACCTTAAGGACTGACTAAATTTGTTGTCTAAAGATGCTGAAAATACTTCAAGATACAAGGTAGCAGAGCAATTTCTACTACTGCCTGGAAGTACAATTGCCTTGACCACTTTTAAAAATTGGCTACCTGCCCTTACTATAGGAGCTCACTGAAACAGGTCTAAGTCAGGTTTGCAATCTTGAAAGCACTTTTTATGTTATGGTATGGTGTGGAAAGCACAAGGTATGGCTTCCAGATCCCTGATCAAGAATTACCATATTATAAGGACCTTTGTGTCAATATCAAACAAATCCTAGTCTGTGAAAGATCACTTATTCAACTCTATTCTCTAGATAAGATGTCTAATAAAGCCAAACTGGTATTCTATGATGTTCCCAATATGAGAACAAGCTTCAAAGTCTTTTGGTAAAATCCTTCCCCATCCTTACTTAACCTAAGATTAGATACTTCATTGCTAAGTAAAGACTTCTAGTTAAACATGGCAGTTCATACATATTTATACATATCTACTCAGGCTCCTTCTTGAAACTCCATTAATGATAGTTGAGTGGACAATCCATATGCAATCAAATTTACCCAGAGAATCTTAAAATTAATGAATCCGAGCTCAAATTCATTTATACACTGCTTAGTTAAGGTACCTAAAAGGAAACAACTATTCAGTCTCTCCAGGTCTTCTGAGCCACTCTGAAGCATATTTACTGAGTATGGCTACTTTAGCACCAAAGCCCTCTAGTTTTGTTAAATTTAGCATGTCAGCTAAGTTTCAAATACTTGAGATCCAACTTGAGTTAGATTTTGAAAGACACCAGTGTTAAGTGCTAATTGTCTGTAGCCAAAAATATGGTAGCGGGAAAATAGTTTTCTTCCAAATGAGTCCTTAAGACTTGAGGCAGAAGAAGGCATTAACTCTGTTTAACCATACACAACTATACTCTTTGCCATCAGAGCTTATAAGGTTTGGGGGAACAGTTAGTTAAGTTCAGATATCAGTTTCCTTCTCTTTAAGCTGCTAAAAAAATTTTCCCAGGATGCTTTCACATATAATATTTTAGCAGCCACCACAGATCAACTTTTAATTCTTTACTTCAAGTCGCAAACTCCCATCCAGGTGTACATTTGATGATCAGGGCCCAGCTACCGTGAAAAGAAATTATATCATAGCAGCGCTGGGTCTTAAGATCTTCTATAATTTAGGGAGGTGGTTAGAGAAATGTATAGATAAGCTACAGAAGGATAGTAGAAAAGCTCAAGGGGGATATAGGAAAAGACACACAAAACCAGGGTCAGAAAACTCTCTCCAATCCTTTATATTAAGGTTCTATAAGAAGGAAAATCAGAAATCACAATAACCATTTAGAGAAATGCCAAAAAATTTTAAGTGCTTCCTTTCTTGATCCTTTGAAAATGATAAAATGTAATTTTCAGGGGTTGAGGTATTTAATTCAAGTCCCTGTCTTAATTCATCAGCAGTCCTTGACACTGAAGTTGAGATGGATGGTGATTTGATCCAAAGTCAGAGCCAGGACCAAAAGCTGTGTTCTTATTCCCGGTTCAGAACTTTTTGATAATTTTGCCAGCATCTCACTCCTTCTACTCCCAAACCCATGAAAAAGAATAGTGATTCACTCCATCCAAGAAAACTAGTGCTTCATTAAAATGTATTTGTAAAAAGCAAGGAATACTGGAGCAGTGCCTGTAAGCCCTCAGCTTACACAGGTCCTGACCCAACTGATCAAGGTGCTCCCTAGGCACACCCTGCATTTTCCCCTTGCTATCACTTTGCTTAGTGAGAGTGTTTTTCCCCCACTCTTCTTCCTCTATGCCCCACAGAATTTCCCAAACTTTTTATGGTACTCATCAAATTGCCCAACACCATAATGATTTGTTCATTTCTGCATCCTCCATGAGATAGCAAATTCCTGGACAGGAACTATGTCTTTGGTTTTACTATTTATTCCAGCGCCTGGTCCAATAAATATTTGTTGCATAAGGATTATCGCAAGTTTGAAGATGCCCACATTCCCAGAGCATCCCTTTCTACAACTGCTAGAGATTTTATTTCAAGCAATGAACTGAAATACAACTCCAAGATTAACCTTTGGATGCTGTCTAGGGCAGGCTTCAATCCACCTAAAATCGATCCATCCTTCCTCTTGAGTGGGGGTACCAGCTCAGAATTCATCCCTTTAAAACAAATTCCAATAAATATAGTTGTATATTAATATTGAATGATAATTTGATTAGCAGCAATAACAGATTTCATAAGCACAGACCAGTGTTTCTCAAATTGGGGTGATAAGATCCCTGGGGGTTTATGGATATATTCTCATGGATCCCCAAGTTCTACATAAATTATTTAAAAAATTATATATCTTTGACAAAGATATCTTGAAATTGGAAAACATATTTATATTGCAAATAATTTTAAGTCAGTGTTCCTCAAAACACATATTCTTTAGGATCTCAAAAAAAAATTGTTTCTTTAAAAGGTGTTGAATCCTGACAAGTTACTTCAGTTTGAGAAACAATGGCATAGACCACGTTTCCAAGAAGGCTCAGGACCATCCGTATATTACCTCCAGTCGGTCAGACAAATAATGTCTTTAGGCATTGGCAGGGGGAAAACAAGCTGTGAGGAAATACGGATATGAATTTAAATGGGCAGTAAGAAAAGCCCAACTCATTAGTATGATTCTTCTTGCTCCTGCTGGGATATATGTATATGCACAAAAAGTGCTTCAAATTTGATGTTAATATTTTTCAGCTGGATCTTTGTGTTTGTTTAACATCAAAGAGGCTAAGCTTTTTCGCTTACCAAAGTAACTGTTGAAAAAGGTGAGGGGGAAGAACATATCAACTTCATCATAAAGTAGGTGAGGTCATGGTTTTCTTATAAAACATACTTCTCCATTGCCCTCTTGCCAAACAGGTTCCACAAATATCTCAAACTAAAAAGACACTGCTACTCTCATCTGTTCTTGGGCAGAGATCTAACATATCAGATTTATACCCCCAATCCCTAGAGCTTGAAAAGCATAAGCTTCAAACAATTAACAATCAACAATTTGTCAGCCTTGGCATATAGCCAAACACACTGGCTAGGCCTTATCTCTAATCACTTTCCATGCCTCCAAAAGAGGTAAAAACCAAATGACATTAAAATAAACCAATTATACTACCCAGATGGCTGCAATATTAATCACGTCCTAGACCAAAGACAAAAAGTTAACCCACCTCCTTTAAGTTTATCCTATTAACTTCAAACCCTAGTGTGCTCCCTTTTTAAAGCTCTATAACTTATAATTCACACAAGACAGCACTTGATTATCATATCCTAGAGTTATTTCAAGTGTGCTTATATTAGCTCCTTTAACAAGACAACCATCTTGGGAATGAGATTATATAGGACTATATCATTTCTACCCCTCACTTCAGTGTAACCGAGCATAGGGCCAGATACACAATACTAACTGTTATTTTGTTTGTTAACTCATATGGTGATATATAAATTGCAGATGAGGTAGAAACATGGAAGGAGACTTATAGGACCCTCTGACTTTTCTATCTAAAAGAAAGAAAACAGAACAGGGAAAAGATTACTTAATAACTGCAAAGTAGTACTTACAGTATTCTAAAGAGCCAGAGACTTCTTACAGCTGTCCAAGGAGCTAGTAGTGCAAACAGCACCCTGAGCTGGGCAAATCTTTTGACATCCTTCTCAGAGAAGAGTATCCTTTCTCAGTGATTACAAAGAACTGCTGTAGTGATAACTAGTTATTTGCTCCAGCAGTTCCATATTAAATACTTCTCTGCCACCAAACACCCTGTACACTAGAGCTGGAATATTATTCATTTTTACCAGGCAGCTATCTCACTGTTGAAATTTATATCCAAAAGAATGATTAGACCTTGGCTTATTTTTCTTTTCATATAAAATGGGGAAACTGGTTCCATCATTTCTAAGTCCTCACTTCAGTGTGGTGCTTTAGGCTACTTTAAATTAGCAGAATTAAACAGGGGGCATTTTATGTAATAGATTAATCAAATAAATTGATCTATGGTTTTCAAAAGCACCTCAGCATATGTTCTCTCATTTTATCCTTTTACAGCAATCTTCTTGAAATAAGTAGGGGCTGGTTGGAGCTCCAGATGAAAAAATTTAAGGATTAGGAGGTTTAGGTAGTTTTTCTAAAAGTGAAAATTGTTAAAGCCCAAACAAGGAATGGTTTGAAAATGGTGGTAGAGCCCAAAGATACTGGTCTTAAGAGTTCCACTCTAGAACTCCTTTGATCATACTAAAATATCAAAGTCACAGTGGTCTATCCACAGACCCACCACCCTTAGTAAAATGAGAGACACTGGTCATCAGGTACATGGTATAAATTGGTTTTTAGACTTCAAAATTTCAATGACCAGGTTATCAATTCTACCTTGCAATCTTCCTTAAAACATAAAAAATTAACAGCAACTTTTTGGTTGTATCTTGGCAGTTGACACTATACAATGGCAATATACAAGAAGAGAGGAGACAGTCTTAGCCAGGCAATCTGCTTTGAAAGGAAGAATGCACAGATAGTGCTAAACTTCCTTCCTGGGGAGACAATTTTCAATTGATACTTATGTATAATGAAAACCCAAAATAAAGGGTAGCAATCCAGTCTGACTTGCCTTGGGCATTTTGCCTAGTAAAGCAGTAAGAGGGGGGCAGGAATGGTTCCTGTCCCCAGAATGTGAAAATAATTGGAACTGGGATCATTAACAAATGCAGGAAAAGGAGTGAAAGCCCAGCCACCTAGTTCAGGCCTGCTTTTGGTAGTCAATACTGCACATACACAACATCAAAGTGGTAGGGAGATCTGGGGCTGATGGGCTAAAAAATGGGACAATTAATACTGTGTTAATAACACCCAAGGGGTTGTGGGAGGTCAGCACTACTCAGAAGTAATGCAAAGAAGGAAGTGGAAGGGTCCATGTCTAACGGGCCAGACCAAAGAAAGTGCAACCAAGGTATTACAGAAATTCAAAATGGGCAAAACAATGACATCTGAGATTGTTAACGTTTTAAGTCCAAGAGAATAGCATTTTTCTCAGTCAACATTTCCCACCAACAATGCAAAAGGGGCAGGGCAGGAGCAGGAGGGGCAAGAGAGCACAATCTTATCTGGATACATGGACACCTGAAATTGTGAGCATTAATATTCCATAAGAAGGGTCCAAGGGCAGGCAAGTGGTCTGGAGAGGGAAGATAATGGCAAGACTATGACTACTTGGAATTTGATACACTGGAGCCAATGCAAAAGGAGTGGGAGTATGGGTCGTTGTTTGATGGACAAGTTCACAGCATACTGCAGTGTTTATACTTTATTATGCCATGGGAAGCTGGAGCTGGGAATGCTTGCCTAACAAAGCCAGGGAGGAAAAACCCATTGCTAAATGCCATTGTGCTCATCAGCAGTCCCAGTAGAAGTTTTGTGTCATTAGCAGCCCCTGCAGTAATGCAAAGGGGGTGCAAAGGGATGCTATCCAACTCTAATAAGAAGGGAGAATAGATAATTGCAAATATTCACATTATCAGTCCAAAAAAGGGGCCTTAGTCAGTACCCCTGATGTATACAGTGAGGGTACAGGGGTCCTATCTAATGATCGTACTTTTGATATGTTATTGGTGTATATTAATTGCCCAAGAGCTGAGGTCATGATAGTTAGCTGAGGGGATATGACATTAGTCTACTGATAAAGACAACAATTTCAATTATGTATATTAACGGTCCACTAGAAGGGACCTTGGGGGAAAACAGTATCCCCTGCAGTATTACAAAGGAGATAAAATAGTCCTAGAAGTAACAGGGTTGTGAAAAACTGCAATTCTGCACACTAACTGTCCAAATAGAAAGGTCTTGGTGGTGGGCACAACCTATTGGAAGGCATAGGAAATGTGGGGGAAGAGGGGATCCTTGTCTACTGCCCAAGAACCAAATGCAATTATGCACATTAACAGGCCAAGGAATGGGGATTTAGGGGTCAGCAACCCTGATATACTGCAAATGGAGGGCAACAGGATAAGATGAACTAAGTTGCAGTTATGTACATTAATGTTGAAGGGACATGGTGTGGTCAATTAAGATCATATACCTTGTATAAATATAAGGATCTTAAAGTAGCGGGCACTCCCTGCTAAAAGACAAAGGGAGTGGGGATATAGGTGCCCCCATCTACTGTACAGGAACATGCACAAATGCAATTATGCACAATAACAAGCCATAAAAAGAGGCCTTAGTGATCAGTACCCCTGTTGTACTACAAAAGGGGTCTGAGAGGATAGGATCTTATCCATATGGGATGAACCATGTGCAGTTATGCACATTAATGTCCAAGGTGACTGGTTGTGGTCAGTTACAATTGTGCACCTTGACTGTCCAAATTTAACAGTCCTGTGGAGGGGGCACTTCCTGCTGGAAGGACAGGGAATGGAGAGGTGTCCTTGTCTAGTGCACAGGAACCCAGACAAATACAATAACAGGACAAGAAATGGGACCTTAGGGGTCAAAATCTTTGTGGTACTTCAAAGGGGTTTGAAGGAGAAGGATCCTAATGTAATTGTCATTACACGTATTTGAGAAAGGGGCCTTAAGTGGACAGTACCCCATGCAGTAAAGCAAAGAGAGTGTGAAAAGAGTCAGGGACACAAGTTAACTCAAAGGACCATGGACAATTTTAATTACACATAGTCACAGACCCAAAACAAGGGCTTTAAGGTAGTAAGTAACCTCTGCTTCAGTAAGTGGAGTCCTGATCTAAAAAGCACAGTTGTGGACAACTGAGAATGTATACAAGACAACTAAGATTGTGCACATCAACTGCAGTAATGTGTAAGATCTTGAGTAGTAGGCACCTCCTGCTGGAATACAAATAGAATGGGGAGGGTCCTTACCTGGTGTACAGGTACAGGAGCAAATGTAATTATACACATTAACAGTCCAAGAAAACGAATCTTGGCTAGTCAGAAGCCCCTGCAGTAACGTAAATGGGGCAAAGAAATGGGATCCTAATCTAACATAAGGGAGCATGGGTTACTGAAATTATGCACATTTAAACTCTAGAGGAAAAGCAGCCACAGTTGATCAGGACCCCTGATGCAAAGGAGGTGAAATGTGATGGGATCCTAGTGTAATTTTGCACATTAACTGTCCAAAAGAGAAACTAGTCAGTAGTCCCTCCTATAATACTAAGAACTCAAGATATTAGCTTGTCACAAGGGCACATGCACAATGAGTCCCAAGAGAAGGACTCTGAGTCACTAACATCCCCTGATATAATACAGAAAGGGAGGGATATTAATTTAAAGAGAAGGGCCTTGAACACTGGAATTTTGCATGTAAATACTCCCAGAAAAAGTAACGGATGTAATTAATACATCTTCTTATAAAACAAAGAGAGTACAAGGGACTTAAGTGAATAAAGGTCTTGAGTAAAGGGCATCCACCACTGAATACAAGGGAAATTAGTGAGGTCTTTAAATACTGCAGAGGAAGAAGGACAAATGCAATTGTGCAATAACAGTGAAAAGAAAGGGCCTTGATGTTCAGGACCCTATGCTGTAATGCTGACAGGGTGTGAGAGGATGGGATGCACCACAACAGTCCCAAGTACCCTCTGTGGTAATGCAAAGAGAGTAGAAAGGGACTGGAAACTAGACTGACAGAAAGGACCATAGTTGCAGTTAAGCATCTTAAGAGTCCCAAAAATGCTCCCATGTAATGCAAAGGGAGTAGGAGGTAACAGGATTCTAGACCAACAGAAGGGAACACAGGTGCAATTACCATCATGACAGTCCCAAATGCCCTCCCAGGTAATGTAAAGGGAGTCATGGGATCCGAAACTAACAAAAGGGACCACATCTGCATTTAAACACATTCACAGATCCAAGTACCTTCTGTGGTAATGCAAACAAAGCTGGGGGGGTTGGACCCCAGACTAAGAGAAGGGACCACAGCTGCAATTAAACACTTTAATAGTCCCAAGTGCCCTCTGCTGTAATGCAAAGGGTGTAAGAGGGCATGGGAAGTGAGACTAACAGAAGGGACCACAGATGCAACTAAGCACTTCAACAGTCCCAAATATACTCCTAGGTAATGTTAAGGGAGTTAGAGGGCATGAAATCCTAGATTAACAAAACAGATTACAGCTGCATTTAAGCACCTTTCTGTCCCAATACCAACAAGTAATACAAATGAGTAGAAAGGGATGAGATCCCACAATTACAAAGGGACCACAGCCAAAAACGAGCACAGTGACAGTCCGAAATATGTTCCCAAGTTATGTGAGGGAATTGGAGTGCTTGAGAAAGTACACTTAACAGATGGGACTACAGCTGCCACTAACCACTTTAAAGGTCTCAAATACCTCTGCAGTCATGCAAAAGGAGATAGGTGGGAATGGGATCCTAGGTTAACATAAGGGATTGTACCTGCATTTAATAAGCACATTAACAGTCCCTTGTAGCCTCTGTGGAAACGCAAATCAAGTAGGAGGGGGTGGGATCCCAGACTAACAGAAGG
This sequence comes from Lipotes vexillifer, assembly GCF_000442215.2. Taxonomy (NCBI): domain Eukaryota; kingdom Metazoa; phylum Chordata; class Mammalia; order Artiodactyla; family Lipotidae; genus Lipotes; species Lipotes vexillifer. The sequence continues at coordinate 178,981 of NW_006785962.1, forward strand.
GACAGGAGTCCAATTAAAATAGTCCCAAGTGCCCTCTGCAGAAATGCAAAGGGAGTTAGGTGGGAATGGGATCCTAGGTTAAAAAAAAGGACTGTACCTGCATTCAAGCACAGTAACAGTCCATTGTACACTGTGGTAATGCAAATCAAGGAGGGAAAGGGAATCTAGACCAACAGAAGGGACAGCAGCTTCAATGAAGCCCATTAAGCGTCCCAAGTACCCTTTGCAGTGATGAAAAGGGAGTTAGGTGGGAATGTACTTCAAGGTTAACATAAGGGACTGTACCTGCATTTAAGCACATTGAAAGTCCCTTGTAGCCTCTGGGATGATGCAAAGGGAGTTACGTGGGAATGGGATCCCACCTTACAAAGGGACTGTAACTGCATTTAAGCACATTAACAGTTCTTTGTGCCCTCTTTTATAATGCAAATTGAGTAGGAGGGCATGGGAATCTAGACGGACAGATGAGACTGTATAGGCAGGTAAAGGCATTAACAGTCCCAAGTACGCTCTGCAGTCATGCAAAGGGAGTTAGGTGGGAATGGGATCATAGGTAACATAAGGGACTGTAGTGCCATTTAAGCACATTAAAAATCCCTTGTACACTCTGTGGTAATGTAAATCAAGTAGAAGGGAATGGGATTCTAGACTAAGAGAGAAACTGTAGCTGCATTAAAGCTTGTTAACAGTCCCAATTACCATCTGTAGTCATGAAAGGGGAGTTAGGTGGGATTTCGGGGTTAACTCAAGGCACTGTACCTGCATTTAAACACATTAGCAGTCCCTGGTAGCCTCTTTGGTAATGCAAATGGAGGCAGGTGGAAATGGGATCCTTGAACTCTACCTGCATTTAAGCACCATAACAGTCCCTTGTACCCTCTGTGGTAATGTAAATCCTGTAGGAGGGGATGGGATCCTAGACTAAGGGACTGTGGCTTCAGTAAAGCCCATTAGTAGTCCCAAATACCCTCTGCAGTCATGCAAAGGGAGTTAGGTGGGAACAAGATACTAGGTTAACATAAGGGACTGTAGCTACATTTAAGCACTTCAACAGTACTTTGTAGCCTCTGTGGTAGTGCAAAGGGAGTTAGGTGGAAATGGGATCCTGGTTATCAAAAGGGACGGTAGATCCATTTAAGTACATTAACCATCCCTTCTACCCTCTCTGGTAATGCAAATCAAGAAGGAAGGGAATGGATCCTAGACTAACAGAAAGGACTGTAGTTGCAATCAATCTCATTTAAAGTCCCAAGCATTCTCTGCAGTCATACAAAGGGAGTTAGTTGGGGGTGGGATCCAAGATTACCATAAGGGACTATAATTGCATTTAAGCATGTTAACAGCCCCTTGTACAGTCAGTGGTAATGCAAAGGGGGTTACTTGGGAATGGGATCCTAGGTGAAACAATAAAGGGAACTATACCTGCATTTAAGCACATTAACAGTCCCTTGTATCCTCTGTGGTAATGTAAATCTGTAGGAGGGGATGGGAATCTAGACTATGAGAAGGGACTGTAGCTGTGATTAAGCCCATTAACAGTCCCAAGTACCCTCTGCAGTCATGAAAAGGGAGTTAGGTAGGAATGGGTTCCTAGGTTAAAAAAAAAAAAGGGACTGTAGCTGCATTTAAGCACATTAACAGTCCATTATACCCCCTTTGGTAATGCAAATCGAGGAGAGCCTGGGAATCTAGACTAATAGAAGGGAGGGCAGTGCAATTAAGCCCATTAACAAGTCCCATGTAGGCTCTGCATTAATGAAAAGGGAGTTAGGTGGGAATGGGATCCTAGGTTAACATAAGGGACTGCAGTTGCATTTAAGCACATTAATAGTTATAAAGTTTGTGGTACTGCAAACCGTGTAAGAGAGGATGGGAATGTACACTAACAGAAGGGAATGCAGCTACAGTAAGCTCAGTAACAGTCCCAAGTACCCTCTGCAGTCAGGAAAGGGAGTTAGGTGGAAATGGAATCTTAGGTTACATAAGGGACTGTAGCTCCATTTAAGCACATAAACAATCCATTGTACTCCCTTTGGTAATGCAGATTGAGTAGGAGGGCATGGGAATCTGGACTAACAGAAGGGGCTGTAGCTCTAATTGAACTCATTAACAGTCCCAAGTACCCTCTGCAGTCGTGAAAAGAGAGTTAGGTGGGGATGGGATCCTAGGTTAACATAAGGAGCTGTAGCTGTTTTTAAGCCCATTAACAGTCCCTTGTAGAGCCTGTGGTAATGCAAATCATGTAGGAGTGGATGGGAATCTAGGGTAACAGAAGGGACTGCAGCTGCAATAAAGCCCAATAACAATCCCAAGTACCCTCTGCAGTCATGAAAAGAGAGTGAGGTGGGAATGGAATCATAGGTTAAAAGGGGGGGGGGGGAAGATTGCACTTGCATTTAAAACCCCATTAACAGTCCCAAGTACCCTCTGCAGTCATGAAAAGAGAGTGAGGTGGGAATGGAATCATAGGTTAAAAGGGGGGGGGGGGAAGATTGCACTTGCATTTAAAAGCACATTAACAGTCCCTTGTGTCCTCTTTGGTAATCTAAAGGGAATTAGGAGGTAATTAGCTCTAATGGGATCCTAGGCTAAGATAAGGGACAGCAGTACAATTAAGCCCATTAGCAAGTTCTATGTAGGCTCTGCAGTAATGAAGAGGGAGATAGTTGGGGATGGGATCCTAGGTTAATATAAGTGACTGTAGCTGCTTTTAAGCACAGTAACAGTCCCTTGTACCCTCTGTGGTAATGCAAAGGGAGTTAGGTGAGAATTGGATCCTACCTAAAAAAAGCAACTGTTTCTACATTTAAGCATATTAACAGTCCCTTGTATCCTCTTTGGTAACCTAAAAGGAACTAGGTAGGGATGGGATCCTAGACTAACGGAAGGGACAGTAGTGCAACTAAGGCCATTAACAAGTCCTATGTAGGCTCTGCAGTAATGGAAGGGAGATAATTAGGGATGGGATCCTAGGTTAAGACAGGGGACTGTAGCTGCATTTAAGCCCATTAACAGTCCCAAGTACCCTCTGCAGTCATTAAAAGGTAGTCAGGCGGGAATAGGGTCCTAGATAAACAAGGGACTGTAGCTGCTTTTAAGCACAGTAACAGTCCCTTGTACCCTCTGTGGTAGTGCAAGGGAGTTAGGTGGGAATGGGATCATAGGTAAACATAAGAGACTGTAGATGCATTTAACCACAGTAACAGTCTCTCGTGTACTCTGAGGTAATGCAAACTGAGTACAGGGATGGGATTCTAGACAAACAGAAGGGACAGCAGGGCAATAAAGCCCATTAACAAGTCCATGTAGGCTCTGCAGTAATGAAAAGGGAGTTAGGTGGCAATGGGATCTTAGAGTAACATGAAGGACTGTAGCTCTGTTTAAGCACATTAGCAGTCCCTGTACTCTCTGTGTTAATGCAAATGGAGTAGGATGGAACAGATTCTAGATAACAGAAGGGACTGTACCTGCAACAAAGCCCATTAACAGTCCCAAGTACTCTCTGCAATCACGAAAAGGGAGTTAGGTGGGGAGGGGATCCTAGGTAATTGCATTTAAGCACATTAACATTCCCTTGTATCTCCTTTGGTAATGCAAATGGAGTAGGAGGGCATGGGAATCTCGAATAACAGAAGGGATTATGGCTCTAATTGAGCCCATTAACTCCCCCAAGTACCCTCTGCAGTCATGAAAAGAGGTTTAAATGGGAATGGGATCATAGGTAAACATGAGAGACTGTAGATGCATTTAAGGATGTTAGTCTCTACACTCTAGGGTAATGCAAATCAAGTAAGAGGGATGGGCTCCTAGACTAATAGGAGGGACAGCAGTGCAATTAAGCCCATTAACAAGTCCCATATAGGCTCTGCATTAATGAAAAGGAAGTTTGGTGGGAATGGGATCCTAGGTTAACATAAGGGACTATAGCTCCATTTAAGCACATTAACAGTCCCAGTTACCCTATGTGGTAATGCAAATCCAGTAAGAAGCAAACTGATTCTAGGTTAACAGAGGGACTGCAGCTGCAGTAAAGCCCATTAACAGTCCCAAGTACCCTCTGCAGTCATTAAAAGGTAGTCAGGCGGGAATAGGGTCCTAGATAAACATAAGGGACTGTAGCTGCTTTTAAGCACAGTAACAGTCCCTTGTACCCTCTGTGGTAGTGCAAGGGAGTTAGGTGGGAATGGGATCATAGGTAAACATGAAACTGTAGATGCATTTAAGCACAGTAATATTCTCTTGTACACTCTGGGATAATGCAAATTGAGTAGGTGGGATGGACTCCTAGATTAACAGAAGGGACAGCAGTGCCATTAAGCCCATTAACAAGTCCATGTAGACTCTGCAGTAATGAAAAGGGAGTTGGGTGGCAATGGGATCCTAGATTAACATAAAGGACTGTAGCTCTAAGCACATTAGCAGTCCTTTGTGCCTTCTGTGTTAATGTAAATCGTGTAGGAGTGAATGGGAATCTAGACTAACAGAAGGGACTGTAGCTGCAGTAAAACCCATTAACAGTCCCAAGTACCCTCTGCAGTCATGAAAAGAGGTTTAAATGGGAATGGGATCATAGGTAAACATGAGAGACTGTAGATGCATTTAAGGATGTTAACAGTCTCTACACTCTGGGGTAATGCAAATCAAGTTAAGAGGGATGGGCTCCTAAACTAATAGGAGGGACAGCAGTGCAATTAAGCCCATTAACAAGTCCCATATAGGCTCTGCATTAATGAAAAGGAAGTTAGGTGGGAATGGGATCCTAGGTTAACATAAGGGACTATAGCTCCATTTAAGCACATTAACAGTCCCAGTTACCCTATGTGGTAATGCAAATCCAGTAAGAAGGAAACTAATTCTAGATTTACAGAAGGGACTGTAGCTGCAGTAAAGCCCATTAACAGTCCCAATTACCCTCTGCAGTCATTAAAAGGTAGTCAGGTGGGAATAGGGTCCTAGATAAACATAAGGGACTGTAGCTGCTTTTAAGCACAGTAACAGTCCCTTGTACCCTCTGTGGTAGTGCAAGGGAGTTAGGTGGGAATGGGATCATAGGTAAACATGAGACTGTAGATGCATTTAAGCACAGTAATAGTCTCTTGTACACTCTGGGATAATGCAAATTGAGCAGGTGGCATGGACTCGTAGATTAACAGAAGGGACAGCAGTGCCATTAAGCCCATTAACAAGTCCATGTAGGCTCTGCAGTAATGAAAAGGGAGTTAGGTGGCAATGGGATCCTAGATTAACATAAAGGACTGTAGCTCTAAGCACATTAGCAGTCCTTTGTGCCTTCTGTGTTAATGTAAATCATGTAGGAGTGAATGGAAATCTAGACTAACAGAAGGGACTGTAGCTGCAATAAAACCCATTAACAGTCCCAAGCACCCTCTGCAGTCATGAAAAGTGAGGTGGGAATGGAATCCTAGGTTAAAAAATGGGGGACGGGGGATTGTACATGCATTTAAAAGGACATTAACAGTCCCTTGTGTCCTCTTTGGTAATCTAAAGGGAATTAGGAGGGGATGGGATCCTAGGCTAAGATAAGGGACAGTAGTACAGTTAAGCCCATTAGCAAGTTCTATGTAGGCTCTGCAGTAATGAAAAGGGAGATAGTTGGGGATGGGATCCTAGGTTAATATAAGTGACTGTAGCTGCTTTTAAGCACAGTAACAGTCCCTGTACCCTCTGTGGTAATGCAAATCCAACAAGAAGGAAACTGATTCTAGATTAACAGAAGGGACTGTACCTGCAATAAAGCCCATCAACCGTCCATTGTCCCCCTTTTGGTAATGCAAATAGAGTAGGAGGGCATGGGACTCTACTAACAGAAGGGACTGTAGCTCTAATTGAGCCTATTAACAGTCCCAAGTACCCTCTGCAGTCATGCAAAGGGATTTATTTAGACAGGAATGGGATCATAGGTAAACATAAGAGACTATAGATGCATTTAAGCACAGTAACAGCCTCTCATACATTCTGGGGTAACACAAATTGAGTAGGAGAGATGGGATTCTAGACTAACAGAAGGGACAGCAGTACAATTAAGCCCATTAACAAGGCCATGTAGGCTCTGCATTAATGCAAAAGGAGTTGGGGGGGATGGGTTCCTAGGTTAACATAAGGGACTGTAGCTCCACTTAAGCACATTAACAGTCCCTTGTGCCCTTTGTGGTAATGCAAATCGAGCAGGAAGGGAATGGATTCTAGAGTGACAAAAGGAACTGTAGCTGCAATAAAGCTCATTAACAGTTCCAAGTACCCTCTGCAGTACCCTCCTCACTCAAAGGGAGTTAGGTGGGGCTGGGTTCCTAGGTTAACATAAGGGACTGTAGCTGTCTAAGTCCATTATCAGTCCCTTGTACTGCCTGTAGTAATGCAAATCATCTAGGAGGGGAATGGGTGCTAGACTAACAGAGGGGTCTGTAGCTGCAATCAAGCCCATTAACTGCCAGAAGTATCCTCTGCTGTAATGCAAAGGCAGTTAGTTGGGGATGGGATTCTAGTTTAAAGAAAGGAGTCATTGGGGCTGCAATTTTGCACATGAACAGTGTCAGGAAATGGCCTTAGATAATTAGCACCTTTCAGAAGTAAAGATGGTGCAGGGTTCCTGATACAAAAGGCTCAGGCATAATCAATTAGGTTTGTGCACATAAAATGTCCTAGTGCAGAGTTCTTAATTAGTAAGGGTCCTCTGCCGGAATACAAAGTGGGTGGGTGTGACTAATTCACAGGACATTGACAAATGCAACTATGAACATTATCAATTCAAGAGAAGGTTCCCTGAGAGTCTGACCCATATAGCATGCAAATGGGATACAGTGGCCCATTAAAATGGACAGGACTCTGGACAGCTGCAACTGTGCAAATTAACTGTCCAAAAGCTGAGTTCTTGAATAATCTGCACGACCTAGCAGTATTCCACCAAGTGTGGGATTTCATTTTTTATTGCATGGGACCATAGATATATGCAATTATGCACATCAATTGTTTAATAAGAGAAGGGACTTTGGGTAATCAGAACTCCTCAGAAGAAATGGCACAGAGGTAAGGGATATCCTAGACTAATGGATGGGACCATGGGAAATGAGGATTTTACATATTAATGCAAAGTGATAGGTAGTCTGAACTGCCTAGGAGCAATGAAGAGCATGGGCGGGTCTTACTTGTTACGCAAGACCATGACTAACAATAATTGTACCCATTAATATACCAAAGTAAAGGACTTTGAGGATGAGCACTTCTGCTGTAGTGCAAAAAAGTTGCAGAGGACTTGTGTAATGAACAATTGGGATTCTTCCCATTAATAATTCAAGGAAGATGGTCTCAGGTAGTCAGCACTGCCTAATAGCAATGCGAATGGGATGGAGGGTCATTGATTAATGGGGAAGACAATGTACAGTTTGGTACTTTAATTGTCCAAGAACAGCAGGACTCCCGAAACGCAGAGCAAAATTGGTACGATGCCTTTGTTTAATGTACAAGGCTATGACAATTGGGACTGAGCACATTAACTGTGGAACAAAAAATCTGGGTTTTCTGTGCCCCCTGCTGAATGCAAAAGGGTTTTTGACTGGGATCTAATCCAATGGGCAGGATTATGAACAATTAGAATTTCACTCAGTGCAAAGAGTTTAGGTGGTTAGCACAGTATATATGCACTGTCCAGAAAACTGGGATTGTGACTACTGCAGCAATGACAGAGGAATGGTTTCTCCTTCCTTAAGGACAGGGGATTGAGAAGATTGAGTAACTAGACTTATGAAAGCTCAATTAATTAACATTTCCTAACATTAATGCAAAGGGTGTGTGGATTCTTTGTTCTAACATGGGACAATGGACAAAAGGGATTCTGTACATTAATTGAAAATGGTGACTCGGGTAGTCAGCATTCAAGATCTGCAATGCTAGGGGCAGACAGGGTATCCCAGTCTACTGGGTGAGCAACGGACAACTTATTTTTAGCACTGAATCAATGCAAATTTCACGGGCTTTAGGGAGAAACAGGACTGAGGCTGGGCTGGGGCTGGGGCTGGGGCCAGAAAGGGGGTTGCTGGGAACAGGGCTGGGGTGGAGCTAGAGGCTGTGGAGTCAAGGAACCACAGAAAATTAAAATTATGAGCAATAATACTCTAATATAGTAAGTTCGAATAGAAGAAGCAAGTCCACAGCAATTCAAGTTTCCTGCAGATAGGTGGGTCATTGGTCAATTAGTGCAGCATTAAGGGTGGGAACAAAGCAAGGCCTGGACCGGAGTGGACCTTCAAATATTCCTTTTTACATCCAGTCATAACGTTAAATTTTTAATTAACTACTTCTGTGCTATAAGACTCTTCAAAAATCCAAAGGGAAGTAGTTTATTAAGTCAGCCCCAAAGTAAAAAATAGTAAAAAATTTTAAATGGCTTATTATTTTACTTTGAATATCTAAAGACAAAAAAAGTTTAAGCAATTTGTAGAAAAAGAAACTGAAAACTTTAAGGAATTTTAAGGGAACCCAAACATGAAAACCAATTAAATGTAACTGAAATGAAGTCTACAAATAAAGCCCCTAAATACATTTCCATAGTAGTCCCTTAAGGCTTAAATCGAACACTAGCAAACCACATAATCAAACTATATATGACTGACATCCAAGAAACAAATAGAAATCAAAATCCGACCCCAGCATTAGCCATGGGGTAGGTGTTCCTCTTGAGGAAGGCAGGGATTCCTCTTCTGCCACCTGTTGGCCAACGATCATCTGCGATCCATTCTGGTCCTTGCCACGACTCACCGCCATTTTCACACTTGGCAGGCATGGAGCACTGCCCCTAGCCAAAGTGCAGAAGAGCAGAGGCGGGGTTGGTGGGGGCGGGTAGTACACTAGCCTTAGGCCACGGCACCAATGCAGAGGAATGGCGTGAAGTTCAGCCCGCACAACCTAATATCCTGCGCTGCAAGTGGCAATGCCGGAGGGGAGGGAGCAAGTGAAAGGGGAGGGAGGTGGAAAGGCCAAATGTCCTTGGAAAGACCTTGGTACCACCCACTGGAGTACAAACGTGGCCCGTCCTGACTGGCTGAATAGAGACGGTAGCGAGGTGCTATGCTAACTCGGTCTAATTCCATCCTCCGCTAACTGGCTGCGACCAATTCCACCATCCTTTCTGATTGGGTGGGTCATGCGGCAATCCAACACTGCCAATCCCTCCTTTCACTTTTTCGCGGCAAAGCCCGCCATCTTTAACAATGCGGCAGGCCCTCCTGGTGCAAAGCCCGCCAAGAATGTAACGGTCGCTCACCCCTGCCATGACATCCACGTGACAAACTGCCATGATATCCACATGACAAGGTCAGCCATATTGTCCCTGCGGCAAAACCTGTCAGGAAATGCACACGGCAAAGACAAAGGCCCGCCATGTTTTAGACTGCGGCAAGTACTTAAGCCGCCATCTTTTACTATGTAACAGAATATTTCCACCGCCATGCTGCACACTAGAACAAAGACACCCATGATGTGGCTTCCCGCCACTGGAACACTGCGGCAAAATGGATCCGCCATTTTGAACACTCTAACAAAGCAGAGAGCCATGCTAAGCTATGCTGCAAAGTCAAAATCGCCATTTTGAACCCTGCGCCTAGGTCCTCTCCCTCTCATTTTCGATTAGCCTTTTGTAATGTGACACAGGATGATCCTGTTTTTCCACCTCATGATACCACAATTCATGCAAAACTCCTAACATGACCCAAATCAGCTCATTCAAAACACTTAACTCATGCAATGCATATAATTTCCTCTGCCTGTCCCACTATTCATCTTACCTTCCTGGTTTATATTTAGCACAACTAGCCCTCAGCCAAGCTGGGCGGCAATTCTAAAGTGGCCGCCATCTTTCCTCCCCAGCCTAACCAACCCCCTAGCCTAACTGCAAAGTCATCTCCCAGCCAAAGCCGTAGGTCCACTCACACAACACCAAACGATTAGCAGCAACATTTTGTAGACATTCCAGATAGTACAACGAACCACAAAACCCAACACTTTTCCATCCATAAAAAGCCCCGATGGGCGATGAAAAAAAAAAATCTAAGCAGGTATCCGCGGCCCCGATGGGCAAGGAAAAAAAAATTAAAGCAGGTATCCGAGGCCCCGATGGGCAAGGAAAAAAAAAAAATCAAAGCAGGTATCCAAGGCCCCGATGGGCCAAAAAATAAATTAAAAAAAAATAAAGGCAGGTATCCATTGCCCCGTTGGGCCAGAGAGTTGGGGAGAGAGGGGGTACACAGCAGGTATCCGAGGCCCCGATGGGCTAAGGGAAAAAAAATTAAAAGCAGGTATCCGCGGCCCCGATGGGCAAAAAAATAACACTATTAAAACCAGGTATCCACAGCCCCGATGGGCAAAATATAGAAAAGGGGGAGAAAAAGAAGACTAAACCACAAAAAACCAGAGGAGTCAACCAAAAATCATTCCAAAGAAAAACTCCTTTAAAATGGAAAACTGCCTAAAAATATCCCAAATATCTGTAAAATAGTGAGGTGTCAAGAAAATACTAGGAGAAATTTCAGTTTTTAAAAAATATTTTATGAATTTTTGGTGAATTTTTTAAAAGAAATACGCCATAAGGCATGGTTGGGGGCTGGAAAATGTTCCAGAAAGAACCACAAGGGCAAAGAGATCCAATATGAGCAAGCTTCTACCCCGGGAAAAGAAGAAATATGGCGGTCGCAGCAAAGTGCAGCGCTTTAAGAAGTGAGAGGGAGGGGACTGAGGGAGGAGGGAGTAGAAGAGGAGTGGCCTAGAAGATTGAAAGCCAGACATATTTGTAGTTTAGCCAGCTCAAAAATTTACCCAGTAACAAGAAAAAGAGAGATTTCAAAAAAAACAGCAACATACTAAAAAGAACATTAGACTGGAGGTAGGCTTCATTTCTAGTCTAGAAGCCACGACTTCAAAGGGTTTTCAATGGTTTCGCATCTGTAAAATAGGGACGTTGAGTAAATCAAATTAGATAACTGATGTTAAAATTCTCCACAAACAGTATAGCAAATGAAAAGGTTTTAGTTTAATTTGGTTTTGAAATAGGAGGAAAGGGGAAGTAGAGCTTTGATATGTTAATAAAGTATCCAAATACCTCATTTAGCCAGAATGTATAACTGCCCCACCAAATGTTTGAACCAAAGAAGCTAGGAAGGGGCAACACATTAAGGTTAGAACCCTCTTCAAGGGACTTTCCCTTCCGTTATCTAATGTGATAGTGAAGGTTTACTCGAAAAAGAGACCCATAAAGGTTACACGATGTGCTCAAAGTCACACACCATGATTCTGATTCAGTGTATTTTCTACTCCAGCACTCTGCCTGTGTGGCCCCTGATAATAGAAGACTGGAAGTGCTTCTAAGTGAACAAGAGAGGAAGGAAAAGACATTTCACAGAATGCCAATTTAGCCCCTAAGTAATCTATATTATTTGTAATTTTTAAACTGTGAAACCTTAATCTTTAGTATTTTCTACTTCCTCCGTGAATCTGATGACCCCAACAATGAAGCAGTCATAAGTGTAGAGTAGTGAAGTTCACCCGCTGCCAGTAACTGGTAGGAAAATGTTCATATAAAAGCCAAAGCTTCCCCCCAGAAAGCTGGCTATTTAGGTGAGAAGCAATTAATCTCCTAAACCATCCTATACGGTTTATCAGAGAAACAATAAACTGAGGGAGACGATGGAAACTATTACACACAACTCCTAGAAAATCAAAGGATACATTGCCCTCCCAGTGGCTGAACTGGAAAGTGTAACTATTAACCCAAATAGTATCAGGTAAGGATGCCCTCCAGTCTCCAAATAAGTGATAAGGTATGCAAAATTTTCTTCCTTAAAGGACACACTCCATCTTCTAAGTGCTCTTGGTTCACACAAAAAGGTAATCTGACTTATACCAAATGAAAGATATTGCATTGTAAAAGTAGTATAATTTTCCATAGGACCTTTCCTCAACACTCAAAACTTAAACTATGAAGCAAATGCCTACAAACAAATTTGTTATGCTTTCCAGATTTGGGGAAGGAAATGGGATTCATACACACACACACACACACACACACACACACACATATATATTTCTGTAAGTCTTTAAAATTTCACCCTAATTTAGTCTTTCACAAGTTTCTAATGAGACAAATAGAGGAAAAGGAGTCTTTCATTGCATAGAGTGGTAAATTGAGATTGAGGGATGTTGTTTTCTTTGCTTTTGGTTTAAAAACTAGTGGCAGCAAGAGGATCCCACAGTAGAGGTCCTTGGACTCAGATAATTTTGGTTGCACTTTAGTGAAATATCTCTGTTGAGAAGACTGCCTTGCATGTCAAATCTCTCTGGTGAGAATTGTGGAATTTAAATGGAGTTTAAAATTACTGTAGTGATCACGGTATATTTGAAAAATAACCATACCTGTAAAAGGCAGTAAATAGTGATAAACATTTTGATATCATGTCAGTCAGCAGAAAAAAAATGATTATATAAGTGGTTATTATGTAACAACTACTGTAATCTCAGCCTAGACTAACCAGCAAGACCTAAAAAGCAAGTCAACTATCACCAGTAGCAACACTATCAGGTCCTAAGCTCCTTCTCTATAGGCCACAAACTAATAGTATCACCAGGAATCTGATCCCATTATAGAATTTAACCTGTTTCAGCTTATTTTGTCTTTAGAACAGGGTACCAGTTATTAGGGTAACTAGGACTGTCCAATAGAATCTTCTACAATCGTGGAAATGTTCTATACATTTTAGACCTTGTGTTAGGAAAAATTTTCTAAAACAAGACTCAAAGTGCATCCACTACTAAAAAATTGATAAATTTGAATTTTTGAAATCAAAACCTTTTGTTTCACAAAAACACTTTAAAAGGTGAAAACACAAGTTATAAACTGGTTGTCCCAGGGTTCTGCAGGCAGGCTCTGGTTCCGGGAGGGTGGCCAGACTAGCAGATTACTCCCATTGGCTGTCATAGTAATCTTTCATGGGATCGGGTGAGATTAGGCCGCCAAAATGGTGTTGACATGTTGATTTGGGGTGACTCTCACTCACATCAGACACAGGATATTTTAAGGCTCTAGGCTACCAAGGTTCACTGCCAAGACTTGGGCTAAAAGAACTGCAGAGGATACAAACAGATTCCAAAGAGCCATTGCATTGGAAATGGTAACAGCATTGCTACCTTTTTCTAATAATGGAAGACATGAAATTAGCCAGGTATGGTGCATTTGACAATAAAGAACATGAAGAAATGGTTTCTAGACCTAAAAATGAAGAGATAGTACTCAGACATTATGGAGAATTTCCACATGAACTGTTAAATAAACAAGTGTATAAGTACCTCTTCTCTACCCATCATTCTAAATCTTCATTGTTAAATCACTACACCTTTCATGGGCCATGACATTTACAGAAAGGGACTACTTATATAGAAAGGCACGCCCCCAAAATATGAGCCTAGGACCCAGCATGTCCTGTAGCAGCTCTGCAGCAGCCCTGCATTCCCCTGCTGTTTATCATGTTCAGGCTTTACTTATCCCTTTCCTGCTGCCCCCTCCCCCACCTTCAGCCCTCAATTCTCCACTTCACATTCCTCCTTTCACAACCTGGCTTTGCCTTCACTTCTGCTTGGCTTCATTTTATAAATATGTTGGGATCAAGGTGTGGAAACTGAGACACTAGAAAGAAAAGTGACTTGCTCAAAATTAATTAGTCAGATTTGGACCGAAATGGCATGTTCCCGACATACTTTCTGTGGCCATAACCTAGCTATGTCCACGCCCTCTCCTTTGGGCTCCCAAAGTATGTATGCATGATATACAGCAGGAATTATATGAGGGGAAGGAATCAAGTCCTCTTCTTAAAAGACTCCGCTTATTTTACTTCTTAACCTATAGTTCCTCTACCGTGCTCCAATAGTTAAAAAAAAAAAAAAAAAAAAACAGTGAACTATCTGATCTAGCCACCAGATGGCAGCATGGAATAATCAAAGAAACACTGAGTCGCCTGGGGGAAAAGAGTCAACGTCTTAAACCAAGCTCGACTAGGGTCTGAGTCAAAGGGGCAAACGTCTTATAGACGTTCAGCATCAGAGGACAGAGTGAAAGAAAAGTACTCAACTCCCTCTAATTTGAACAGTCCACCTTAGTGGGAGTTTGTCCTTGGCTTCGACACAGTGTCATTTAAAGAAGACTTTGATACAGCATTCCGAGTCTAATTAGCAGGCTGGTGGGTGCAGTGAAAAGCAGTTAAAGGAACCAGGACATACTATGGAGAAGGGAATACTTGGGGAAGGGCTCTTTACCGCTCATAAGGACTGTCTGCAGTAGGAGAAAGATGATTAATCTTGTTGTGTGTGGCTCTAGGATGTCTGAATAAGGATGTCTGAATACTCTGAGCTGTCCAAAGATGGAACAGACTACTTCCAGAATTGGTGAGATGCCAATCCCTGAAGGTATAGAAGCCAATAGTGGATTTTGTGGGGATACTACGGAGAGAATCATCAGATAGAAAAGTTGGGCCACATGCCCTGAGGATCTTTTAACTAGCTCAAGATCCTACTAACCTCATCAGAGTATTTGGGACATTCCTCAAATGTCAAAGCTACACATGTCAAATCTCAGTGAATGTATACTTAATAATTGTGTATTTCATCATAGGTATACTTTATGTCAGAGTTTAAAATACTAAAAGGAATATTGAACTCTGTTGATGATATACATATGGAAGTGTCAGAGGGTTTATGGAAGTCTGTAATTTATTTTGAAATGCATCAAAGCATAAGATGAGTTAATGGATTGATAGAGGTATTCATAGATAAATGGTTATATGATTAAAAACAAGTACCAAACATGTCTGTGGTAGAATCTATGTGGTAGGTCTTCACTGTACTATTCTTTTATCTTTGCTGTGTGATTGAAAGTTTTCATAATCAAAATGAAATGTTGGGGGGAGGGATGACATCACTAAGAATGAGAGAGAGGAAGCTCCAGGGATTCATCCACCCACTAAAGCTACCACCATTAGGCTGGGAAAAACGGTCAGAATCAACTTTTTCAGAACTCTGATATTTAATAAAAAACAACTAAGAGCAACTAGAGGAGTGCTTAATAAAGAAAGACTGCTAAAAAATAAATACAATAAGAGAGCATTATGGCATCTTTGGTTACCCACCTACCACTCCCCGTTTCTCAGCTGGGCATCTTCTGTGGGGATGGCAGCATTCACAACTATTGTGTCAGAAGGGAGAAAATACACCTTGTTTTATAATTTTTAAAAACCTTAAAGACATTGCTACAGCCTAACAGAAATAAAAAGACCTTACTTTTTATGTTTGTAAGATTATAGTAAGTGATCACTATTATCATATAATAATGCAATCACTATGGTTACATAGTAATAGTGATTATTATGAACAACTGAAGATCAAAGATGTAGATAACCCAGATGAAATGGGCAAATTCCAAGAAACACACAAGCTACAAAATCTGGCTCAAGAGGAGATAGAAAACCTTAACAAACCTATACCAAGTAAGGCAATTAAATCAGTAATGTCAAACCTTCCAACAAAGCAAACGCCAGGACCAAATGGCTTCACTAGTGAAATCTACCAAAAGTTTGAAGAAGAATTAACACCAGTTAAAAGAGAAGGAAATACCTCCTGTCTCATTCCATGATACCAAAGCTAGACAGACACTACAAAAGGCTACAGACCAATATTCCTTATGTACAAAAATGCAAAAATTCTCAAGAAAATACTAGCAAACTGAATCCAGCAACATATTAAAAGGATTACAACCACAACCAATCAGAATTTATCCCAGGAATGCAAGAGCAGTTCAACATAGGAATATCAATCTATGTAATACACCACATTGATGGAATGAAGGAAACAACATGATCATCTTAATTGATGCAGAAAAAGCATTTGATAAAATCCAATGCTTTATCATTATAAAAATTCAGCAAACTAAGAATAGAAAGGAACTTCCTCAACATCATAAAGAGCATTTATTTATTTTTTTAACTCAGTTAATATCAGACTCAGTGGTGAAATTCTGAAAGCTTTTGCCCTAAGATCAAGAGCAAGACAAGGATGCTCACTTCCACCTCTGCTATTCATCATTGTCCTGGAAGTTCTAACCAGAGCAATTAGGCAAGAAAAAGATATAAGGGACATCCAAACTGGAAAAGTAGAAGTAAGCTTATTTCTATTCATAGGTGATACAATCTTTTATACATATATATACATAAAGACATAAAGCATTCAGAAAAATAATGTTAGTACTAATAAAAGATTTCAGCAATAGTGCAGGATACAAAATCAGTTGTGTTTCTATACACTGGCAATGAACAATTTCAGAAGGAAATTAAAAATATTATTCACGATAGCCAAAAGGCAGAACTCTCCATACTGTTCTCCATAGTGGCTGCACCAATTTACATTCCCACCAACAGTGTACTAGGGTTCCCTTTTCTCCATATCCTCACCAACACTTGTCATTTGTTGTCTTTCTGATAATAGCCATTCTGACAGTTGTGAGGTGATATCTCATTGTTGTTTTGATTTGCATTTCTCTGGTGCTTAGCCACATTGAGCATCTTTTCATGTGCCTGTTGACCATCTGTACGTTTTCTTTGGAAAAATGTCTATTTGGGTCCCCTGCCCTTTTTTTTTTTTTTTTTTTTTTCTTTTTTGCGGTACGCGGGCCTCTCACTGTTGTGGCCTCTCCCGTTGCGGAGCACAGGCTCCGGGTGATATCTCATTGTTGTTTTGATTTGCATTTCTCTGGTGCTTAGCCACATTGAGCATCTTTTCATGTGCCTGTTGACCATCTGTACGTTTTCTTTGGAAAAATGTCTATTTGGGTCCCCTGCCCTTTTTTTTTTTTTTTTTGCGGGCCTCTTAACTATTGTGGCCTCTCCCATTGCGGAGCACAGGCTCCGGACGCGCAGGCTCAGCGGCCATGGCCCACGGGCCCAGCCGCTCCGCAGCATGTGGTATCTTCCCGGACCGGGGCACGAACCCGTGTCCCCTGCATCGGCAGGCGGACTATCAACCACTGCGCCACCAGGGAAGCCCCTTCTGCCCATTTTTGATATGGTTGTTTGTTTTTTTGATATTGAGTTGTATGAGCTGTTTATTTATTTTTGATATTAACCCATTATCAGACATATGATTTGCAAATATTTTCTCCCACTTAGTAGGTTGTCTTTTTGATTTGCTGATGATTTCCTTTGCTGTGCAAAAGCCTGTAAATTTAGTTAGGTCTCATTTGTTTACTTTTGCTTTTATTTCCTTTGCCTAAGGAGGTAGATACAAAAAATATATTAAGACTTCTGTCAAAGAGTCTACTGCCTATGTTTTCTTCTAGGAGTTTTATGGTCTCCAGCCTTACATTTAAGTCTTTAATCCATTTTGAGTTCTTTCTTGTATATGGTATGAGGAAAATGTTCTAATTTCATTCTTTTACATGTAGCTGTTCAATCCCTGGGATCATCTTGAGGAAAAGAAGAGGAACCCAAACAAAATCTCAGGAGCAAGGTCATTTATTTGACTTTAAAAGTAAATGAATAAGATGGAGAGGAGGAAAAAAAGACCTAAAGACCAACAACGGGGTAATCCCTAAATTACTAAGCAACAGTGACAATTTCAGGGAACCCAGTTCTACCTTTTCTGAGCTAAGGGCAGATGTAGTCTGATGAAGAGGCATCCGGTGGTATGAAGGGATGGATCTTCTCAGAGAGTTTCTGCTTCCATAAGAAATAATCAATGAGAGCAGAAAACCACAAACTTCGAAATCAAGAAGTTCAGTAATATAGGAAGAGAAAGAAAAAAAAATGCTCCAATTCTCAGCCCACTACTTCTGACTCTTCAAGTATTGGTAGTAGATGCCCTGCTCTTAGAGGTCAGTGCCTGCTTGTATGTTGGGAGACTTGAGGTGAGAAAGGAACCAACAGGAACCAGTGTTTTTCTGCATTGCCCTCATTGCTGCTGTTCACACTGTTATTACTGCCTCCTGATCCCCACTGACCTGAGCACTGTGGTTGGCCCTGTCACCAAGCTGAATATGCTTGTGGTCCTCTTCCTGACATAGCTTCTGGAAGGTATGATACATACTCCCTGGCAGAGAGCTTGCTATCCGAGTTACTGGAAACCTGCACAATGTCTTCTGATGACAGGTGGTTCCATAGCAGGTCATCCTTGTTGGCTACCAGCAGCATGGGGATGTTGAGACTCATGTCAATCAAGGAACAGGAGGTACATGAGGTGGTAGCTTTTATAGTCAGTGACAGAGTAGACACAAACAAAGCCACCAGCCTATGAGAAGGAACAATTGATTTGCTCCGGGAAGATGACACCGTTACTGTTCTCCTGCATAAATAGAAGAAGGTGAGAGTGAGAAGTAGAATGAAATATGGTTGAGCTCCAGATGGTTTGGTTTGTACGGGGAAACCCGAGGGCAGCACAATACTGGCCTGGAGCTCTTGTAGGCAAAAGTGTCCAAATACCTGAGTTGGAAAAATTCAGCTGAAGGTAGGGGCAACCTGGGTGGAAATAGTGGGGTGAATAAAATCTGTTGATAGGACAAAACTGAGTTTACCCTTACCACATTGAAGAAGAAAAACATCTTACAGGTCCATATTCATGTTCTTGCTTACTCTCCACTTCCAAATTCCTTGGCTGAGGAAGATTAGAGGTTGCTGCTCTGAACAAACACTGAACAACTTCTCTGAAAAGTCTTTAAGGCTACATTTGCTAATGGAGTATTTTCCACCACTAACACTCTGATCAGCTGTGCATCGTTTGGAAGTTCTTGAGGCCAATCTCAAGTGTAAATCTCTATTCAAAACCTGCAAATATCCGTCTAACTCATTTTCTCTTGTTTTCGTTCTTGGGAAAACAGGTGAATAGAGATTCATTTTTTAAATTTTTATTTTATTTATTTTTTATACAGCAGGGAGATTCATTTTTGAGTGTGCCATCAAGCACAGAATTCTGAGATGCCAGCTCTTAAGCACACATACACACACACACACATGCACACGAACACACATACTTCTGAGCTGCAGTAGCTCAAATGTGCAGCGCTTGGGACTAAAACCTTAGGGCTTCTCCTTCAACACTTATCTCTCCTTGCTCCCCACCTCCCTTCCCACTCCTTGACACTCACCTCAGCACTTGCTTCTATCATTCTACCCTGATACTTGGATCCTGCTCACTCTCCACACTTGCACCCACACTCACCTACCCCTTATGTTCACTCACTCCTCTTTTCTTTCCTATCTTTTTTCTCCCATCCCTTACTTTCCCCCACTGCACAATCCCAAATCTCTAGCCTTATGTGGGAGCTGAACTGAGTAGCAATTTTCTTCTTCATCAGAAAAAGATCAATCCAAGAAGAAGGATAAACACAATTCAAACTCAGTCTCCTTTCCTTTTATCTTCTCTCCTCTGCATTCCTTCTCCAGGTCTCATTTACAAGTGGCATTATTTGTTAAAATCAAGGTTATGGCATTAAAGACTAAGGAACAAGGAATTCCCTGGCGGTCTGGTGGTTAGAACTCTGTGCTTTCACTGCCAAGGGTGCAGGTTCGATCCCTGGTTGGGGAACTAAATCCCACAAGCCCACAAGCCGTAGGGTGCAGCCAAAAAAAAAGACTAAGGAAGAGTCAAATGTCGTTTGATGAAAATTATGACCCATCCACTCAAGTCAAGTGAAGAAATAGCTGGAGAAATAGGAGTTAAGGATAGTAGAACAAACACTCAGACATGCATCTCAGCCTTTTTTTTTTTTTTTTTTTTGGTCTTATTTCTCTACCATTTCTAGGATCTGGCCCTCATTCACATGGTGTACGATGTTTTATTACCTGTTTATTTTTTTTGCGGTATGTGGGCCTCTCACTGTTGTGGCCTCTCCCGTTGCGGAGCACAGGCTCCGGACGCACAGGCTCAGCAGCCATGGCTCACGGGCCCAGCCACCCTGAGGCATGTGGGATCTTCCCAGACCGGGGAACGAAACCGAGTCCCCTGCATTGGCAGGCGGACTCTCAACCACTGCACCACCAGGGAAGACCCTCAGGCTTTTTTTTGTTGTTGTTGTTAATGAGTAATAAATAATTTTTTTAACGAGTAAATTAGGAAGTAAGCCTGGAGGGAAGTGTGATGTGAATTGCAATTCAGTAGGAACTGCAATCTCATCCTGTATCTATAGACAATATACTGAAACTTTCTGGGAGGTTATTTTGTCTTTCATAAAATGAGGTGTACCATTTTAAAAAATAGATTTCAGATATTTAATGACTAAAGGCTTTCAGAGCAGCCTCAGAACTAATTATAAATTGAACAAGCTATTATTCATTTTCCTAGATGTTTCTGAAATATCTTTGAATATTTAGCATTGTTTTGAGCAGGATGCTGTGTATTAGTTTTATACATTTGACAGGAAATTAAATTTATTAATCAAATATATTTACATTCATTTTTTCCACTAAATCTTACCTACAGTGATTCAACTCTGGAAGAATTATCTAAAGGAATTTTCTCAAGATGACTGAGACATTATGAGTCTCTGAAATACGATGTCTTGAAAGTCTTAGTGTTAAATATAATACCATTCTCATAGCAAATGCCCGAGAAATAGATGCTTTAATTATTATATAACATTGGTGGGACAACTGGCCATGAGTTTAATTGGATGATGTAAACAGAATTTGTTTTCATAGGCAGTTAGTTGATCAATGTGGAGATAAACACTAAAATACTTGAATGAAAAGAGCCCATCTGATTTTCTTGGCATTACATGGATTCTGTGTGGTTTTGGAGATCTCTCAAAGTTTTCTGATTTTGTTTTATTTTTCCAAGTAATGGAGAAACTGACTTCTTGGAGTGAAAATATACACACAAATCTGAAGGCCTTTTTCAGAAATGTGGGAGGTGTACCATTTTTACACTTTGTGAGATAGGCATAATGAATAAACAATGCCAAGGAAGTTTCAAACAGGAAATATCTCCTGTTCTCCATCTAGAATCTCTGGACTTCCTGCTCAGTACTCAGCCTTAATATTGAGGTATCTGGGCCTATATATGTGGCTTTCGACTTGCTATCTCTCTTTTAGCAGTTTCAGAAACAATTGTTCTTTCAGGGACCAGTCCATTAAATACCTAGGGAATCAAACCATGGCAGAGTCCTCCTCCCAGGTTGCCACTGGGAAGCACTTCTCCTTCATTGTATCGGGCACTTGGGACGTTGACAGGGAAATGACTCTATCTTCTCTCTTTCATTTAAAACATCAGATTGGACCCATTTCTGAAAGTTACTATGATAGCAGCACAAGTTTTAAATTTCTATTAAAGTTATTTTCTTTCTAGAAATAAGCTTTTTAAGATCTAGGCTTCGTCTTTCCTGATGGATGGAAGTGGGGAGTCAAGAAATGACATGGCCTTAAGCAAGTATAGCCTCCTCAGGACAGCCTGTACAGATGTACTATAGAGACAGGCTTATTCTTCTGAGAGAAAAATTTGATCCTGCTGTGGTTTTTCTATCTAAAATAGCTACCTAGAGTGAGTATTTCATGAGCAGTGGGTATATTCTTCTCTAAGAGGCCTCAGGGTCCGTTAGAAAGTCATTGCTGGGACTTCCCTGTGGTCCAGTGGTAAAGAATCCGCCTTCCAATGCAGGGGACATGGGTTCCATCCCTGGTGGGGGAACTAAGATCCCACATGCCGCAGGGCAACTAAGCACACACGCCACAATTACTGAGCTTGTGTGCCTCAACAAGAGAGCCCGTGTGCCACAAACTACAGAGTCCATGCACTCTGGAGCCTGCACACCACAACTAGAGAAGAGAAAATTCACAAGCTACAGCTAGAGAGAAGCCCATGCACTGCAACAAATAGCCTGCGCGTCGCAGTGAAATATCCCACATGCCTCAGCGTAGATCCCTCATGTCGCAACTAAGACCTGACGCAGCCAAAGTAAATAATAAAACAAAATAAAATAAAAAAGTCATTTCCCACCACTCTCACTCCCTCTCCTGACTCTGATCAGTAGATTAACCAAGTTTTAACTGAGTACTGAGCCAGGCTACGTTATGAGAAATACAGAGATTTAAAAATTTAGACTCAATCCCCTTAGGATCTTATGGTGAGAAAAGACTAAAGTGAATATAAAAAAAGAGGTTCCATGAAAAGCAGTTGTATTCCAAGGGTGAAATGAGTGGTACTGATCATCAATGCTACAGTTCAGAGAAAGGAAAGACTGCTGTGGTCACAAATGTTTTCAAGATGCAAGTCTTGAAGGATGAGTAAAATTTAGAGTGGTGAAGAATGAGTGGGAGGCAAGGACAGCCCAGGCAAAAGTAAGATACATAGAATGGGTATGACAGGATACTGTGTAAACTGGTTTTGGTGAAGTGGAGAGAGAGTAAAAAGAGATGAGACTGGAACACACATAGGTACACAGAGGTGGTTTGACCTCTAGGCTAAAGAGCTTAGACTTTATGCCAGGAAGCAATGGCAGCTGTTTGGTATTTACAGCCTAGATTGCACTATTGCTTCTATTGATATATGTTCTGGCTCCTCTACTGAACTCTAAGCTACTTTAAAGTGAGAATGGTATCCTATCTCTTTATAACTCCAGAGTGCTTAGCAGTGTAAATAAAAGTATGAGAAATATGAAGGAGGAGTTGGTAGTTGATTTATGAGTTGAATTTCTGATTTTGCTTGTGCCATATGTTAAATTAGGTATGTGAAACAGAAATAGGTCCTACTATCCACTCAAAAATTCAGGGTAAGTGAAAAACAACTGAAAAATTGAGTTGAACTTTGAGTGAGAGCAAGAGCAAGAGCAAGAGAGAGACAGAGAGAGAGATCCCTTGCCTTCATATGAAAACAAAGCCTCTTCAGGGAATGACAAGTATCCTTAAGGAATTCAAGCTTTGCTCTCAAGGCCCTAACTAAAGGTCTTATGACTTGTTATTCTTGGGCATTTGTGAACTGTTATGTGAAGCCGTTGTAGGGCAAGGAGCCTTCCTGCAACCTCTGAAATCATATTTTGTACAGTCTCTAACTTACAAATGCTTGATTCACAAATGACACTTTCATGAAGTCATCTACTGCCATCTCTGCCCTTCCTTTCTTTTATCTCTCTCCCTCTTCTCCAAGGCTCCTGATGCCACTGGCAGTTGAGCCATAAAGAAGAAAATAAAGTGAATTTGCAGAAAATCTGTGGGAGGAGGGAACAAAGCTGTGATAAATAAGAACAACTTAGGGGACATGAAGAGGGTAGGAGTAAGTTCCCAAATAGGTCTTACCTGACTTCATGATGGCCCTCTGCCCCAAAATACCTTTCACCAAATGGCCTGAATTTTTCTCATAAATTTGTTATACTGCCTGAAAATAAACTATATGGAAATGTGTTTAGATTAATAAGCACCTTCTTTCTATGTATACAAATATCTCTAGGAGGATTAGGGCAGCCACTTGACCTTTACTTATTAGTATTGCTATGCCAAATAAAGGCCCATTGCATACAAGCTAATAATCAGCTTACTTTTCCCCATGACATGTAAACATTAGGATCTAAGGGACTGGGACTTTGGGTTCTGGTAGAGAGGGTAGGTCACTCTGTGAGGCCTAGCCGACTTCAGTGGCATGATAGAGAGAATTCTAAGATGGCCTCCTAAGATTCCTGGGTTCCTGGTGTACACACACCTCCTGCCAGTTATTCAATCAAATACTAATCTAGGTACTGCTGTGAATGGATTTTGTAGATGAAATTAAGGTCCTAAATCACTTGACCATAAAATAGAGAGATTACCCAGTCGGGCCTGATTTAATCAATGGGTTCTTTAAAAGTAGAATATCTTTTCCACCTAGTGGCAGAACAAGAAGTCAGAGAACTGAAGTACTAGTGGGATTTGATGCATTGAGAAGTTTTCTGTTGTTGGTTTGAAAATGGAAGAGGATATGTGGAAAGGATTGTGAACAGTGTCTCGGAGCTGAGAGTGGCCCCTGCTTGACGGCTTGCAAGAAAAGAGGGACCTCAGTCTTACATATGCAAGGCATTGAATTTTGTCAACAATCTGAGTAAGCTTGCAAGAAGACCCTGAGCTCCAGATGAGAACTGCAGCCCTGGGCAATAACTTCATTTTTTTTTTTTTTTTTTTTAAGCGGTACGCGGACCTCTCACTGTTGTGGCCTCTCCCATTGCGGAGCGCAGGCTCCAGACGCGCAGTATCAGCGGCCATGGCTCACGGGCCCAGCCGCTCCGCGGCATGTGGGATCTTCCCGGACCAGGGCACAAACCCGTGTCCCCTGCATCGGCAGGCGGACTCTCAAAATAACTTCATTTTAACCTTGTGAGCCCTGAGCAGAGGATCCAGCTAAGCTATACCAGACTCCTGACCCACAGGAACTGTGAGCTAATAAATGGCTGTAATTAATATTTTAAGCCACTATGTTTGTGTTATTTTGTTGTGTGGCAAAAGTACATATGTGATCTCCTAGGATGAGCCTGAGGGTTTTGGCACTCAAGAGTCTGGAGGGAGGGGCTCTATAAAGCAAGGGGCTACAAAAAGCAACCTATTTGAATATTTTGCCGATGGACTGGCTCTCCGCTCAAGAAAGGGAAGGTAACTCTCTTCCTTTCCTCCCCCTATACTCCATCCCATGAACAACAGGACCTTCTTCTTCTAATACCTAAGGCTCAGATCGGTTATATTATTTTTCAGTTTTCCAAAAGTTAAATAGATTTCTACAGTCTGGCCTGAGAACTTAACTACTACGTATAACGTTGTTTCTATGGGAAAATGCATTCTGAGTTCCCAAGAACTTAAAAGCAAGCCTTTGAAGCAAAATCCATTCATTCTGAAAACAGACTGTACTCCTTTTAATAGAATATAAAGCCTTAAGCTAAAAGAAGATATCTATATCTATATCTATCTGTAGAGTTCCAGGTACCTGAGAGCTGGTATTTGGGAGGGTGAAGGGACCAGTTTCTTAGCAAAGCCATATATATCATAGCATATCATGGATCTAGATCCTAGTTGCCTGTGTTTAAACCCTATCTCTGTCACTTGTTAGTCGTGTGACCTTGGGGCAAGTTGCTTAACCTCTGGTTTCCATCTATAAAATGTGATAATAGTACTAACCTCATAGGATTGCTGCACAAATAAAAGAGCAGATATATGTAAAACTCTTAAACTAATACCTGGCGTACTACATAAGCGTTAGTTATTACTGTTATAAATCCTCAGAAACTTTTTTATAGTCTCTTTTGCCCCTCAGCTTCCTCAGTCTTACCAGCTAATGTAATTCAGTTAATCTCTAAAACTTTAGCTATTTTAGCATCCAGGCATTTACAGTCTTGGAATATAAGGGGCATCCTTATACCATACCAGCCAAAGTTTCTCTAGTCTAAGGCCAAATTCTATCTAACTCAGTAGAAGCTCAACATCTTTTTGTGTGGTCACCGAGGAAGAACAATTCTTGTGTGTTTGTTTGTTTTAAGTAGAAGAGTGTAAAGATGAGGAGAGTGAACCTGGAGGTGAGTTTTAAAATCTCAGTCTCGAGGGTATGCCTAGAATCTAAGTTCAAAATATGAAGGTGATCTGATTGGGAAGCCTGAGATCTGAGTGAGGTTATTATGACTAAACTTAGAATTTTGCTTTTCAATCTTTGGTCAAAGCTTTTGAACCTAAAATTCAAATTGCATAGCCTATTTGAGTCATACTGCAGCATTCTGGCATATCAAAAACAAATAGCCATCCTTGGCACAGAAGGGTCCAGTTTTAAGAATAGCAAAAGATAACTTAGGCTTATTAAGAAGCCAAAAAAGGCATTGGGGCAGCACATAGCTATTTATTTATTTATTTATTTATTTATTTATTTATTTTTAGCTGCATTGGGTCTTCATTGTTGCACGTATCCTTTCTCTAGTTGCTGAGAGTTGGGGCCACTTTTCGTTGCAGTGCATGTGCTTCTCATTGCGGTGGCTTCTCTTGTTGCGGAGCATGGGCTCTAGGTGCATGGGCTTCAGTAGTTGTGGCATGCGGGCTCAGTAGTTGTGGTTCGAGGGCTCTAGAGCACAGGCTCAGTAGTTGTGGTGTACGGGCTTAGTTGCTCTGTGGCATGTGGGATCTTCCCAAACCAGGGACTGAACCTGTGTCCCCTGCATTGGCAGGCGGATTCTTAACTACTACGCCACCAGGGAAGCCCAGCACATAGCTCTTTCTATAAATATTTTTATGAGGTAAATGCAAATAAACCAGAAACATGTTTTGGATTTCCTTGAAATTACATAGAGTGTAACAGGCAGAGAGATTCAGTTCACATTTGCATAGATTGAGGTGTTTGTTTAGAGATGATCAATAATGCCATTTATTAGTCTACTTGGCAAAGAGCAAGAGGCTGGCACAAAATTCATGAAGGGGAACTCTAGTATATCCCAGTACGATGTGTATATATCTTTTGGCTAGGGACCTGTTCACTCCTGCCTCCCTCATCCTTTTCTAGTGTTGGCTAAGGCTTTGGGAATATCTGTGAGAGCAGATATTGAGGGTGTGAAGGAAGATAGAAAATTAAACTCATTCAGTCACTCCTCTTATAGCTCCAGTACAATGACCTGAGGAGAGTAGACAGGCCTCTGTGTGCAAGAATTGCAGGATATAGTGAAAAGATCATGAAACCTGGATCCTAGTCTTGACTACCATTCAGCTTAACCTCATTTTTTTCATGCGTAAAATGAGAATACCAATCTCTGTTCTGAAAAACTCAGAGGGTTGTTGTGAAGATCAAGCAAGATCATGGGTGAGAAGGTGCTTTGTAAACTATAAAGCACTGTGCAAACCCTAATACTTTCCTTCCTCTGTGCACTATCTCATGCCTTTATCACAGTACTTGGCACTATACAAAATCAAGTCTTTACTGGTCTATCTCACCAGATTGTGAAGTCATTGAAAGCATGGAACCTATCTATTTTGTTCACTGCTGTACTCCTGTACCTACCCCAGAGCCTGACACAGAGTAGGTATTCAATAAATATTAGATAAGTTAATCATAGGAAATTTATATTAAAAAGGCACAATTTGCTTCTGTTGCCCTCAATTTTTTTTTCTGGACTTCTCTCATCCCCAGTTCCCTCTTTGTTTCAGAGCCCTAATGTCTCACATTTTCCCATTAAAAAATGTTCTGTGGAAAACAACCAATAACTTCACTTACAAGATGCGAATGGTGGACACTACTTACTGGGATATTCTCTGCTCCTCTTTCTCTTGGGAAATTAACATTCTAATAGGAATGAAAACCTCAGGGTAAAGTAACAATTTCTAATGGTTGAAACTTCAGGGATCAGTAGCTCGTGGGCAATGCATGATTTAATGCAAGAATGTCAGAGCCAGCAACATCATTAATCATTAGGGAAATGCAAATCAAAACTACAATGAGATATCATCTCACACCAGTCAGAATGGCCATCATCAAAAAATCTAGAAACAATAAATGCTGGAGAGGGAGTGGAGAAAAGGGAACACTCCTGCACTGCTGGTGGGAATGTGAATTGGTACAGCCACTATGGAGAACAGTATGGAGGTTCCTTAAAAAACTACAAATAGAACAACCATATGACCCAGCAATCCCACTACTGGGCATATACCCTGAGAAAACCATAATTCAAAGAGTCATGTACCAAAATGTTCATTGCAGCTCTATTTACAATAGCCCGGAGACGGAAACAACCTAAGTGACCATCGTCGGATGAATGGATAAGGAAGATGTGGCACATATATGCAATGGAATATTACTCAGCCATAAAAAGAAACGAAATTGAGCTATTTGTAGTGAGGTGGATGGACCTAGAGTCTGTCATACAGAGTGAAGTAAGTCAGAAAGAGAAAGACAAATACCGTATGCTAACACATATACATGGAATTTAAGAAAAAAGATGTCATGAAGAACCTAGAGGTAAGACAGGAATAAAGACACAGACCTACTGGAGAACAGACTTTGAGGATATGGGGAGGGGGAAGGGTGAGGTGTGTTAGGGCGAGAGAGAGACATGGACATATATATACTAACAAACGTAAGGTAGATAGCCAGTGGGAAGCAGCCGCATGGCACAGGGAAACCGGCTCGGTTCTTTGTGGCTGTCTGGAGGGGTGGGATAGGGAGGGTGGGAGGGAGGGAGACAAAATTTAAAAAAATAAAATAAAATGACCAAAAAAAATAAAAGAATGTCAGAGCCAGGATTAGGATAAGGTATGGCAATTGCCTTGGATGCAAAATTTAAGAAAGCATCAAAAACTCAGTAATAAAGATAAATAATATTTTAATGTATTTGTTTACTTTTTTACAGCTTTATTTTACATTTAAAATTTAAAGTGCACAATAAAATGGTTTTTAGTATATTTACAGAGTTGTGCAACCACCACCATAATATATTTTTACGACATTTTCATCACCTCAAAGAGAAACCTTGTACCCATTAGGAGTCAGTCCCCACTCCCCTCAACTTCAACCCCTTTCCTCCCAGTTTTAGGCAACCACAAAGCTATTTTCTGTCTCTTTGGATTTGTCTATTCTAGACACCTCATGTGAGTAAAATTATACAATATGTGTATTTTTGTGATTGACTTCTTTAGTATAATGTTTTCAAGGTTCATACATTCTATGGATATACTACATTCCGTTTATCCATTCATGAGTTGATGGACATTTGAGTTATTTCTACTTTTTGGCTGTTATGAATAATGCAGTTATGAACAAGTTTTTGTGTGGACATGTTTTGTCTTGGACATATACTTAGGAGTGGAACTGTTGAGTTATATGGTAACCCTAGGTTTAACTTTTTGAGGAACTGCCAAACTATCCCTCCCTGTACATTCCCATCAACAATATATGAGAGTTCCAATTTTTCTACAATCTTACAAACACTTGTCTTTTTTATTACAGTCATCCTTAGTGGACATGAAGTTGTAAATGCAATATTTAAAAAAAATTAAAGTTAGTGCAATAGATCCATGATGAACAGAATACTGAAATTTTAAGTAAAGACAGAAACTGGCAGTGCTGTGCTGAGCCATATTAGAGCCTGAAGCAAAAGAAAATATGTGTGCTCACATATACATATTTCTATATATTTTTAATGCTAATGAAAGAAATCAACTTTGAAAGTATGTTTTATGAATGTAAAACTTTATCAACAGATATGAATATTCTTCCTGAATTTGAAAATAAATGTAAAAAAAGGAAATAAATTGTAAATGTTCATATCACAGATGAGAGCATCAATTATTGTGGAGAAAATACATATCAAATAGAAATTGAGGAAATTATAGATGCCCTAATTTCACATTTGAAGTGGAAATATGAAAAATTAAGTGAAGTACCCTCATAATTTTCATTTTTAAGAAGAGAAAAATTATTTTCTGTGAATACTTCTGACTTACAAAAAGCATCCAATGACTTGGCTCATAACTATTCTGATGACTTAAATCCTGTAGAAATTTCATCTGAAATAGTTAAGGAGCATGAAAAAGGAGAAAAACTCAACAACTGACTCAATAAGAAATAAAAAATCTGAATAGACCTTTAAAAGTGAAGAGAGAGAATTAGTAATCAAAGAAAAGTCCATAAAGAGAAGCCCAGGCCCAGGTGGCTTCACTGGTCAACTGTATTAAATGTTTAAAGAATTAACAGTCCTTCACAAACTCTTCCAAAAAACAGGAGAGGAAGGAACAATTTTCAGCTCATTCTCTGAGACCAGAATTACCCTGATACCAAAACCAGGTAAAAACATGTGAAATGGAAACTACTGACCAATATCTCTTAAGAATATAGACACAAAAGTCTTCAACAAAATACTACCAAACTGAACCTGGAAATATAAAAAGAATTATATGTTATGATCAAGTGGGATTTATTGCAGGAATGTAAGGATTCTTCAATATATGCAAATGGAATGCTAAGTTGGTTCAACATAGGAAAATCAATCACCCTATTAATCGAAAAAGCACAAAAAACATATGATCATCTCAATAAATGTAGAAAAAAACCTTTAACAAAATCCAAACTCTTTTATGAAAGAAAACACTTAACTAGGAATAGAAGGGAACTTACCCAAACTGAAAAAGGGCATCTTTGGTAGGCTGAATAATGGTCCTTGTCCTAATTCCCAGAACCTGTAAACATGTTATCTCACAGGGTAAAAGAGACTTTGCAGATGTGATTAAGATCTTGAGATGGGGAGATTTTGCTGGATTATTCAGATGAGCCCAGTGTAATCACAAGGTTCCTTATAAGAGGGAGGCAGGGGATCAGAGTCAAAGAGAGAAGATGAGAGGCAGAAAGCAGAGGTGAGAGATTAGAGATGATGTTACACTGTTGGATTTGAAGATGGAGGAAGAGACCCATAAGCCAAGGGATGCACGCAGTCTCTAGAAGCAAGAAAATGCAAGGAAATGGATTGTCCCCTATAGCCTCCAGAAGGAACACAGGCCTGCTAACACCTTGATTTTAACTAAGTGAAACTGATTTCAGATTTCTGGCCTCCAGAACTGTAAAGAGAATAAATCTGTGTTATTTTCAGTCACTAACTTTGCGATAATTTGTTATAGTGGCAATAGGAAGTTAATACAGCACCTATGAAATCCCTTTCTTCCTTAGATCAGGAACAAGCCAAGGATGTATATTCTCAGCCTTGTAGTGGAGGTTCAGGGCTATTAGGCAAGAAAAAGAAATAAAAGCCATCCATATTAAGAAAGAAATAAAACTATATCTATTTTTAAATGACATAATCTTGTATATAGAAAATCCTAAGAAATCCATAAGAACTACTAGAACTAGAACTAATAAACCATTTTAACAAAGTCATAAAATAGAATACCAATATACAACGAGTTGTAGCTTTATACACTTGCAATGAAAACTCTGAAAGTGAAATTAAGAAAGTTCCATTTAAAATAGCATAAAGCCAGGACTTCCCTGGTGGTCCAGTGCTAAGACTGCACTCCCAATGCAGGAGGCCCCAGTTTGACCCCTGGTCAGGGAACTAGATCCTACATACTGCAACTAAGAGTTCGCATGCCACAACTGAAAATCCCGCGTGGTGCAACTAAAGATCCCACATGCCACAGTGAAGATCCTGCATGCCTCAACTAAGACCCAACGCAGCCACACAAATAAATAAATATTTTAAAAACCAGTATTTAAAAAAATAAATAAAATAGCATAAAACCACTTAGGAATAAATTTAACAAAAAAGTGCAAAGCTTGTACATAGAAAGGTTCAAAATGTCATTGAAAAAATTAAGAAGACCTATGGATCAGTATACGGGAAGACATCCATTCCCTGTTCATGGGTTGGAAGACAATGCCAATATTTCCCCCAATTTTCTACACATCCAACACAATCCCTATCAAAATCCCAAAACTCCAACTTGATTATTTCAAAACTTACCAAGCTAATCCTAAAATTCATAAGGAACTGCAAGAGAGCAGAATAGCTAAAACATTTTTGGGAAAAAGAAATTTGTAGCACTCATACTTCTTAATTCTAAAACTTACTTCAAAGCTACAGCAATTAAGACTTATGGTACTGGGCTTCCCTGGTGGTGCAGTGGTTGAGAGTCCGCCTGCCGATGCAGGGGACATGGGTTCGTGCCCCAGTCCAGGAAGATCCCACGTGCCGCAGAGTGGCTGGGCCTATGAGCCATGGCTGCTGAGCCTGCACGTCCAGAGCCTGTGCTCCGCAACGGGAGAGGCCACAACAGTGAGAGGCCCGCGTACCGCAAAAAAAAAAAAAAAAAGACTTATGGTACTGATGTAAGGTTAGACATGTATTTACATCAATGGAATAGAATTGAAAGTTCAGAAATAAGCCCTCACATTTATGTTCAACTAATTTTCAACAAAGAAAGACTAGTCTTGGGACTTCCCTGCTGGCACAGTGGTTAAGCATCCATCTGCCAATGCAGGGGACATGGGTTTGAGCCCTGGTCGGGAAGATCCTATATGTTGCAGAGCAACTAAGCCCATGTGCCACAACTACTGAGCCTGCGCTCTAGAGCCTGCGAGCCACAGCTACTGAGCCTGTGCACTACAGGGCCCACGCTCTGCAACAAGAGAAGCCACCACAGTGAGAAGCCCGTGCACTGCAACGAAGAGTAGCCCCCACTCGCCACAACTAGAGAAAGCCTGCACACAGCAACGAAGAACCAATGCAGCCCAAAAATAAATAAATAAATTTAAAAATTGCTTAAAAAAAAAAAGAAGTTGGATCCTTATTTCCCACAATATACAAAAATTAACTCAAAATAGATCAAAGATCTAAGTATAAGTGCTAAAACTGTAAAACTCTTAGAAGAAAACTTAGGTGTAAATCTTCATGCCCTCAGGTTAGACAATGGTTTCTATTTTTTGGGCGGGGGTACGCAGGCCTCTCACTGTTGTGGCCTCTCCCTTTGCGGAGCACAGGCTCCGGACGCGCAGGCTCAGTGGCCATGGCTCACGGGCCCAGCCGCTCCGCGGCATGTGGGATCTGCCTGGACCGGGACACGAACCCACATCCCCTGCATCGGCAGGGGGACTCTCAACCACTGCGCCACCAGGGAAGCCCCAACAATGGTTTCTTAAATATGACATCAAAAGCCCAAGGAACAATAACACATACCAAAAAACCCAGATAAATTATACTTAATCAAAATTAAAAACTTTTGTCCTCTAGAGGACACATCAAGGATTGAAAAACCCATAGAATCAGATTAAGTATTTGCAAACCATATATCTGATAATGGACATGTATCCAGAATGTATATAAAACTCTTATGACTCAATGGTAAAAGATCAATAACCTGATTGAAAAATGGGCAATGTATTTGAATAGACATTTCTCAGAAAAAGATATACAAATGACCAATAAGCACATAAAAAGATGTTCTACATTATTAGCCATCAGGGAAATGCAAATCAAAACTACAATGAGATGCTACTTCACACCTACTAGGCTGGCTATAATTAAAATGAAAAATGTTAGTGAGGATATGGAAAAACTGGAACCCTGTTCCATTGCTGGTGGGAATGTAAAATGATGCAGTACCTTGGAAGACAGTTTGGCAATTCTTCAAAGGGTTCAACATAGTGTTTCCAAATTACCCAGCAGTTCCACTCCTAGGTATATTCCCTAGAGAATTGAAAATATATATCCACACAAAAACTCATATGTGAATGTTCATAGCAGCATTATTCATAATAGCTAAGAAGTAGAAACAACTCAAATATACATATTACTATGCTAAGTAAAAGAAGTCAGGCACAAAATGCCACCTATTGTATGATTTAATTTATATGAAATATTTGGAAGGGGTAAATCCATAGAGACAGAAAAAAAAATTAGTATTTGCCAGGGACTTGTTTTGGGAAAGAGGGAATAAATGATAATGGTTAAGGAATTTCCTTTTGGGGTGTTGAAAGTGTTTTGAAATTAGTGGTAAGGATTACACAAGTCTATGAGTATACTAACAACTGCTGAATCATACTCTTTGAAATGTGAATTTTATGGTGTCTGAATTATATCTCAATAAAAAAGGAGTTTCAAATCATTAATCATCAGGGAAATGCAAATCAAAATCACAGTGAGATATCCTCTCACACCTGTCAGATGGCTTTTGTCAGAAAGATAACAAATAACAAGTTCTGGCAAGGATGTGGAGAAAAGGGAACCCTAGTACACTGTTGGTGGGAATGTAAATTGGTAAAACTGCCATGGAAAACAGTATGAAGATTACTCAAAAAATTAAAAATAGAACTATCATACAATCCAGCAATTCCACTCCTGGTTATTTAGCCAAAGAAAATGAAAACACTAATTCAAAAAGATACATGCACCCCAAAGTTCATAGCAGCATTATTTACAATAGCCAAGATATGGAAGCAACCAAAGTGTCCATCAACAGATGAATGGATAAAGAAGATGTGGTATATATTTACAATGGACTATCACTCAGCCATAAAAAAGAAATGAAATCTTACCATTTGTGACAACATGGATGAACTTGGAGGGTATTATGATTAGTGAAATAAGTCAGACAGGGAAAGATAAATACTGTGTGTTTTCACTTATATGTGGAATCTATAAAATAAAACAAATGAACAAAAATAACAAAACAGAAACAGACTCACAGATACAGAGAACAGACTGGTGGTTGCCACAAGGGAGAGACATGGGGGGAGGGGCAAAATGGGTGAGAAGGATTAAGAGGTACAAACTACTAGATATAAGATAGATATGTTACAAGGATGTAAAGTATAGCACAGGGAATGTAGCCAATATTTTATAATAACTTTTATGGAGTACAATCTATAAAAATATCCATTAATATGCTGTACACCTGAAACTAATATAATATTGTAAGTCAACTATATTTCAATTAAAAAAAATTTTAAAGCGCTTCAGGATAGGTCGACTTTACACATAACATAGTGTGATTTTTAGATGTCTCATGATATATTTTCCTTCTAATATATTGCCCTCATTGGTTTGCAGTGTATTCATAGATTTCTTTTTGTTGTTGTTCTTCCCATTCACTACATCACTTAGTACAGCCTTGCAAAATGTATGACTTTATAAATCATCTTAGGTGTTGAAATGTGTGTATTAAATACTTTTCATCTCCTTGAGTCCCCTAATAAAAATATTACCCAACCTTCAGGTTTTATTTTTCCCCACTAGTCTGTATATTCCCTGAGGCTAACACACTCAAGCCTCACTTTTATTCCCACCTTGTACCTAGTACAGTGCCTGATACAAAGATACTGCTTATAATTCTTTAGAACTCCTCTTATTTTCCCCTCCCCAACTTGAATCTAATCTCCTTGAGGACCAATACTTGGTTTTATTCATATTTGTACTCTCTACTATCCTCTTGTGTAGCCCTATTCTTTACATGTAAGTTCTTAATGAATGAACTGTTATATCTGCTCTCCCATTTGCCACAACAAATTGTACTTTTTCCCAACTCATGTTTCAAATGAATGTATTCAAATCAAATGCAGAGTCTAACTTTGCATGCATCAATTATTTTGATTGTCATTTATAGATCCATTATTCATTTATTTGCCTTAGATTATGAATGCAAAGGTAACAGAAACTATTGTCCCAGAGGTCTGTGCAATTATCTTTGTAAATTCTCCAGCTTAGAGCCCTTTGTAAGTAAGTGCCTGCTAAATGTGGCTGGATGATGGTGAAACCCCAACCCTTCTTTTGCCTATTTGGATTTTATATCCTTGCAGGAGACAGTTTTATTACTTTTGGAACAATTACTTATGAAAGAGGAAAATTGGCCTCTCATAGAGAATGGAACAGGTACTGACTGCACCAGTAGAGTCCAGGAAGCTAAGAGGATCAGCCTTGAGGAGCTACTTATGAAAGAGGAAAATTGGCCTCTCATAGAGAATGGAACAGGTACTGACTGCACCAGTAGAGTCCAGGAAGCTAAGAGGATCAGCCTTGAGGAGCAAACGAATCTCTGTCTCTGGTGTTTTCTGGAGGAATTTTTCTTGTGTTGGAATCAAGGCAGGCAAACTAGGGGAAATGTGAGTGGGTGGAGGCAGGGGTATGAAGCTTCCACTTTGGCTGTAAATTAATAGGACTTTTCTGGTCCTAGGTCTCTGGGTCCAGCACCTTTCAATTTGAAACACCACTAAATAAAACCAGTGCATCAGGGTTTTTTCCCCTATAATTGAGTAGCAGTTTTACAAGCCTATTGTTCTACTAATGCTTCCTGCT